>NC_080593.1:118950571-119258279 GCF_027887145.1 Ammospiza caudacuta | reverse complement strand
CGAAATCTATCCCTCCCCAATTTAGAGAGAAGGATGTTGTGAGGACTCTGTCAAAGGCTGTAGAGAACTTCAGGATAAAGGATAACAGTAGCCCTTCCTTTGTCCACTGCTGTGGTCACTCCACAGTAAAAGGACACCAGGTTGGTCAGGCCAGACTTGCCCTTGATGAAGCCATGCCGTTTGTCTCAAATCACCTCACTGTTCTCCATGTGCCATAGCAAAAATTCTAGGAGAATCTAGATCTCCCTCATCTTTTCAGGCACAGAGGTGAGGCTGAAAGGTCTCCTGAGGTCCTCCTTTCTACCACTTTTAAAAATGGGTGCAATGTTTCCCTTTTTCCAGTCAAATGTTTGACTCTAGGGTGTCTGTGTATTTCAGTTTTCCCTGTGTGACCCACCATTTGAAGCAGATACATGAAGATTTGGTCCTAGAAGAGTTTATTCATGGAAATTCCAAATGTAATAGGTGTCTAAGCACCTAATTCCAAATGGATTCTTAGCTATTTCCTAACCCTGTTGGTGTCCTGGGCAACTTGCATGATGCTGCAGTCAGAGCATTCCTAGTGGCCTTCGTTTCTGTTGCTTGGCATGATCCCTTTCAAGAGCACACCTGAAAGTGCCCAACAAACTGATCAGTGCCAAAACCACAGCAAGATTCACAAACCATGGGTGTATTTTTCTGATCTTCTTGGCAAGTTCTGATGTAACAAAATGTTTCAGGATGTCTTTATCATTTTGGGTCACAAATAAAACCCAATGACCCATCTCAAATGCTAAACAGCCCAGTGCACAGAGCACTCATTCATATTATGCAGGCTCATTTTCTCCCATCACTTGCTTTGAAACACAGATTTGAAGCCACATCTTACCCTCCCACCAGAAAATCTTCTCCAGATCAGGAGTTCACCAGCTATCACACAGTAGCATGCTCTAAGATGAATGCCTCATCCTTTCTTGCCGAAGCTAATCTATTTAATATAAAATACTTAAAATATTCACAGTAAATATTCAGAGTCTATAGCTTAATGACAATGGCTGTTGCCTGGAAGACTGAGTTTCTAATCACTGCCCTAATGAATAAACATCTGAGATTTACAGATTGTGGACAATGCCAAAGAGAAAAGTACTCCTTCCAGACTAGGGTGCATTATCTGTGCTTTAGCCATGAAATTATTACAGCTTCCTTCTGCTCCACAGGGGCAAATTCTGACTGGAGAGACCCCTGGGTTTGGGATGAAATTATACTTGCAGTGAAGAGACATTACAATGATAGCATTCTATGCAAAAAAAAAAAAAAAAAAAGATCCTAGGACACATTCTTTAACCCAGTCTCAGTATTGTTGTAGCCTACAGGAAAGATTTTGAACCGAAATTGCAAAGTTAGACTGACAGTAGTGCTTTTGGATGATTGCTTCTATTCATCAGACTTCCAGGCCTTAGTGAAATCAGGATGAAGAGCATTACATTGTTTTTTCTGTAATGGAGGCTTAGGAAAAAAATGTTGTCCTATTCACTTATTATCAAATCTGAACAGTTTGCTTTTGAAATGTTAAATGTTACCCCAGTTGAACTCTCCATTTTAGGCAGTAGCTGGTTCAGACTGCCTTTCATGGGACTCCAAAATCAATACACAGAATGAGAGATAGATGGGAAAATATGAATTAGTCCATTAATTCAAACTTCAAGTCATTATGCTAAAAAAAAAAGATTCTGGTACAATGGACTATTTTTTTTCCTCAAGATTCTGGTACATTGAACTTTTTCTTTTCTCCTACGACCCACTTAGAAATCCAGAAGTCATAAAGTTTTGCCTTGTCACAAGCTATAAGTTATGGTGGCACAGCAATATTTTTTACTGTCCAGATAAAAAAGGAAATTACTAACTCCATCCTTGCCTGGTGATGCAGTTAGCTGCCTGAGGTCTCAGTGGTTTCACTTCATTTAACATGAGGAAGTATAAAACTGACATATAAAAATTCCCTTAAGCAATCATTCATAATTGTAAAAAAACCCCCCTTTTTGTGAGGTTTTTGATCTATCCACACATTGATTTTTATGCAGAGAGCATCTCTTTTTTTACAAACAAAAGGTTCTTTCATATTTGTTACATACTTTTCTATTTTGTTTTTCCTTTGTTTTTACTTTGACACCATATTTAAATTTACTTCTCTATGGCCATTCCTGCAGCTTCTAAGATGACTGAATTTTGAGATTGTGAGAATCATCTGTCTTCTTCAGGTATTGCTGGAGTTTCTAACCTTGTTCATGAGAATTTTTTTCCAATAAAATCTTTTCAGTGTTTCAGTGAAGATACCATTGCTGTTATTTTATGTGTCAAGTCTGCCAAATTCATTGGGAGAGAAGACTACAGGACTTTTGAGAAGGAATTCTTGTAAATAGATCATATAGATTTCTCATCGTCAATAATGGAGCTAACAAGCTGAGGGTACTTTGAATATTTAATTTCTGCAGAGAAATAGGCTATATTTATAGGAAATGTTGATCATACCATAGTGGTTAGAGTTCATGTGTATAAGGCATTTGGAGCAATTGGAAATATATTAAGGCAAATGTACAAATACTAATGATTTGTGTGAAACACTGAAGCCAGTATTAGCATTTTCCATGCTGTCCTGAACATGTCAGATCTGTGTGATATCAGTGCCATGAAGGAGAATGGTATTTTTCTTTTCTTGTTGAAAAGAAAATGGATGGTTTTGCAGAGCCAAAACTCTTTTTCCTTCTAAGTAGCTACCTGCTAATTTATACTGACATTACTGATCATTTTAATCAAGGTAAAAAAGTGATGAGAATGACCAAATATCAAAGAACAGTTGAAACAAACAAGTGTTCTTGCACATGGCTTAGATGGGGAAGTCGGTAAGGAAAGATTTTGTTTTCAAGATTTTGTGAGGAAGCTATAAATAAAGGCATGCTCTAAATAAAGCTCATTTCAAAAAATACCAAGAAAAAACCAAGCCAAACACCCAGGAATAATAACTGTTACTTGTTTATAATGAGGAGTTAGACTGACCTACCCATAGCCTTCTCAGAGAAACTGTATATGGTCTTTGAAATTTGTGTCATTGCAGCAATGTGAAATCATCAAAATCTCTGCTTTTAAGTAGGAAAAAAATTCTCCCTTCATGGTTGTAAAGAAGAAGCTGGAAAATGGGATCCCAGAAGGCTTAAGATAGAAAAGTGAGTCATGAGACATAAAAAAGTTAAAAATATAATTCTATTGATTTTTATAGCAACCTCTTAGCTCTTTGATGTCTGCCTGAAAATCTATAAAGAATTGTCACAGAGAGACCTTGCTGATGGCATCCAGTGCCTCTGAGCTCTTAAGTTTGGCAGGGAGAGCCTCTGCATTCAATGTCATGGTAGCAGGTTAGATCATCTCATCCTTTTCTTTTTCTGTATCTTCCATGGAAGAAAAACTCATCTGCACAGGACCTGAGTGAATGAATATAGAATATGCCTGTTAGATAGGATATGATAGACTGTTGTGTATGTGTCTTTTTAATTTTCTGGAAGTTAAATGTTGATTACTCAGGCAATCAGTGCAAGACAAAGGAACCTGCCAAAGATAATTCAACCCACCTGCACCAGACACCTGACTTAGACTGGGATGAATTACCCTTGAGAATTGGCCACTTTTCCTCACGGGCTGTTACTGGAACAGGGTCAACTAGGTCAGGCAGGCTGTAGCTCTTTCAGGTGCTTCATGTCAGGTGAGAGCCCTAATTGGGCCATTAGGCTTTATCCACCACTAATGACTGTAAAAGGAAATTCCTCCTGTGAACTCTGAAGTTGTTGAAGCACAATGTCTCACTTTAGTGGGGAAAGTCAAGTCCCTCTGCTAGCATATGGGACATTAAGGGTATCAAAGAAAAGTTTTGTTCCACAAGAACAAAGCTGTTCATTTTTTCCCTATTCTGGAGCAAGATATAATTTTCAATTGAAATCTTCCAGTAAATGCTAGATTCTCAGGCTGGAGTAGGACACTGACAGCCCGTAAGGTGAAAGTGGACCACATTGTAAGTAAATGAAAGAAAAAGCTTGCAAAGAGAGTCCTTTCCAGTCATGGGGTGGAATGCCTGTCCACCTGCAGGCAACCAATACAAAAACCAAAAAAAGTCTTACTAACACTGATAATTTGTTTTGGTGTTTGAGTGGGTACCTTGTAACTGGCAAGTGGGTAGCTTGCAAATTTTATGTAAGTTATATGACCATAATGTACATAAAATCTCTACAGACACTGTGGTAAGCATGATCTGATATCCAAAAATCATATTTATTTAAGTACTATATACTTTCTCAGGAGGCTGCTTTCTCTGAGAGGATGATAAAATACTCAGAGTCTTACAGATGGTTCCCATTTAGAGAAGCAATTGACAATTGAGTGTATATAGTTATCAAGGAGAATGAAACCTGTATTTTCCTACATTTGCAGACACCAATCAGAGAAAGAAAACTTTGCTGATAGCTTTAAACCCCATTCTCACTGGTCTTGTTTTTTCTTTAGGCTTTATTTCAAGTGCTGGTTCTGGCAGTAACCTTGGCATTTCTAACCCAGTCATGAGAGTGCTGTGGGTGTGTGACACCTTGTGACTCCTGCTGCTATTTCTGTAGCAGCAACCAGACCTTTCTATGTTATGAATGTAGGAAATATCTTTTGTGCCTGTGAATCCTTAGCTCTTGCAGTGACCATAAAGGTGGGTGGGTGCGTTCAACACTTACTGGCTCTGGCACTCAAATAAATGTTTCCTGGTCTGCAATTTCACTGTCTTTATACACATACATACACACACATAAACTGCATGTGCCTGAACTGAAATATTTGAGAAAATGCCTCTCCAAAGATTTTTCTGTATGCCTATGTGCTCTCCCCATGGTAAAGACTAAGATTTTACTCCTGTTGTATAAAATGAAAAAGTTTTCACTAAGTAAGCTGTATCTTTACTATTGGATTGAAGTTTGAATGATCAATGGAGGAAAATAGCTGCCAGGTTCTTCCTGTCAGCTACAGACTGTGTGTCACAGACTGACAGGCACAGGGCCCTAGGAGTCTGGGTCCTGCCTGTTTCATTAAGCAGGAGGCTGACTATCAGCTATTAGCATGCAGAATATTAGAAGCACCATACCTGTCAAAGAGGAAAAAAGGACCTCCATACAGCTTTATCACTATAATACATTCATCAGTTTATTGAACAGAAGCTTGATAGGGGGTTCCTCAAATGCATGTGACGCCCCATGCCGTTAAGAGTTTTTTAGTTTGATCTCAGATTATGCTGAAAGCTTTGTGCTAGTTATATATCTGAAGTTGTTCCAAAGTAAAAGTTACTTCTTCCAGAGCAGAGTGCAGTTTGTACCTACCACACTTCCCCAGAGACACCTATTTCATGGCTTAGGGAGCTAGAGGTGGATAGAAATTCATCCTTCCATTTTGTTGAGTGTGCCATCAGAGGCATCCTCTGCCCTCCTGTGGTTCTCCTGCTGTTGGCTTTCAAATTTGAGCCTTGACCACTTTATATCTGGCCACAGTGCAGAGAAATCTGGCTACAGCAAAGATGAGGAATGAGGCCAAGATATGGATTAGGCAAGTTCCACTTGATGACAGGCTGTTATGTGTGCTTTACAAAGGTGAGATGGTTTTATGATAAGAAAGGTTTACATCTGAAAATTAAATGAAATGTGCAAGGGAGAAGATATACTTTGGTATCTTTATGTAAGCTTCAATGCCATTCTCAGCTACCAAGCCCCCCTCTACAGCTCCCCCTCCATCTCTGTCCTTTGTTGGCTGAACTGTTGGCTGAAAATCCTGGAGCTCTTGAGAGATCTTGGCAGAGGTTAAAGCTGCTTGCTTGAATGCCTGGGCAGATTTCTGTGTGGAAATCTGGAAAGTTGGCAGAGGACAATATTATGGATATTCTCTTTGTTCACTTTGTTTAATGACTGAGAACACAGTAGCACCATAAATGCATAGAGGTCATAAAAAAAGTGGTTTTATGTAGAATCAGAGTTCAAATTTCTCATCTTCTACATCCATGGTTTACATCTGTGGTTCTCACCCTCTCTGTCTGGATGCTTGGACAATGCTCTGTCTTCAAGAGAGACAGCAAATGTAATCATCACCATTCTTGAACCACAGTACATGGCTGACAGCTCTCTTCCAGCCCTTAGTTCACTAGAAAACATGAAATTTACTCAGGAAGCTTAAAATGCAGGTAGTTGGATCTTACATATACTACCAAGTAGTATATGCCTGGTTGTAGTGGACTTCATGTTTTGTTAAAAAATGCTTCAGTGTCCTTTCCAATGCTGACTAAAAAGTCTTTTAAGACTGCCTTACTATAAAAACAGCAAAAGCCATTGATAAAGCTGGACAGCTATCATGGGGGAGATCCTTGTGGATCATGCTGGTAGAATATGGACTCAACATTTCCTTCAGTTTCTTGAAATTTAAATGTTTACTTGTAAGTGGTAGAGCTATAGACCCTTGCTGAGATTTTGGTCAGTCTAAAACGCTGAGCATTTTATTTTACTAGAAACTGCAAGTTTGCCAGGATACAAATCTTAATTTTTGTTTTATTAATATACATTATATAAACTGTATTTACTACGTCAACAAGTTTTCAATCTTATTTTGTCATGTAGTTTTATTCCTAATAATTCCAATAAATGTACATTTAAGGATATACAGAACTATTATATACATTGTTTCATAGCCAGGAAGCTGGATTTGCTAAGTGTTCATTAAAATCTGACATTTTTCTTAATAAGGGTTGAGAATTCTGTAACATTTCTGCACAGCAAACATAGAGCTTGAACAAGAAAAACCTCATACACAAGTGGGTGAAACTTGAGTCTCTCAAAATAGAGGCCTCCAAAAATTTCCCTAAGATGTCTGGCAGGAACACTGTAATGAAAATAATCAGATTTGGCATTTGTGATGTCTTACCTCTGTGGGGTACCAAGAAGAGATACTGAAACACATATTTTCCAAAGCAAAGAGTGTATCTACAGAAAGGCTTTTTAGAAGAAAGTTTCCTTTCATCTTTATTTTGAAACTCATTATTTTCCAGGATATGATGTTTCTTGACAAGTAGTTGAGATGCTGTGATAATATGACAACAGTAGTCCAATGTTCTGGAAAACTAGCAAAAGCAAAGATGCAGAATATTAAACTGAATTACTAAGTGGATTTCCTCATTTTTGTTCTACAATATTGACACTAAGTTTTATCAAAAGGAAAAAGAAGATTCATGTTGTCAAGGCATAGGGTAGGACCAGAGTACTCCTACAAACCAATGTATGTGTTTGAAAATTAAGCTACTAAACTTTAAAGAAGCCTATATTGAGCTATTTAGAGGAACTGTACTTATTTCACATATACTTGGGTGTTCATGTCAGGTAATCAGAACAAAATTAATATTGGTGTTTGGACTGTCTGTGAGGTGAGTGAATCAGGTGCTATCTACCTTTTACCATCAGTCTTCTTTTCCTCCACATGCTTCAAGATGACATCCATAATGAGCTATTCCATCACCTTTCCAGGGATGGAGGTGAGGCTGACCTGCCTCTTGTTTTTGGGGTCCTCCTTCTTCCTTCCCCTTTGTGAAGACTGCAGTGACACTGGCTTTCCTCCAGTCCTCAGGAACATCTCCTGCTCTCCATAACTATTCAAAGATAGTGAAGAGTGGCGCAACAACAGCACCTGCCAGCTCCCTCAGCACTTAGTGGCCGCCCCCCATTGGAGACCACAGATCTGTGGGCATCGAGTTTGCCTAAATGATCTCTATCCTGATCCTCCTCCAACAGGGGGAGGAGACAAGCCTTTCCCTCTTTCCTTCTGTACCTGGGATTTCTGAGGGCTGGCCTTCTGAAGGCATTCAGTAACTCTATGTTTTCTGTATCCTTTATCACCAGGGCACCCACCTCATTCAGCAATGAACCCACATATCCCTAGTCTTCCTTTTGTCACCAATGTACTCAAAGAACCCCTCCTTATTCTCTTTGACATTACTTGCCAGATTTAATTGCAAATGGACCCTAGCCTTCCTTGTCACATACCTGCATACTCTGACAATGTTCCTACATTCCTCTGTCCTATTTTCATGTTCTGCCAACTTCTGTCTTCCATTTTAGTTTTGTCAGTAGTTTCTTACTCACCCATGCAAGTCTTGCTTGATCTCTTACTCATAGGGATGGGATGATCTTGAGCTCAGAGAGAGTGATACTTGAATATTAATGAGTTTCTTGGAGCCTTCTTAGAGCCCTAAGGAGTGGTGCTCTGCCAAGCAAGTCCTTGAAGAGGCCAAAGTTAGGTCTCCTGATGTCCAGATCTGTAATGTTTACTGCCTCGCTCCTTCTATGCAGTATCCTGACCTCTGCCATCTCATGGGCACTGCAACCAAGGCTGTCCCCAGATTTCACATCCCCAACCAGTCCTTCTTTGTTTGCTAGTACAACATCCAGCTTAGACCTCTCTCAGTGGATCCTACACCACTTGAGTCAAAAATCTTTTATCAGAGCTTTGCAGGAGCCTTCTGGACTGCCTGTGTAGAGCTGTGTTTCTGCTTTCCATCAAACACCAAGGTGGTTGAAGTTCCCCATGAGAAGCAGGGCCTATGGACAGAATACATCCACCTCATTTCTAGATTCAAAAATTTGGGTTTAGCTGGAATGGAAAATTATTAGATTTGCCCATATTTAGTACAAATATTTCTATGCAATTTTTTGTACTTTGGCCTTCATCAGCATTTTTATCTGTGTATATGTCTTGTCTAAAGATTTGCCTGTTTCAAAGCAAGCCAGAATAAATCACTGCAAGGGTGTCTCTGTACACAATTTCACTCTAAGCCCACAAATTAAAAATATGTTTAAGAAGAAAAGTAACCTGAACCTGGGTTTCTCTGCAGAAGGATTTTTATTACTCCTAATGTCCAAAAGCAGTACTTCACGTCATGAACTAATAACCTGCGAAATGTCATTTAAAAATAAAATATGTGTTTGAGTCAGAAGAATAACATCTTTGACTGTCCTATGGTTTTTTCCCCACTGTTTTGAAAGTAATTTATTTTTCTTCTACTTTTGTTTTAGAAAAATACTTGATCTCAGGCTAAAAAAGGACAGACTTAATTACAGACCACATCTTTTTTTTGTTTCAATTTGCACAATTTTGACAACAGTGCTTTAAATGCAGGGACACTAGCGCAGCTTAATTGAAATTCTGATGATGTTTTTTGCACTAATTGATACCCATGTTGGCAGACTGAGCTCAGCGACCCAGGAATGAATGGACAGGAAGAATGAGACTATCAGCTTAGCCTTGCAGGTGGTCTTTCCTGATCAAGATTAAAGAACACTGGCAGGGCACCACAGGAGAGCTAGCACTGCTGATACCCTATGCTATTCTCATTTTGTATTTAAGCACAGGATTTCAGTGTTCAGGCTGAGATTTTCAGTCTGACTCCATTTGCAGTAGTAATAATAATAATATCGAAAAAAGACTGAGAAATTACTTGATCATACTGTGTAAGGGGGTTGGCAAGGAGAAAATGCCAGGTACAAAAGAGGCTTTTAATCTTGCAGAAAGAAAGATAGGTGAGAACTAATGATTTGTCTTGGATTTAGCATGAACTCAGATTAGTATGAGATACAGATTAGTAATGGGGTAGAAGTAGGGTGTTAATAAGCTGTGGAACAAACTTCCAAGGGTATGTTAAATTCCATGTCCTTCAAAGTCTAATACAGGGTCTTGGTCTCAGCACAAATAAAACTGCCATGATATCACATGGCCTACTATATATGCAAGAACAGTCTAGACAGTTCTGGCCCTTAAAGACTATTAATCCTGTTAATTCTTACTTTTTACATAGTATATTCATCAGAGAATTTAAGAAAGCAGATCAGTAATATTATTACCATTGTACAGATATAGGGGCTGTATCTCAGGGAGGTTAAATCACCTCTTATAAGATGTTCAAGAAGCCAATGTATAAAAAGAAATGGCATATAAAGTAATATACAGCCAGTTTGTCACGTTGTGCTTTATCAACTGGACACAGTAATCTTTGGAAAAAAACTCACAGATGCAGTTAATTTCACTTTATGTTTAAAAACAAAGTAGGGGACTAATATTTGGTAATGGAAAACAAAAAATGACAGAACATTAGTTTAGGCTGACATAATGATCTCTCAGTGCCTCTAGAATGTACATAGGATTCTCTTAAGTTAGTAGGTGAAAAAAAAATACAGCCTAAACCCTCTTTCAGTTTCTTCAGAAACCTCCCTATAGAAAACTATTTTTGAAGGCAGTCTTATCCCATTTGGCAAATGTTTGCATGAAGAACTTCTATTTATTTTTTAAATTAAAGAGTACAACAATAAATGGCTTAGGGTTTGGGCAATGACTGCAGCAGTTTTGCTTGATAGGGGGAGGCTTTGTTGAAACTGTGGGGCTGAAAAAGCTGACAGGGCACTTAATCTGGCTTCGTGATAATTGAAAATGAGATGGCCTATTGGCCTGAGATGTGCATTTGGTTTTTATGGAGCTGTACCAAGTCAGATCTTAAGGTGGAATCTATAAATGGCTTTAGTACATATGTGCCAGATTATTTCTTGTTGCTTTTAGTTTCATAAGGTAGAACAAGTACTATTATAACCCCAACCCAAAACCTGCTAAATTTCTACTGATGACAGACTATGCAAGAATGACTGTAAACAGAAAGGGACAAGATAATAAAAAAATACATAAGCATTTTGAAATGTTGCCATATTGTTTATATTGAGTTTAATATCTCTATTGCACAGCATAGTCAGCTGCCAAGATTTTGTGCGTGACAGGCTGTGGCAACATTTGTATTCAGATGCTCCAAATCTTGGGAAAGAGAAGGAAAAAGACATTTTAAATTAATAAGATAATACAGACCTTCCTCCATAACACATTGAAAGATTCTCTGATACTAAATGTGATCAGCAAGCAGTTCTGAATGGACTATCACATTCATCATTGATGTTTATTAATATTATATTTCTAGGGCAATAAATCCAGGTTATTGTTAGACTGATATTGTTCTTATGAACTAAGGTTCATTGACTTAGAATTAGGTTTAGGAATAAGCTCTTTCCCTAAGACTGGGTGTCTTGCACACATGTAGGCAGACACACATTTTCACAATGGTGCGTTGGTATAAATTTGAATTTAAATCTCTCTACTGTACCTGCTGATCATAGATAACTGCATTCTTTTTAAAAACAATTAAATCCCATTGTTATCAATTTTCTGCAGCTTGAAGAGCTCACAGTGGCATGGCACTTTCAGAGCTGAGCAGAGACTACTTACATGTAGTTTGATTCTTCTGGTTGGTTGGGAATGGTCACAATGCAGGGTTTGTTTTGCTCCTGGCCCTGCACAGATTATCAGAAGAGTGAGTTTAAGACACCCTTAGAAGTGCCACTGGGAGCTGGAACCCTACCCATAGGATCTATGGGAGATGGAGTGAAATGAGAGCTTGATGTCCTACTGTGGCTGTGTTTGAGCAATCAGATCCTTCACCTGAGGGGCCGCTCAGCTGGACTTGTGCCCATGATATAAAATGGGATGAGAGGAAAAGGGAAGTTCTAGCAGAAGATAGCCAGGATTTAGGAAGTCTCTTGAGCATTCTATCCTGTAGTTTGTATGCTACAGGTAAGCTTATCAGGTAGGACAATAGCAATATGATTAAGTCACGTGAATTAGATTGGGTCTTATTAGAATGAATGCATTCATGTTTAAAAAATGCTGGTTTTTTTTCTCTTTTTTTTTTTTGGGGGTGGGCTCTGTTTTCATTTTGATTTAGAAGGTGCAAGAACATGCAAATGCAGCAGCACAATCATATCATCATTTTTGATTCAAAAGTCAATGGCCCTCACAGAACCATGCAGCAGCTCATTCATCAACAGGATGGTGAGCAGGAATGTAAAATGTGCTCGTGGCTTATTACACATGCTGAGCCTGATTCTCCTCTCATGTACACTGTTAACACACAGGAGTAACAGCACTGAAATCAGCACTGTTGTGCTGGCCCATGTGAAGGAAAAGTCAGGCTTTCCATGTGTCAAACTCCCATCATCTCTGTCTGGGAAGGACAGCCATCTAAAATGCTTTGGAGGCTACATTCATCTAAAATGCTCAGCTGAACCAGCACTTAAAAATTGATATTTTCTTGTGTTCTTTGAAGCACTTAGCTAAATAATTTGAAATACATTATTACAGAGGCAGTCACTGTCACCACCAGAGCCAATGTTCCTTTAGAATGTCTGTTTTGTGAATCTTGTTTTGTGTATTTTCCATAGTAACTCAACCATTTTAATTTGCTTTGGACCACGGCACAGCAAGTTTGCAGCCTTTGTAAATTCCCACTAAAAAAGCAAGAAAAACCTTTGTTTTTCTTGTTTCTTTCTTAAATACAAAAAAAATGATGAAAGATTTTTGCTTTTCTAGCTGAAGATGTGTATAATAATGTGCAAAATTCTTTCTTATTTTGAATGTTGAGACAGAGGTTAAAGTAACTGACACTGTAATCCTACAAACAAAAAAAAAAATTGATTTGTGAAGTTAATACATATCTTCATGTACTATTTCCCCTGCCAAGAAGTCTCTCAACAACAATTTTTCTACAGATCACCCCTAATATTCTATGCTTAGTTTTGACTTTGAGGTCAAACAGCTGAAACTTGATTCATACCTTATTCCTGGATAGGCAGTCCTTCCTATCCTTCTGAAGGCATGGTGGAAGTTAACCATTCTCTTTCTAGAGATGGTGAAATTGAGAGGGTATAGTTTTGTAAATATTGTGGCACCTAGACTTGAAAAGCTTCTTGTTCCACAGAAGGGAAAACAAATGCCCAAAAGATTATGATAGGACTGAAGGAAGGCCCATAGTTTGTGTGGAGGATGGAGGAGTTTCCCATATATCAATTTTTCAGTGGGCATTTCTTGAGAATGTTACAATTTTTAGGAGGCACAATTTCTTATTGCATGAACTGCAAAGAGGCATCAAGAAAAGAGGTATTTATGATACCATTGAAGAAAATGGTAGTTTCTTCTCATATCACAAGTGGACTAAAAAATTTTGGGTACAATTTATAGTAAGGTAGGCATTTTCTCTGATTTATTTTATGATCATTTTTTGAACCAAGAAAAAACGTCTGTAGAAAGCCCCTGATTATGAAAGAGAGTGAAAACACTCAGGGTTTTTCTGTGCACATTTTCTTTTCAAATCATGCTTTTGAAATGTTTGCAATGCCCAGGTTTACCTGCTAAAAACAGTCCTGGTGTTGAATTCACTTTTCTGTCTCACCAGCAAACTTTCTTTCAGACTTGCAAGGCAACACCTACAATCACCCATGAGGATTGCTGCCCAGGTTGGTGGGCAGAAGAATATTGATCTGAGGGCATCCACATATTCCTGGCTGGTGTTATTACATAGTAATAGGTTGGTTAAGGCTTCCCTTCAACAGTTGCAGACTCGTCTAGGGTCAAGGTTGTACCACCTGCCCCAGCCCCTGAGTACTGGAGAGAGCCAAAGCCCAGCTGCTGCTGGAGTTATCCCCTTCCTTGGATGCTGTTCAACACAGATGATGGAGTATTTTACCATGGCATGCTCTTTGATATTTTTCTTGGTATGCATATTATGATTGTTTGATATTTCGTATTAGTTATACTCCATTTAATGAAAAATGTTTCTGCTTGTGAAAGTTTTGCTAGATTTTAAGTACATGGGTTGAAGTTTTCCCAAACGGGTATTTGCTTCAGCTGATTTCTTTCCTTTTATTCTGTCTTTCTCTTGAAGTTCCTTTCAAAGACGTTCTGGTTATTTTCAGTAAGCAGGTTTGAAAAGCAGCAGAAATACCCTTTTAACCCAAAACAAGAAAACAAAGGAAATTCTCTTTGAAGATCTCAAGCATCCCTCTGCTTTAGAGCAAGGCATTTAGTAGAAAAGGAGCTTTCTGTGCTCTATTTTGTGGCAGTGTCTCCTGCCAATCTTGTGTTTGGCCAGTTTTTGTGCCTTGGAAAACTGCAGTTTACACACTCACATGAAATTGGTAGAGACAACTTGGATTTTTTCAGCAAGGTCACAAATGAGGAGACGGAGGCTCCTTCCATGGGGCTGGCTACCAGTTACAGCTTTTATTCCCCTTGCACAGTGGGCTGGGCTGGGAGAAGGAATGGAGCACCTGTCCCAGGGAGACAGGCTGAGAGAGTTGGGGTTGTTCAGCCTGGAGAAGAGACGGCTCCAGGGAGACCTCATTGCAGCCTTGTAGTCCACATAGGGGATTTGTAAATAAGAGAAAGTGACTTTTTACATGGGCAGCAACTGAAAGGACAGGCAGAAATGGTTTTAAGCTAAAGGAGGACAGATTTAGTTTAGATGCCAGGAAGAAATTCTTTATTTTGAGGGTGGTGAGGCACCTTCAGAATTACTTGTTTGACTACTAATCCCAAAGTTAATAATTTATGTTAATTTTTGTTTTTTTAAAAAAATTATTCTTGTTTTGGAGCTCTGCATATGCACATCAATATTTAGTTATTTGTCTACTCTGACCCATTTTAGAATCACCTTATAAAAGGAAGAAAAAAACCCTAGTATATTACTTTCTGCCTTTTTTTTTTTTTTTTATTTTCCCCCAAAACATTCAAATTTGGTTTCAAAGAATGGAGCTTATCTTACTTGGAAATGAAAATATTTAGAAAAGATCCTTCCCATTCTGCTATTGATATTTCATCTATGTGAGAAACCAAGATTCATTCAGCCGGTAAAAGCCATTGGAACAAGTTCTTAAACTGTTCTGCTTCTTTCTATTTTAATTTTTCTGAGATTGTTGTCTGATTTGCTGTTTAATAAGTAAAGATGTATTAAGTTTTAAAAGTTGGGAGCCAAACTTTTGCTTCTTGGAGCAGTGTAAATTCAGTGCACTCTGCCCTAGGGTCATTACACCACTTACAGAATAATCAAGTCAGAAAGAAAAAGGTAGCTATGTGTGTGAGGTAGTTATGCATGAATACTTTGTGAGTTGTGTATCTGTGTTCAATATTTTTGTGTGTGTGTATATATATAAGGACTTTTCAGTAAAATAGTGATTTATCTTTTACTAACTAAGACTATCAGTCCAAAGAATTTCTTTGATTGTGACTTTTAATGTAATTTTTTTCAATTTGCTGTTTAGCAGCTGACTTTAATATATTTCAAATAGAGCTATTTAATACAGCCCATTACAATTTTCCAACCTCATCATAATCTATTTTTCTAACAGGGTTACCTTTAACATATGATGGGATGAATGTATTTTATTAACATCTACTCTTTTTATAAGGATGTCTGATTGAAAGCTGCAATTTTTTTTGTCCATAAGATTTTAAAAAAGAATCACACACAACTTTGAAAAATTCAAGAATGGGTTATTCTTGGATAAAAGTATATTCTCTTCTGCCAGTCATCTTCTGAATAATATTTTGTAATCTTCCACTGACAACTGACTCTGAAAGATGTCTAATCTGTCCTTAGACATGGCATATAGCTGCAGTTTGCTATAATATCTGTTTCTGCTGCAAAAGACATTTATAATACTTTCTACATAATTTAGATGTACTGTGTAGTTTCCTCATTTTGGGGAGAAAAAAAGAAAGCAATTCAGAGCTCCACTGCTGGAGGCTGTCTGTTAATCTTCTTCCATTGTTTTATTTACATAGATTTATGAAATCCCAACAGAATTATATTTGTTTGTGTGTAGTGTTGCTACTTTGATATAAAGAGGAAGTAGTGGCTTGGCCCCTCATACACAAATTCATCAAAATGTTTATTCAATTTCAGGCTCATTTGTTTAATCTTTTAGACAACAATAGGAATATAGAAAGCTGATCAACAGGACTTTTGTTTTGACCAAACTCTAAAAATATAGATTTTTTTATCTGGAAGGAGGTTTATTTCTGGTCTGCTCTGACAGAAGGATGATAGGTTTCTATCTCTTAGTCTAATTAATACCTTTAATCTTTTTTAATGGTTAAACAGTCTCCCTTTAGTTGCAAGGCAGAGAAGAGATAAAGGCACACAAGGCTGGAGGTTAATCCCTGTATTTTATTTCTTAATTTCTGCTATAGGGATTCCCTTTCCATCATTTCTGTTTACTTTTAAGCACTCTTCAGATGCTGGCAGAAAGAGACAACAAAAGTTTGATTAGGGCTATCACTCAAGATTAGGCAGACATTAAACTTTTTGGAATTTAAAGAGAAATAATTGTTAGCTGAACAAACAGGCTGATCTGGTTCTATATCCACTATTTTGTTGTAGTGGCTGAGAAGGAAGCAAAAAAAATAGTACTTTCATGTGGACTGTTTTGTTCAGCTGGTACTCTCTGGCTTGCATTGTTCCCATAGAATAGATTCTTTGGGAAATGTTGTAGCACAAATAATTATGGATGAAAATTATTAGATGGCTGGCTTAGGAAAATTCTGTATGCATTTTCATTGGTTTCTACCAGTGTTAGGCTACTTCTGCATAGACAAAATCTAATGCCAATATTATGTTAACTTAATTATGAAATTAAAAAGGCACAGAACTTTAATGGCATTTTATTTAATATGCTCTCACCCTATAAGTAGAAGTTAAGATTTTAATTTGAGTAATTTTTGAGGTGGTTTAAAGGACATTCTGAGAGAAAGAAATCTCATGTTGGTAGAACAGTGGTAATTAGTGATGTGGGTGACGTTTTTGCCTCGTTTCTTCTGGAAAAAACCCAAAGAAAACCAGACCAAAACAAAGCTAAACTATTTCTTCTGGATAGCCTACACAATGTTGGAAATGAATTAATTGTTCTTTAAAGGTTGTAAGGACTTATTTCAAAAAGAGTTTGATGATAAAAATTGCCTTTTCTTGACTTTTCTGTTTAGAATTTTGATGTTTTTAAGTGAACTGTAGATGTTGGAGTATTCTGCAAATAAGATTAGAAGCTCTGATGTCACCCTTCCAAAGAGATTAAAGATTTAGGATTTGGGCTCAGACATGTACATGCCCTCAAAGACTTTGAAAAAAATTGGATTTGTTGTTTTTATTTTCCTTTGTATATGAAGAAATACTGTTTCATTATGTGGTACTTGCATTCTAGAAAACTTGAATAAATACCTTTACATTTGCCAGTGAACTGATAACGACTGCCTTATGTACAGAAATTCTTCAAGGAAAAACACAAATGCAAAGACCACCTGCTCGAGATATAAAAGTTAGAGAAGAGCATATAGTGCTTGTATTTTTTATGAGTCCTTCTTTTACTTTGGAAAGTTACAACGACTTTATAAAGACTCTTGCTTCTTTGTACACAAAGTATTAGTTTGGAGCCAGCTGACAATAGAAGTTGGCAGTAAGAGCCAGTATTGACACAATATCTGCAATATGAGTTTGCTGCCGCCCAGCTCTGCCACGCTCTCACCTGTAGTGCCCATGTTCTCCCCACATGCCCAACAGCCACAGGATTGCAGCAGGAATGATTCCTCCTGGTCACCTCCCTGGCCCCGGGAGAGAGCCCGTTCAGGGGTGTAATGATTTCTGGGGTCACCCTTTGGGAGGCTGACATGACATTGTTCCCATCTGGGAAGCAACCACGCTGAGTAGTTGTCAGATTAGGAGGTGGCTGGAAAGAGGGAATTTTGGGTTCTCCTTGTCATTTGCTATGTGTTGCATAGATGAAATAGGAATTTAGTATTTTTGTTGTCAGCACATAGGCAAAACAATATTTGAAAAGAAAGGAGGTGTCCTTCACTTGACATTTTGGAAAAAGTATGCACATTCCAAGGCACATATGTCACACTTATAAAATATCTCTTACTGGTTTATATTATGGGGATTAATAAACTAAATACTGGATTTAAAGGTCAGGATTCTAGCTGAGTGTTCTATAATGTATGATGTACTTATACAAGAGGTTCATAAAGTTGCTATACTTTGGACCCCTCAACTACTTAAAATTTAAGTACATGCATAATTGTTTTCCTGAAATGGATGTACTTTTTCAAATCTTGTGTGAATAATCCCTTCATTGTCAATTATTCTTGTTAATATAATTCACTCTGAATTAGAAAACAGAATTAAAAAATCTTCAGGTTTTTTTCCTCTGTTTCAAACTATTGATTTTTGGATCTGCTCTAAATTATCCAAGCTGAATAGCAGTTGAACCAATGGATAGTATTATAAAATATAAATAAGAAAATGGAGTTTCATTTCACTTTGCTCCAAGTTTTTGAAGAAGAAGACTTTTGGCAGAAAAGAGGTCCAAGCAGCCCAAGAGTCTGGTTCTGGGTTACCCCAGATTTGTGAATGGAAGAATTCCTAATATGAAATAAATAATGTAGTAGCTGTGCTTGTATCACAGACACTGAGAGCTCTGGGTCTACTGAGTCTGGGACTACCTGGTCTTCACGGGGCTTTGGGGGCCAGGTTTTCCCAAGAGACTCCTCCTTGGACCATGGAAATCAGGAATATGAAATTTGTGTCTGTGATAGGTTCTCAGGTAGGTTTGTTGTTGCCTATTGAATTTTGAACTTTTACAAGGCCTGAAATGCTATTCAAATGTAATGGGTTTGGGAATTTCTCTGATGTGCTCTTCTTTGGAACATTCCATACTACAGTTTGTGATGAAAAAGGTCACAAAATCTGGGTAAAGAAACTTGTTAGTTTGTAAGGCATTATTGTGTTTGCCCCTGCAAGAAGCACCTAATTTATTAT
This sequence comes from Ammospiza caudacuta, assembly GCF_027887145.1. NCBI lineage: Eukaryota > Metazoa > Chordata > Aves > Passeriformes > Passerellidae > Ammospiza > Ammospiza caudacuta. The sequence continues at coordinate 119,239,516 of NC_080593.1, read as the reverse complement.
TGGGGTAGATAGGCACTCTAATAATACAAACAATTAGCATTAAATATCCTTTATGAGGGATTTGAGAGAAGAGCATATTGCCTTTATAGATCATTGCACATGAATATATGCTAAAAAAATCCATTTAAATTTAGTGCTTCACAAACACAAGTATCTTTTCAAAGAGGAAGGAGGTGATGGTTGTTTTCTTACATTGGTCTCACCTCCCTATCAGGAAGATATTGGCAAATACAGAGAAAAGAAGAGTCGTGCAATAACTCCTAACTCAATCCCATCCTCAGAACTGCCTTTCCATGTATGTTACTTTTCTCATATTTCAAAAACATATCTGGTCGCTGCCTCTCTAGGAGGAATCATGTTTGGGAGTTTTTGATTTCTGCAACCTATCCTTTGAATAAAAGATTTCTCTTTATTTTTATACAACCTTAATAGAAATAAATTAAAAATTGAAAAGGGGACAGGAGGAATTGTCTCCGTCATGGTGATAAGTGGAAAACCTAAAAGTGCATAATATGATAGTGGTCTAGAATATTCAGAGGGTCAGGCCTTCACAAGAAATTATTTAGTACATGAGAATTAAGTGTAATGGCCCAAAATATAGTTTGAATATATGCAAAGCTTCCTGACTGGTAAATCTATTAGTCTTTGGAATAGTTGCAAGAGAAGTGCTAGAAGCCAGTGACTTGATAATTAAATTTTACACTGGAAAATTTGTTGCAGGAAATTATTCTTCCTTAGTTTGTGAATAAACCAGGTTACTTAATGAGACTTCTGAATCTGTAGAATATCCATTCACAAGATAATTTCTTTTGCAATAAAGGAAATTTCTTTTCTCCAGAAAGCTTTAGAACAATTGCTGTCTCTCTTTTGGTGATAATCTTGGGATCACAGGCATCTTGTGAGTTGCCATGTTGCCATTAGTATTTGTTAGTCTCTGTAAGTTAACTATCAATTGTACAAAAAGTCCAAACAAATATCACCTACAGTGACTTTATTAGGGCAGGGAATTCACCACCAATTCTGATCTTATAAGCTAAAATTCAAACATGTTTAGTAGCTATGAAGAAAAGAAAGGATGACTATAGAATTTTTTTGATTAAAACAAACATGAATCCCCTTGATAAAATGAAGGCAGCCAGAGAAAAATTCCCATTCAGAAACATGCAACCAGTATTTTCCTATCTTCTTTATCTACAGGGTATTTTAAAAATGAATTAGATTCTGAAGCAATTAAGCCATAATACAGTATTTTCTGAACTACTCATCGACTAATCCCAGCCTTAAACAGATAATTGTCAATAACACAATAAACATTTATAGCCTATGTATGCCCCTTATGAGAAGTGCTTTCCTGTTGCTATCTGTACTTTCCAGGGAAAGTGCACTTTGCCCAAATCCTATTGTATAAATTGTCCCTTAGTACAAATGCTTTATGCATAAAAATAAAAACCCAAATTTTATCCATAAGGCTCTTTTGAGTTTTGAAGAAGCATCATTTTTATATTTTACTCATATAAACTACTTCCTGTTTTCACCATATCTCCTACTTGAAAGCTAGGAACACTATGATCCTACTTCACTTTTCTGAAGTATGTATTCTGAAAAATAACATTCTGTAAGGTACCTCTGAGTGACACTGTTGTGCTCCCTCTGAGTCGAATTCTCTAAGATAAATCTGGTTGTCAATTTTGTTATTGTGAAAGACTCATATTTTTGACTGCATTTACATGCTTGCTGTGGAATGTGAACAACAATGTACAGGGATGAAGTTTTATTAAAGAAAAAATATTGAGTCTACAGAATTTGATAAATGTGAAGAAGTACATGCTTTTTTAGGAATATAATATTAGGGATTTTAAGCCTTTTCTTTCATCTTATGGCACCAATAAAACTTTAGAATAAAAAAGGACTTTCTCTCAAAGTCAATAGGCCACACAATTATTTTTCACCATTGTTTTCATCTCATATTCATTGCTGAAGAAAACTTGTTTCATTATAGTGTGTGTAAGGAAGGTCACAAAGCCAGCTGCAGTCATGAATCATTACAGAGGCAGAAGTAGCTATGTTTGGTCAACACCAGAAGTTCTGCCATCCATTTGTTCTTGCACCTCCCATGCACACCATTTCTCCAATATACATACTCAAAATGTCCCAGAGAGAGATGCTTTATTGAAAAGCTAATGCATTGCATCTTCAGAGTGCCTGCATTGTCTGTTAAAATAACAAATGTGGTTTTTTTCCAGTGTTCTGAACTCAAAAAAATCCTCCAGCATGTAAATTCAGAATGAAAGTGCAGGTCTTACAGCTATAAACAACTCATTAGCAATATTAAATAGAATTTCTGTCCCTAAAATCTTTATTTTATCCCACACATACCCTCCACAGAAGGCTGCTGCTGCCAGAAAGACCAAGGTGCTGGATGTCTGACTCTTTATGGAGGTCAGAAAACAGCTTGTCCAAGTTCAAAGATATATAGAAATTGTCAGCATGGGATTTGAGAACTGAACAGAGGTGTCAGGAAAATAGGCAGAATGGTCTCCTCTTACATGATCATAGCCTGGGCAGCTCTGGGCATCACAGCTCACTCCGTGTAATGAGTGCAGATGACACGGACAGAGAGACTCAGCCCAGGATGGAGGTGTGACATTTCTGACTGGCTGTCAGAGCACCTCTGTGAGGGGACTGACACAGTCCCTGTGAGTGGCACTAAAGCACGGACATCTTCAGTAGCAGCCACACTGAAAAGAAAAAGGATGGCCATTGTAATTGTCTCAGACTCACAGCAAAGCTGAGGCAAAGGCGTTTGTGCATCAGTGATGAGATTACCTCTGCAATCGTATGTGTTTACTAAATGTTTACTAACCACAGAATGTCTAATTTATTTCTTTTGCTACCTCTTCATTAAACCATAGTGTTGAATTGAACTATATTTGCTATAAAACTTGTTCAGTAATTTATTTTCAAATGTAAGGAGTGCATTTCTGTTTCATATTTTAAATGGTTTCAGCCTCTTACAGTCAACTATAGTTGATTAGGAACACTGTCTGAAAGGCCTAATTTAAAATGAAACTATATGTGCTGCAACTTTAAAAGCTTTGCTACCTTTAAAAAAAGAATTTATTTTTTTTATTGATAAGTTTCTTTAGCCAGAACTTTTGTGAATATACAAAACTCAAGAAAGATGAAGGCTCTGGTTTCCTTTACATGGCATGTTAGTAGAAGGACAAACTCTGTATCATCACCAGTTCAGCCACAGTGCTCTCATTAGTTTTACTAGGGAGACGGACCTCATGTTGGAAGGAAATCACATCTCTCCCATACTGGAGTGGATCAGAGATGGAGGTTTTTCCTAAGACCCGACAGCTCCACAGCTGTGGCTATGCCTATCAAACATCTGTCTGGAAGAACCTCTTATGGCTGTGGGAAATTGTCAGCTTCATAAGGTGATGTGTGCCCCAGAATGGAAGGAGTCACTGTGCTAAATTTTCAGCACCACGCTTACAGACCCAGCAGCTTGCTGCTGTGGCTACAGGAATTCTTCCTTGTGTGGACAAACTTCATGTAGAGAGAGCTTTTCCAAACCTTTTTTTTGGTGAAATAGCCATTATAAATATGAGTCATAAAAATGAATCAGTAAGGTGGCAGATGTTTCAGCTTCATGTGTAGGATTGAAACTAGAAGTTGAAGCTGTGGCAGAGGAAGCTTGGACAGGACAAATTCCAGCCACATCTGCTGAGGCCACATGTGCATCCAGAGGAAACATGCTCTGTGTCCACTTCTTGAGTCAAGCCAGAAGGTGGCCTTTGTGTTTTTGGGATATGCTCTTGAGAAAAAAAATAAAATTATTGACACAACACATCAGTAACAAAAATATATTTCCATGAAAGCTTCAATATTTTCAAGTTGTGCTGTATTCAGTAATTGACTGAGAATCATTGGAGATGTTGCTTTTTCATCCACATTACCTCTGAACCGATTATCAGTACGTTTCCACTTTTAGCTAATAAATTACAGTTCTGGAACAAGTAATTTTTTAACAGGTGAGCATTGCTCAGGAACAATTTTACAAAAATGGAGCACTTAAAGAATTCACCATTTTCCACTTTCCCCAGGACTGTTGATAAGGGCCTTATTTGCCTGTGAGAAAATATTTCTCTTTGAAATCCTTCAACCTTGTTTTTAATTCAAAACATTGTTATTGAATTGCCATATGGCCTTGGGCACGTTCCTGAACATTTTCTGTATCTTGGTCTATCTATTTAGCAGAATGCTTACACAGCACAGTGCACACATTCTAACACTTCAGAAAACAGGCAACCCAGCCAGGGCCATGCTTCTGTTCCACTAAGTACTTTTAGGGAGCACCAGCAGAACTGCTGATCATCATCCTTCTGCTTGAAGAGAGAGAGGGTGAGATGTGCTTTCTGCTTCTCCTCAATCAGTACAATGCACTCTTCAGGTCTCTATTTTAGATCAAAAGGGAGAAACAGAGGGAAAGTGAGAGATGAGTGCTCTCTAATTGGATGCTTATTTCCCTAACATTTTAAGCAGATATTGTCTCTTCTTGGCACAAGCGTCCCACATTTGGGCAGATGACCACCTTCTGGAGCCATTGTCTAATGCCTGTGAATATGTTCTGAAACCATTACTGCAGAGTACCCATCAAGGGGTTTCTTAGTGAGCTAAGAGAGGAGAACTCAAAGCTAGGCAGGAAGGTGAGACACAGTTTTAAGAAAACACAGCTGGAGGGGGAATTCTGAGCAGAGAGAGAGCAAACAACATCTCCTAGTCTTTGAGGCAGTAAATACAGGTAGAAGTAAAGGCAAACACAGCCCCAAATATTGCGTAAATCATATGTCTGGGACCTGAGGAGAATAAAAGGAGGGAAATGGTCATTTTGGAAAGATCCCTGCACAGGACCCAGCTCCACCCTGGAATCACAGGGTGCTTGTAGCTGCTGGCCAGTTGTGTCAGCATTGGCTACCTGACTGCCAGCTGTGCTGTGATCCAAGCCTTCATCAACTCACAGCACAGTGCATAATAGGTTTTGACTTGCAAGAAGTAAAAGAAGAAATCTCAATGAGATCTGCAGATCAAACAAGACATAATTAACTTCAGCCTTGCTCTTTCACACTGATCATCCCTACCATCCCTTTTCTTCCCTTTAGGCCAAATTGTAATATTTACCACTGTCCAAAGTAGGTCTTGGGGTGATATAGAACAATATTTAGATTGTACTTGGAAAAATGTCTGACCATATGTTACTTCTACACTCTTTCCAGTGTTCTTTGGATAGATGACAAAGGGAAAATACCTGTATTTTGGTTTATAAAGTTCCCAGCGAATTAACATTTTAAAGTATTTATGTCAGTCTTAAAGTCTCTGATGAAATACACAGGACTGCACATTTTTATTATCCTTTCTCTGTTTGTAGGACAGGTGGAAGCACAATTCTTTCTTTTAAACGGCCTGTGGTATCAGTTCCTAATATTAAAATGAGCTACTTTAGGTGGCAGTGACTCATATGCATATCAAGCAGCAAGTGCTAACTGGGACAGGCCCACAGTGAGCACCGCTCCCTCTCTAGGAGGGCTGGGAAGGGGAAGCTCAGAGGAAGAGCTTAGGGGTGATTTCTGGCACAAAAGAATGTGTAACCAAAGTTCATCTTTTATTTCAAAATATAAATTCAATATGAAGACACAGTAGCATCTGCTGTACTGTCTGGTTCTACGTGTTGAGGAGCCTTTGATGAAAACAACATGCACTCTTTGTTGAAACTATAAACAAAAATCTGCCAACTTCTTTTGGACAGCAATGTTACACTGATTATGAATTAATTAAAAAAAATTTATTCTGATATGCCATGGGGAAATGCGTTCCTTTTGTGGCCACAAGGTAGTTTATGTTTTCTAAATTATTAGGTATTTATCCTGTTTAGTTAAAAATTTTTGGTATTGTTCAAAGACACAGTTATTCAAGGCTGAAAATAAAATGCTTCCTTTCATTTCTATTAAATTTGGACTTTGGAATTGCATTAGAGAGACGTATTTGAAAAATAGAACCCATTTTGATGTAAGAATGCAGGTGTGGATAAAACCTCTGAATAGTAATCATGCACTTTTACTTCCTTTTTCTTAATAAGCCTATGATAAGAATAAAACCAGTTTTGAAAATACAAGTGTGACATACTGCTTTGAGATACAAAATAACCATGTCTAATGATAGAAAGTAATGATTTTATTTTTAGACTGTAACTTGACATATTTGTCTTTATATACTATTCATTTTAACACTGTTTCCAGAATGCATTAAATATTTAATATGAAAATACCCACATATTTATATGTTAAGATTTAGATCTAGTAATCCAAATCCACATAAAACTGTTATCTAGAGCTGCAGCTTTCTAATTTATGTACATACATACACACCTATACGTACAAACAGGCAAATGCTTTTTTATATGGAGAGATAACTCTCAGATGTACAAACCAGCAAAATATTCCATATTATTGTTACAAAAAAGGAATTTAAGAGTCAACTGCTGTAAGGAATAAATGCTCTCTAATAAAAAACCCATATTTTTGTTAGAACTGAGTCTGCTGAAATGAAATAGCTGGGCTGTGAGAAATTAATCTAAGCAGTGAGATAAAATTTGCAGGTATTTACTTATTTCTTTACATCTCCAGCTTTTTTTAATGTACAGTAACATAAAAGATGAAGGTTAATAAAACAGGAAAACCTCAAAAAGATTGCCTGTAAAGAAAACTCTCAGGAGGATAGCTATCTCAATCCTACTTATTTAAAGAAGTTTTTGTTGATTGTTTTAGAAGTATTTTGCCAAGGAGATTTAATACTGCTGTAGACCTTCCTACAGGAACCACACCTGTGGAGATATAGATTTATATTCAGCCTGTTGAGGGCCTTCAATATGTGTCAAATGAATCAGTGCCTGCAGGGCCCAACCTCCACGGAACATTTTTGCTGCACTTTGTACCCCCAGTTCTTCTGCCCCAGCTTCACATGGGAACAACCTGTGGGGAGAAAAGCCAAGGACCAACACGTGTCTGGAGCCCATGGCTTCTTGCTAGTTCAGGCTAGGAAACAGTTTGTGAAACTGTGAGTAAAGATACAACTGTGCTCTATTAATGCGTCTCATGTTCAGTAGTAGTGTATTTAAACTGCAGACCCTCAGAGTACTTCCTAATTTGTGAGTACAAATATGTGAATAGAGCAAGATCCAGGAAGGAACAGGTTACCTTGCTGTCTTTCCCCAAATCCTGGTTTCCGTGGCAAGAAACACAGACACAAAGACCAGAAAGAAGTCATGTCATATTGCTGACTATGGTCCTTAATACCAAGCAGGACCAGCAATGGGTCATACCTGGGGGCTGTGGAGAGGAATACGTTTACCTTAGGAATATGTATCCAAAAATAGAGTTGGAATCTATGGAATCCATGAGCATCAATCTTGCTGGTAGGATGTGATAAGAAGCAAAAAAGGCCTTGATGCTTTGTAAGCACTGCTTAGCAATCATTCCTGAGTTCCCAACATTGTTTTCAACAAAAGTGCAAAACATAGCTCCATACTGGCTGCTATAAAAAAAATAAACTCTACCTCATACAAAACCAGCACAGACAAGTCAAGTATATTCTGCTGTCTAAGGTAGCACTGGTTAATATTATAGTTATCCTTAATGACTTCTCATAGTGGCTTCTCAACTTTGAATTCGACAGCAAGACTACTGAACAGGTTTTGGTAAAAGATCCTTCTCTCTCTGCACTTCAGTTTCTTAACAGAAAAAATGAAGCAACCTTTATTTTCAAGCCACCCTTTAAAATGTGTGGGCTCAAGGAACAGGCAAGCTATTAGTACTGGAAAGTTGGCTGAAGGTTTCCCATTCATCATCACTCATCTCCTCATCTCTCTTTCATCAAGTAGCTCTCATCGTTCTCACTTGACAGGAGTCAGCCTCTTTTATTATTTACCTTTCCATCTACATGCATTTAAAAAGTAGTAAATACTGAAATGATACACAGTGTATTAAAATAGGTGGTGCATGTTGCATACTTAATGGGGGCTCACTTGCAGCACTTGGCAGAAGAGCAAAGGTGATGAGACAGGTGGGACTGGCATCATTTTAACTTGAGAAAAGTGCTCCAGTACTACAGCACTGGGTATTGGGTAAGCAGGCTGGTTGTGGCTGGGTTGAAGGAATGGAGGAGCACTCACTGGAAGTTAATATACATGCCAAGTACAATAATTCACTTTGTTCCCTTCTGGATAGAAGTGTATACTGTAGAAATCCAGTGCTATACAAACATTGGGCACTTTGACACGACATAAATGTATAGGATCAGAATTGGTCGTTAGTGAAATGCCATTGAAAACATGACATTAGCCAGAGGTGAAGGTGGCATTTATCTTGGTGCTTAAAATATATATGTATGTTTTTATATGTTATTCTTATTCTCTTTTATATGTGCCTGCTTCAGCAAGGAAGACAGGTAGTTCCTAAATGCCACAACCTAGTCTAAATCAAGGAATCTTGCAGTGGTCCTCAGGAATTCCCTAGAGTTCAGTCTACAAGTTTAACTACTTAAAAATGCGCTAGCAGACTAGTTAAAAATGAGCACATGAGTGTGTGTGTATAGAAATTCTACTTCTAAGATCATAAGGTGATTGTGGATTGTCTTTTAATCATGTTTCCCATCAAGCTATGACGTCAATTCTTTCCAATGCAAGTGACAAAAGATATTTTGCACTACTTCCTCCATCAAGAACAGACTCTTGTCCTTACATGGGTGATGCTCATCAGTACCCATGTTTTTATTTAAGTAACAAGGAATTCAATGTTAACCTCTCTTGTTTAAGAGACAAAGAACAACCCAACATCTTAATTCTTCATCTGACTTATTCCTCAATGTGTTGAAAGGTCCAGTCCCATGCACTTGCTTTAACAAGTCTATTAACAGAGTCAAAATATCAGAAATAAAAATAGAAGTCTGTTACATTTCTTATCAGGCAGAAAGTAGCAAAGGTGTGTGTCACACAGCATGACAACAAGGCTGAGTTCAGAGTTGGGTTATTTTATTCATTTTATATTCATCTCATGCAAAGGGTATTTAAATATAATGCATCAGATGATAGCTTTTTTCCTAAAGTCAGAGAAAGGATCACAGCAAAAGAAATTCAGACTTTTTCTGGTATAATTAGCACAAAGGCATTAGTACTGATCTCCAGAAAGGTGCCTAAGCCCATCATTTAGTGCACACCCACAAAACTGCTGCTCAAAACCCATATTTGTTTGTGTTTTTTTTACAGACCCTGCTTGCCCTATGGAGTAAGAGGAATTACCCATCTGAGTAGAGGTAGGTGCCCAAGCTGCTCTCCATCAGAGTCTGCTAGTTCTTGCCACCCCCAATGAGCTCTTACTGCACTGCCTTTGCCAAGGGGTTTAACTTTCCCTCAGCTCTAGCTGGGAGTAGAAGAAGCTCATACTTTGGGGCTGAAGACTTCAGGGAATCACTGAATGTTTTGATAATTTGAGCTGCTGTTTTTTCCTTTTTCTTTTTTGTTTTTTGTTGTTTTCCCTGAGGATTTGTCATTGTCAAAAGGCTGTGAGGCTTTAAATCACCCAGACCATTAAGAATGCTACCTACACTACCTACCCTTACATGTGGCTTTGGTTGGCAAGCACATCTGAGGTAAAGTGACTGTGCATTTGAATAGCCCATTGAATTCAGCAGGACATTCATCAAGTTAATGTATATCTTCTTGCTGACCCACATCTAAGCAAAGGTATCCTACCAAGATTTTCTGTTCTTAAAATGATGACTGTACTAGAGAACAGCATTGAGACATTTCCATTTTGCTTTTGTAGAAGTACATTGTAGCTTCCTCTGTTGCTGTCCACAGCTAGCATGTTTTTTACTATCTTATTTTTCCCTTGATGTTTATAATTCATTGATGTTACCTAAATTTGTAAGGTAATAAGGTTTTAAAAATAGCTAGAATTAAATTGCAATGTTGCTCTGGGATGTCACTACAGCAGTTGACTCAGCAAAAGGCTGCTTCCCCAAATTCTAGAATTTGTGTTAGGCAAGCATTTATGGCTCTATATAGGGGTGTTCCTGGAACCATAGGAAATATGAAAGCACACAAAGAAATGCATAGAAATTAGAAAAATAGCTGATATAAGGACCAATAGCTGATATAAGGACCTCATCTTGCCATAGTGTACGATCTTACCGAGTTTGTTATGATTTTGTAGCAGGAATGAGAGAAAAAAGCTCTTTCTCATATTACAGGGAATGCATGGAATGCAAATTTCAGAGCAGTTTGCAGTAATGGAATCCAGCAATATTCTTTGTTTGTGCTAGTAATTAGAAAGGCATATGGCATCTACCTCTGTTTAAAACTTTTTCCCAAAGAATGACTGAATTTGTTTCTCTATCTTACACTGCAGCATTATTTTGTTTTACACTTTAGGAATGGACGCATAGAATGGTACAGTCCAGAGGCAGAACTGGCCTTTGGTGACAGTGCAGATATAAAACTGGATATCCTCAGTTTGCAGAATAGAATGTTTCTAATGTTTATATGTCTAAATGGGTTTACTGAAAACATAAATAAAAGAAAGTTGAATCTCACCTACATTTTCTTCAGAATGGATAGGTGGAGTGCAGGTATTTAATTTTATGAAGTGAAATAGGGAGCCAGGGGTGTGTGCATGTTTATATCAGGTGACTGCTTAATTTCTAGATGAAGTTTTCATAAGTTGTGATGAAAGAAAAAAATATGATAATTACCACTTGAGAAAATTGTTTTTATTTGTCTTTCACTACAAAATATCTGTTAGAAGTGCTATGATTGAAAACATAGAAATTATTTTAGGATAGACATCAATTTCCACGTCTTAGGGAACTTTGATTTAGAAAGTTTAGGTTCATAAAATATCCTGAGTTGGAAGGGACCTGTGAGAATCTTGGTACACAGTTATCTCCTGTCTGTTGAGAGGGAAATGTCTATGGGTGTCTTGTGATGAATGTTTTGAGAACACTCAAAGAGAGTTTATGAACAAGGTGAGATTTTTGGTCAATCTTGTCCAAAATGCTGGAGAATCCCTATCCTTAAAGCTCAGATTCTAAAGTTAAAGTTTTATTGCCAGCAAGCGTGCGTTTCTTGCGCTGATTGGCTGTTACTGCAGAAGGTGCCCATCGAGAGAGATGATGGTCACAGAAAGAGGGTTTTGAGTAGAGGGGCAGGAAACCCAGTTGTAACTCTGTAATATGGTGAAAAACATGATTAGTTAATTGGGTTTCAATTCTTGTAGATGGAGAACTCCTTTGCTCTAGATGGTTTGATCCATAGGCATAATCAGGTGCAATAATCAAAAGAATTTAAAACACCTAGGCAAAATTTGGTTGAACAAGCAACTGTTGTGTTTCTATTTCTGTCTTAGTCCAACAAACATCCCGCATTAAAATTTAGAAGACTCCAGGCTGCCAACTTATTTAAAGGTAGATAGATACATTTCATCCAGGGAAAGGTTATAAAGGAAGGGAGTTATTAAAATTAAATGTTCCACTTTTTTTGCCATTGCTTCTTAATCATGCCAAAGTTAAGGTTTAGTGCTTTGGTCAGGTGAAGTATGAATGATGCTCTGAGGTGACAAGAGATGTCCTGACAGTCCTGACAGCTTAGTCCTGGATTCCATCTCTGTGCCTGTTGACTCAGGGGACCAAATCTTCTGGGAATGTGTAAGCGTAGGCTTTGGCATAAAAGACAATATTCAGACATAAAATACTCACCTTCTATATCCTTTCTATGGCGTTCACCTTGGAGTTTAGGAAATGATTGTAGAGAAGCAGGCACTTGTAGCAGGTGCAGGGCAGTAGCTTGGGCATGGACACAGAGTTCCTGCCTCAGCAACAGAAAAAGCCAACCTTAAAAAGCACCATGCTGAACCCTGCCAAAGGCACTGAGGGCCGAAGCAGCTGACAGAGAAATCTGATGAATAAGACATAGTGCAACTAAAACTATTAGCAGTCAGTGAGGTAGCTAAACACCCTGACAGTGAAGGCTGCCCAAGTACTTCATCTAAATAGATGGATGCAATCAAATAGTTTGAGGAGTCTGGAGAAAATTATTTCACAGGCCGCCTGTGAAATTCAAGAACATAGGGTTGTGTTGCAAATCAGGTCTGGCTTAATTTAATGAACTGGTATTAACAAGCATCACATTCTGCATCTTTCACTGTCTCTCAGCTGAGTAGTATTCATTAAAAAGAATATATGCAAATTTTAGCAACATAAACAGAATTTCAAATAAGGGATAACACAAAAAACACTCAGGAAAGTTTTCTGTTTTCCCTTCAGGATGAGTTGTCTGTTTACTATATCCTATCCTCTAGTTTGTCCTTTAAAATGCTGGCACTGCATCAATTATGAAGAAAAGGCCACAACCTCACCACTCCAGCAAGGTTAATGGGAAGAACTTTCCCAGCGTTATCCCATAAAACAGACCTTAGTGAGTGGATCAAATCATGTCTCCTCTGGGGTCAGGAGGAGCTTTGCCTCAAGGGCAAGGCTGCCCTCTCTGAAGCCAAATCTCTTCTAATACATCAAGAACACTTCATGGTAAAATAGAAGAGCAGATGCCATCTCTTTTCTGTGCTTCTCCAGGCAAAGTGTAAACCTCAGTGCAGTAAATTCCTTTAAACATTTACGTGAGCTAAAATTGCTGCATCCACTGACATTTACTCAACATGCAGCACTTCATCCAACCACAGTTGCACATATTGGATGGGCAGCACAGGTGGAGTGCCTCTGCTATATGCCTGAGTTTAGTCTTTTTTTGTATATGATGCTCTGCTTCCTCTTTCTTTCCTTTTACTTTTGTTAGCTGAGTCTCATCCATTGTCTCTTCCACAGCCTGTGAGGGTTGTTGCAGTAATAGATCCCCTTTCTGATGAATGAATGAGAGTTCCACTGCATTTCCCTTCTTCTTTTTGTTATTTTTTTATTTTTAATATTTTAAATTGTATTGATGAATTAAGAGTTTATGCACCCATCCCCACAGCACTTAGTAATCACAAACTGTCGTTATCTTCGGATAGCAAGAATAATAACTGAGAGAAACAAACCTATAATATCCCAGGTCCTGAGAAAACAAGATTTGTGGAGGATTTAATAGGAAAAACAATGCCTGTGGGAGATGACACGCTTGCAGCTGTGGAGGCAGTAGTCCTCTGATGGCATGGCAGAAAACAGGAGCAACAACCCCAAAGCACAACCCCTGTTGGCAAGCTGCCATAAATGAACTTGTAGTCATGGACCTGGAGGACAAAAGGACTTAGAGTTCTCAAATGTTTTAGGCCCCAGTCCAAATGAGCTCTGACCTCTTCCTGCATTGAGGGAAGTCAGCAGCATTATTCTGAGAGCATAACCAGAATGCAGGCTTAGAAGTGCGAAATGGAATGTACCTTACCAACTGGAGGCAAGAGAGGATGAGGAAGAGAAAAGAAGGGGGATGTGCAAATTTTATAGACAGCTGAAACAAAACATTCGCCTTGATTTTTCCTCAGTTAAAAATATTGCTGTTTTAAATCTTTTCTTTTGTGATTTATTTGGCAAATATTAATTCATCAGTGCATTTCATTAAATGGTAGATTGTACATAATTTTATTTTGCCAAATGAGAATTGGAGCAAAGTAGAAACTTAAGCTTAAAAACCATTCTTGTTGTTTAGGTGTATAATTCTTTCTCCTGCTTTGCATGCCTGGAACTAATGTGGCATTAAGTATATTCTAATTTTAAAGAATTTAATACATGCATAATCTGCTTTACAAGCAGAGATTAGATTTTTTTTCATATTAAAATAAATTGGGACAACTGAGAAGCATAACTTAGGGCATATTCATTTGAACAAAATAGGCAAAATCTTTCATTTTTTAAATGTTGTTTTTAAAGCATTGATATACTGTAGTTTAAAGAATATTGTGTGAGGCTTTCATAGTAAAGAATTCCAATGTTCAGTGATTTGAAAAGAAAAACTACAGCAATACAATTGAATCTCTGGGTAAGCTTGTATTTCTGTATGTATTGATGTTTTCAGTGTTTTAAAACACAGAAATGAATTTTATATACAGTTCAGAACAGCTGACACTGCAGAATTATTTGTTGTAGGCAAGAACAAATTCATATTTGTGAGATTTTCAGAAATATTTAACTATTTAAAATGCCTTCATTTTGGATTTGGGGTTTTAGCTGGATGTGACTTTCAGCAAGGGGGCAGAGTACTTACCTCTGAAATTAAGTTCCCTTAGAAAATTATATCAAGTTCAGCATCCAAAAAGTGGGGCATGGAGGGCGTGGTGGTATATCTCAAGGCAATTTTAGAAGTGCTTCACAGCCTCCACTGTCCCCAACACATCCTTTTGTTCTCTCTCTCACTAACAGAAGTCAGTATTAAAGTTTATGAGGAGAAAATAATTTTTCAGACATCAGAACTGATCTGTTTTTTTGCTGGAGAACATGGGTAAATCCTGCCAGGTTCTGAATAGGTATGACATTTCAAGATTTAAATAGTAAGGCTATATCAGGCAGCTGGATTACATGGGGACTTCCTTCCATAGCTCAAAAAATTGTCGTCAAAATAAAAACCATGTTCCTTTCTGAGAATAATTTTAAACTATTTGGTCTTTGGTGTTGGAGAGAATCTCAAGTTGGTACTAAAGGACTTTCAGTCAGCTTGGGAGCCTTTTACAGTGTGTACCATTTTATTTGCACCATATCTCTTTTATCAAATTAACACTAAAAAAGCTGTCACAACAATTTCACATACTTTTCACCTAAGTGACCTTCTCTGGAATAGATCTTGTCCAAGGAATAATATTACAGGCCTAATCCTGTTTCTACTGATGTCCTTTACAGACTTGCAAGTAAATACACTTGTTTCTATCTCTCAGAAGTCATAAACAAGAACCTGACCTGCCTTTCCCTCACACACACACACTTGTGCCTAAAGGCACATCTACATACAGATTGCAGGTGTTTATGCTTCAGCAAAGTCACACCCAGGACACTATCTGGCCTCCTGATTTTCTTCCCTCTAAAAAGGCTATGAAATTCATGCAAGATTGTTATGGAAACAGCCTCGAGTGTGTTTCCTTCCCTGCTGTTTGATTGCTTTTGTGGCATACACTTGTAATATCACCTTGTTTGGGCCTAACATGGGAGAATTTTGGATGCAAAGCAGATTTCCTACTATATCTTCTTCCTATGAAGCTCAATCCCACTCCTTTTTTTTCCCCCTACCATTTCACAAAGGAAAGGCTCTTCCTTTTTGCCACTCTATTAAAAAACTCATTACCAGGCAGACAGAGTGTGAGAGCTGGCTCTTTCCAGTTTGGGCACAGTAGGATCTGCACGTAAAGGCAAGAGGAGGTAAAAGGCTGAAAGAGGCAGAGGCAGCCCCTGAGGCATATGCTCAGTACTGCAGGGTCCCTAGCAGCCCTTCTCCTGCCTTGGGGACCCCCATCCTGATGCCCACAAGGTGACAGAGAGCACCCACCTGATGCTGTCCCTGACTGCTGAATTCAGCAGGGGGTTCATGGAGGGAGCATCTCTAACAGGGCTCCACAAGGCTGCTTCAGGTACTTGTCAGTCCCACACGCTGCAGGGTGGGGTACGATGCCAGATCATCGCCGGCCAGCAAATGATAGAATATCTTCAAATACCAGGGCAGGGTTTCTTTGATACTGACAAACAGGGAGTTGGTTAGCAGTGTGGAGCAGTCTCCAGGCCATTACTCTCCAGGACTTTTGCTGCTCTCCAGGAGGCAAGGGAAGCAAGAGCCCAAAGTAGGCAGAGGTGGTCCTTTAGTACCAGAGTCAAGCTGAGCACTTGCTACACAACTCTTTTATATTTGATGTGTGCTTAAATCTTACAGTGCATTTAGTTTGCCAAATAGTCAGGTGCTCATGATCTTCCCTGCAACTGAACCTGTATTTCAGTGGGGAAGTATAATTTTCCAAAGATGAATGGTTGTCTTCTGTGCAGCATCTGGCATCAAAATGTCTGGGCTTCCATCTGATTTTAATGTAAGAAGTGTTACCTACCATGTATCAAAAATCACAGTTTAAATGCATTAAAAAAAAAAAAATCATGGATGAAGTGGGGATATGCTTTTGTTTTTAGTCTTTTGTGTAGAGACTACACATTTCAAAAAGTGGTCACCACCACAGATTGTCCTCCAGATCTCATCATCCAGCACATAAAATAACTGCCTGCAGAAAAAGGGTGCTTGGTTTTCCCATGGCAGATTTGCGTTTGTCCGGCGAGCATCCAAGTTGTGCACACCCCTGCCAGTGGAGTTTTTGGAACGGGGTAACCTTCTGGCTGCATCCACCAGCTTGGGGGTTAATGTTCGTAGACATGTTTTAAAGGGATGCTTCTCTGGACAGAGGTGGGCACAAACTATGCACAAAGGAAAATGGGGGCTTGAATGGGTGCTAAAATGGGTGCTCTGCTGACCATAACCTTTCTAAAATGGGTTCTTTTTCCTAATTATACTTCTTATTATACTTTAACCGAGAAGTACTTTCTCTCTCTTAAACAAAAAAGGGCAATTTGATAGAGAAGTGCAGAGGTGGTACATCCTTTTGAATAGTCTGTTCTGAATGAATCAGGTGAGAAATTTGGGAGAGTCGTTTAGTGCATTAGTTGCCATACAGAAAGCTAATCCTGCTGGTATCTCAGACACATTCTTCACTCCTCCATGAAGCACTTCTCTTTAAAACAAGTTAGTCAAAGTTTATACATAAGTATAGTATCCATATTCCCATTCAATTATGTGAGTCATCTCCACAGGTTAAACAGAAGATGCAGATATTCCAGTCTGTTTTGTAATTCAAATCATTTGTATGCATTGGGTAATGTGATTTATAACCATATTTGCACTTTGAAATAAAAAAGGGATTCAGAAAGGAGACACTAACACCTCTTTAAATATATTGCTTTATTGTTCATCCTGAAACCACTTGACCTGTGCAATACCAGGTTCTTTACCTATACAAATAAATTTAAGGCTTAATCCTTAATAACATATACTGCAAATGTTCAAGAGCTGCTTAAGTTACCAAATTAGTATTAGGGGAGAAAGAAGAACAACCTACTTCAGCAACAACAACAAAAATAAATTACCTGCTTTAATTTAAAGTATTCTTAGGAGAGGAGGCATTTTTATTAAGAGAAAAAATAAAAAAAAAAACCAGGAAAAAAAGAGGAGGTATTCAAAATAAACCAATACATTACTTTGAATTATATTTATAAAATATTTAGCTGTCTGCTAGAATGGAAAAAATATAACATTTTTATTAGACATACTTATAAATCATTGTCAAAATGTTTATAGGAGCTTGTGGTAAACATAATTTATATTTACACCGAGCAAATAGTTGTTGCCATATTAATTTTTTTATTATTAGTGAAATGACTATTACCTCCAAAATCTTACTTAAATCAGAAATGCATACATTTCCTAGACATATCTATGCAATTATTATTCCAAATCCAGACAATGTTCTTGTATTTCTTTACTGACTTTTTTAAAGGACTTTTTTCCATCTAGAATTACTGGGTTTTGGGATGCAGATTGGAATAAAGCAGCAACATAAGACTGCTACATCCTTCATTTTTTTAATTAAAAGATCAGATTATTATTGTAGCCAATGAGAACTTAGAGTAACTTTAAAAAATAAAATTTAGCTATCACATAAAAAAAGGTGCTGCACAAGAACTAAACTTATTGGCATTTGAGTTCGTATGGTTGCTTTTGAAAAAAGCTTTAAAACACAGTAGCCATTCATATGCATCCATACATGTGTGCTTTCTGAACCTGAAAAGATTTTTTTCATAATGCCATGTGGTCATTTCCTTTTGAATACTAACTTGTTATCCCATCACTAGAACTACTTCTTCAAAACTTGACTTTAAATTTAAATAAAAATGTTCCTAATAAAAAGCTGTATGTCCACATCTAGTAAAGATAATGGATATTTCCAAAATGAGTCCCTTAAATAAAACATTTCTATAGTGTCCATATAGCACTATGTATGCAAATAGATATAATAAAAAATATACACATAATTAGTACCAGAGGCAAAATATGGTTTTGATACACTTTGTGCATGAGAAGTACTTGAATATAGGACATTACATTGTCTGAGCTGTTTATGGAAGTTTTTCATATTAATACAATGGTTGGATTGCAAATCTGGGAGAGGCTTAACCTCTACAACGAATTGTGCTGAAAATAAATAAAACACATAACACATAAAAGATGTTTATCAGAAAAAGTACTTTCATTGGCAAAAGTCCTCCAAATCTTTTCCCTCCATAATCTTCGTTTTACATCCCTCTTAGTGAAATATCCCATATAACGGAAAATATTGTTTGTGACCCACAGATATCCCATTCTGTACGTAAAAATTCAAATATCTTACGTGATATTTGAGCTTCCAAAAAAGTATTTATAAAATATCACAGAGATCAGATCAAGTGTTTGTTTTTGAGTAATTATGACCTATTTTGAATACCTATAGACTGTTTATTTCTAAAAAAGCTATACAATATATTAATCATTAAAAACGTGCATATTTGCTGCTCACTTTTTACATCTGCTTCACCAAATAATTTAAGTTCTAACTGTAATGAGAAAACAGTATTTTGAATATAAGGGAACACCTAGGGAAGGAATCCGGCCTTAGTTATAGCATTTATAAAGCTATGGATAATTATTTTGAAAACAGTGATTAATAAGAGTCCATTTTCATGTCATCATTGGTAATAGATTCTATCTCACTCAGGCACCCTGCCATTCTGTTTAATACAAGTGTATCCTAGTGTAAAAGGGAGCTTGTCATACTTATCTCTAATGGTGAATGATTTCTCTCCCTCTTCCTGAAGACACTTTGCACCCAATATTCTCAAATCCTATCATGGTACAGCCTGACAAATAAGCTAACAACAATGCAGGTGGCAGGCTACATTTATGTGTAGGTGTATGTTCTCTAGAAGATATGCAGAAGATAACTGAATCTTTTTTTACTTGTGAATTGGACAAAATACACATAGGAAGAAATGTGCTTATGGAAAGAGGTGCAAAATTTTTGCATTTCAATAAAATATCATGCTCTGACAGAACAATATGCTTCAAATAATCGTTGCATTTTCAGAAGGTGGCAGAAAATTAAGCACTGTTTTTTGAAATTACTGCTGAAATTCTTCAAAATGCAAAAGCAGAAAGGATCTGTCATTATACCAGTGTTGCAATTACTGCCTGTAACTTCAGCGTGGTTTCACATATTTCTCTCCTTTCTATGTTTAATTCTATTTTCAAGAACTGTACTGTATGAAACCAACAACAATTTGTCCTGATTCATGGTTTAGGAGGAACAGCTGATTAATCCCATGTCAACAGTCTTGACCTTATGCAGAAAATACAAACATAGAAGATCTGCTTAACAATATATGAAAGGTACAGTTCCCCGTATTTTCTCCTTTATAAAATTATAAATCACATGCAAATGCATAGTAAGTTAGGACAGTGTAGCTTAGTCATTATCACTTTTATCCTTTTATCTTACACAGTGATTTTTTTTTTTTTTTTCTTTTAAACATTTCAGTGTCAAGCAACCAGCGTGTCACCGTCATGTTTTTCTGTGTGTTATCCGGACACAAAAAGGACTGTATGCATTTGTTCATTGGTTTAGGCTCATCTGCCCCTGAACTGAGAGACCTGTACAGCACAGCAATCCCATAAAGCAAAAACACCTTGATTCTTTCCATAAAATGCTTAACTGTCACGGCTCGGTGCTGTAAGTGCTGACTCATGTGAGTAGGCTTTACTCTTCCGAGAAGAGTTATTAGCTTCAGTCAGACCATTTATCCTAACAAGGGCTTGCAGATTTGGGTCCTTCCAGAAAGGTGGTCAAAGATTATCTTTTCAGGGTGTAAGATTTATACAGGATATCCTTTTCAGTCCTTAACTTTCAAAAGGTTTCCAGTCTTCCCACAAACGTGCATACTAAAAAAAACCCATTCCTTCACTTATGCTTCTGTTAATGTATGAACATACAATACCTGGTTTATATTAGTCTATCTAAAATTGCTGGGTAAACTGGGTGAAATAAAATATATGTAACAGTCTTTTAAAATGTGATCAAGGCAAGAGAGAACAGAGTATTTCCATTTTAAGTAGTGAAGAACAGTGACTCTCCCAAGCCAGTTTGGAAATACTAATGAAATTTTAAGGTCTTCTTTTCTATATGGTAACTCCAGAAAATAATGTGTTCTTTATTATTGTAAGGCATACACTGCTAGGTAAAAGGTAAAAAAAAGAAAAAAAAAAGGAAGAAGAAGAAAAAAAAAGGCAAAAAAAAAGTACATAACATAACTAAATAAAACCAAAATCTGTGGAAATCTTCTCATGTAAACTGCATAATAGCACTTCAAATGGCCCCTTTCTGTCATCCACTGTAACCATCACATTCCCATTTCTGCTGCAGTCAGGTGAACTGTCAAAGAGCTATTACGGTTGGCTGCATAGAATTCCAAGGAAAGACAAATCTGTGCAATTTTCTCCTTGGACAATAAATGGTTTTTTTTGGCATACCTAGGTTTTCCTAAACAATTTTGGTAAAGGAAAAAAAGAGTTTTTCATTTTTTTCCCATATTTTTGCATGCATGCGGTAATGCAAGGGCTTTATTTGGGCTGAAACCTTTACTATGAATGTGTATCCCTTTGATGGATGCACATTAGCATTCCAGTATGTGGGTAAGATTTATATATTTTTTTTTTTCTTTTTGTGATGCATAATATAGCTTCAAGTAGATACTTACAATTGTACTATGGCATGTTATATTTTAGTGTGTGTTTTTGCACTGTTAAAAGAATTGATGCACATCAAGTGAAATTACAAAATGTGTACACAAATTCAAAAAATCCTCCAATCTACTGTTTAAAAGTAGTAGCAATGCTAAAATAATTAATGCAGTTAGTCTTTATGTCTGTTTAAAATACTGCATGCTCAGAAGTGAATACATTATTGTGATATGTAATACCACATCTTCTGATAAGGTTTATCTCATAAATAAAAAAGACGGATAAATGACATGTTTCTAAACGGTTTTTTCTTCAGAGGCAACTATTTTGTCCATTCTGGTGAGGTATGTTGTATAAGCAAAATGAGAGTTTGATTATGTCTTTCATGTAGTTAATAAACATGTGGTTGTCAGAAACCACAACGAGGTTTCTTGCTGGTTGTTTTCATCTTCTATAAAATATTAAGGTGTTTCAGAACTGACCTTTGCTCGGTTGAGTCATCTCCCTTTTTTTTCAGTTCAATTTGCCTTACTGATCAGAAGCATAAGCCTGAATTCTCATATACTCAGAAATGAGGGCAAAAGACAAATGATTCCTTTAATTTTTTTAAGTTGTATTTTAAAAATTTCTTTTGTACATGATTTTATTAAAATTTGAACCTGTTCAAATTAAAAAAAAAAAAAAAAGCAGTCATGGATTTTAATTATAATTCTTCCTTCATCACTGAATTTCCTCAGCAATTGCCTGCTTTTCATCTCTCTAAGTAGTAATTGTTAAATGTGACACTCTTTATATTTAATTCAGTGCTATGTTAAGAGTAGATATTCAATTGCACTCATTGGATTTACTTTTGAAAAAAAATTAGATTTTAATTTGGTACCTCTTCAGGAAATCCTTTGTTTACTATATTCCACATGTGTATAACTGCATCTCCCTGGATAGTGTTAAGGGTATAGTCCCACAAACAAGTTTATCATACACGGGAATATTCCCTGCCCCAAACTGTTTGCCTTTATGATAAAAACTTCTGTTTTGAAGTATTGTCATAGCATTCCTGAAAAATAAACCAACATGATGCAGATTAGTCGAAGAGAACCCAGCCCTTAGTTAGAGAGCTTTCCTCTCCTGTTTTCAATAGACAGCGTTACACGGGAAGGGTTTATTCTGTGTGGTAATCTGAGGATTTTTTCTGCTTTTATTTTCTCCATGGAGGATGTAGCATCTATAAAGATACTGAAAATATTTTTTTTCTTTTCTTTTTATGTTTTTTTTTTTTCTTACAGATAGCTCAGTTTGGAGAATGCTGTTTGCCAGCTTGTTTGTTTCTGTGTTTTGTTTATAAGCAGAATACCATTCATTTCTATGTATCAGCTAGGCTGGACAAATCAAGGTGACAATCCGTGGTTAACTCTGTCAGGCCCTTTGTCCTGCTCTTCTGAGGATTGAAGTACAATGGAAACAAAGTGGAATATATAACCGTCCAGCTGCCTTGTTGTGACAGTGTGGCCTCATATTACAGTGCCTCAGCCCCTGTTTGCCTCTCGATAGCCAGCCCATGAGATGACAATGCAAATCATGTGAAAGCTCTCGTGCAAAAGAAAAAAATCATTTCCAGAGGGGGGGAAAATAGATCAGGCTTGCCTGAAAAATAGAAACACATTAAAGGCTCTGGTTTTGGTACAACAGCTAAATTTAGATGCAGGGCCTGTTTTTTTAACCATGGCATATTTGTGAGGGGTACAGGTAGGCTCATGTGTTTAAATCTATCATTTGGTGTCTGCTTGCAGGACTCTTCATTGATGTTACTTTAAAAGCAGTTTATATTTCATTTAAGCATGCAATTAATCATCTTTACAGTGCTGATGTGACTGGCATCAGCAGTGTTATTTAATTAAATCTGAAATTATTTTACAGTAAATACAGGCTTCCAACTAACCAGTCCAAATTAAATGCTGAGGTCTATTTCTTACCCATGGTGTTTCCAATTTAAATGTTCATCCAAAAGGTTACACTTCATGGGTTGAAATAATTTTTATGTTCTAACTGTTGCTAAACCCAAAGATCAACTGTACGTGAGTCCTGTGCATTTATTAGTTGTAAGAATGTGTACACATTATCTATATTTCTCATATTCCATTTCATATTAGTGATTTTATGACTGATGCTCCTTAAGCACCATTTTTCTCCTGATACTTTGTCTCTCCTGTCACATCAGCCCAGGGCTCCTTCCACAAAAAAAAAAAAAAAAAAGAAATCTTCCCTCCATTTTGTTTCAGTGTGGTAATCAAGCAATTAGCCCACAAAATGGAGGTACTCCACTCCTCATCCTGCATCTTACTTCTGGTGGGCTTTACCTGCATGCAAGCAGCAGGCACAGCACTTTGCTGCTGAGCCTGTGAAATTGGCCCCTGAAGAGCATTCACACGATGGCCCATAAGTGGCCACTGCTTAGGGGGACTCTGGGAGGAGGGAGACCTTCCCAGTGGGATCACTGGAGAATTACGTACAGCACGTGCTCTACCTGCAAATTCTGCACTGGCTACGTGAGAAAATGTGTGGCCGTGCTCCTTCCCCTGCAGTACTCACTCCCCAATTTTATAATGACCTGAAAACATGCGCTGAGCCAAACTTCAAATGGTGGGAACATCATTGCTTTTCACCATATATTGCCTTTCAAAAAGGAAAGAAAAGAAAAAGAAGAAACCAAACCAAACCAAACCAAACCAACAGCACCATTTGTTTTATGTTACAGCTTTCCACAGACAATTCACAACATGTCTAGCAAGGAATCAGACCAGAAATACTGTCTTACTCCTATCATATATTCATATATATAATACAGCTTTTGAATACTGGAAAATCTGTCATCCGTTAAGTGCAGCTCAGGTCTTCTGTGTGAAAAGCACAAGCCTTTTTTTTTTTTTTAATGCAGTGCTGCCGTGTCTGCACTTTTTTGAAATTGCATATTTATCAGGTTATGAATAATTTATGAGTGGGGAAGGGAGGGGGAGGGATGGAAGGGGAAGGAAGAGTGAGAAAACATATGCTTGGGCAGAGGAATACCTTAAATGAATCCACTATCAAGTCTTTTGAAGGATTACTTGTAATTACATATTTTTTTCTTTTTGTTTTGTTTCTCTTATGCTTCTCTTGGTCATCTGCTGTTCCTATTGTCTTGTCCACTGGGTTTATTTTAGGGAGCACGAAGGGATTGGGGATAGTGCTTGCTATGAGTTGGAAGATATTGCTGCGGAAATGAATTGAGCATTTCTTTGACTTCTAAAGTACGGGGTGTTTAATAAATATTAATCCTTCAACTGTCAGACTGAATTATTGTCAAAAAAAGGCTGACAGATTGAGGATTAATGACATGCTTCATAAATTAGAAATGAACTATCAGCAGAATGTCCAAAGTAGGGATCAAGAACAGACCTGATTTGTACCTTAGACCAGTTGAACATGTCATCTATGTCGGACCTGAGCTCAGACCTATGTACAAAACAAAACCAGCCCTCTCTCCTGCAAACACACCTTCATGAACCAGGATCTGACGTCTAGATCCTTTCTTCTTTAGGATCTGCAAGCACTGAAATAGCAAGATTGTCTCAGATGCCAGATAATTTGATTAGAGTCAGATCCGTATCCTTTATTTTTGCAGTTTGGTTAGAGGGAAATTGGGGGAGGTACAGTAATTTCTGTTCAAATCTCTCCATGTCATATTTTCCCACTATGAAAAACGCAACATCACAGAAAGATGAAGACCTAGCATTATAATGGGAAATTGTAAAAATGGGAGCTGCCTCTTCAAAAACACACAGAATTTCCAATATAAATTATGTATTAAAGGAAATATGTTTGTATAAAACAAGTAGCAGTAATTTAATATAAGGTGACAGGATTTTTAGGAGAGGCTAATGTGTGTCAAAAAATATCGTGTACAGTCTTTAATCAAACTCATGATCCTCAGTTGAATTATTGCTTGTAAAGCTGATTTTACTGTATTTTCTAATTCAATAAAGGCCAATCTCTTTCTCTCTTTTTCTTCCCCTCTTTTTTCCTCTAGTGGTTATTAGAGGAAAATTAAATTTAGTTTGTGTATAGACCAGATCTTTTTGGGGTGCCTGAATCAAACAAGCAGTTATTTGGGGTGCCATTCTTTCTCTCAGCACAGAAGTACACAATATGAAACTGGGCTACCAGAGTGTATAAAAATGTTTAGCTTAATCACTCCCTAATGACAGCGACTTATGTCCTTAGTGCAGTCGATTTGTTTCCTGGGTTTTAAAAGTAGATTATTTCCATGGTGCAGGCTTAGTGTAAGCTGTTGAGAAACCACAAGCACTGCACTTCAGCCTGAGTTTGGGACGTTCGCCAAGGGTAATCTGATTAAAAGGGCATTTTTTACAACATTGTGGTGCTTTGAAAATTCTGTGCAGCCAGATAGAGTAGGGCCAAAAAAAATTGCTTTTTCAAAGCTAACAGTTTTGCCTGAGCAGAATTAAAAGTGTGATAAGCAGCATCACTGGAATGATTCTCTTTGACAGTCTTGCAACAGGATAAACAAAGCATCCTTAGTAACACATCTGTTACAGACCCACAAGCAAATTCATGATCTATTTAATGCAAGGTTTTTGCTTGTTTGTTCTACCTTTAATCACATTTGCTTGCTGCACAGGTGTGAGGTTCTGAGGCCTTGCTTTATCTATAAGAACGAGAATGTTTCCCTTTTTCTACAGTAGCTTTTGTCTTCCATGACGTGACATTTATAAATGTTCTGCTGTGAAAGTGGTTATTTGTGACGTGCTCTAAGAACCAATGTTGGGTACCATATTCCTGAGAAGTTTAGCAGTTGTATGTTGTTAAAAGATAATTATCCTATCTAGAATCTTGTATTTCATATAAGAGATAGAATGTAATACTAATTAAATATGTCATGTTTGCACACATCAGAACATACTGAAAAGAACTGCTCTTGTATAATTTGCTACTTTCATATTCTTCTGCAGCACCTAAATAAGGAAGAAAAGGTAACAGAATTCTCTCCCCTTCTTCACAGCCCTTTATTTCTCTGAATGGCAAGTTCATGCTGGTCTCCACACATGCTGATACACAGGACTGCTTACAGCAAGACATTTGTATACACAATATACTTCAAAGTCACCGGGCTCAGTGAAACTACACAACAGATCAGACTGGCACTAGGTTGTAGTATGACAGGCAAAATGAAATTTGTTTTCTACAAAACAGGCTATTTTGGTTCACTTAATAAATACTGAATGACAAGACATAGTTTCTTATCTTCTACCACATCACATGGTTCTCTGGAAAGGGAAAAATATATTATGAATTAAACTGAATTAAATGTTCCAACTGTCTTGTCTTAATTGTAGCTGCTGACTTGTAAGTGAAGCAAAACTGCAATGCATTGCATACTGCATTTTTTCCCAAAGAGGCCTCAGTGATAAAATTAACTTTATATTTGCTTCAAAATGGATATTTTTTCGTTCTGTTTATCTTTTTCCACATAGGTCAGAATATCTGTATCTTCCCCTGCACATGTGTCAAAGGATGTTTGCCCTGTCACCAGGAATGCCTTGATAATTTTTTATGTATCAACATCTTAAAATTGGCAACCTTAGGATTACACAAAGCTTTTAGATATATCAGCCACAGTATATATGAGGTATAGGCAGCGCTGCAATTACTCATAGTTTTACCTGTGGAGATATACATCCCATGTACATCCATCTATATATTCATACCTACATGTACAAACATGTAATTATACAAAAACCATTGCTTTCAGCAATTATTTTAATGATATCCTGCACCCCTCTCAAACTTACATGCATCTAGATTTGTGAGATAAAAACACATTGATTTTAACTCTGATGGATGCAGAGCCATAGAGTAGTTCAGCCAGCAGCATTTCCAGCGTGAGGCTGCATGTCCCAGAGCCCTGATGTGCTGAGAATAGCTTTGTCAGGCAGCTCGGCTCGGGAGCCTTTGATGCCGTGCTAAGTTCAGGTTAGAGTATTTACTGATACACGTCTTGAGCAACTGTCAAAACTGCTTGGAGCTATGAGATGCAGGCTTTTTCAATCCCAGTGACCAGCCAGTCTCCCAAGGCACAAAAAGCTGCTTCAGGGTAGCTATAGCCCACAAATTCATTTTGTGTGACTATAAAAAAGGGGGATGGGGGGAGAAGAAATTTTACTGGGAAAAAGGCTGAAGCAAGGTGTCATTGTGTCAGACTTTATTTGCTATGCTGGTACCACTGTTCCTCAGAAATGGAAACATAGCACAGGCAGAATTGATTGAGAAATATCTCTTTACTATAACTGTTTACTCTGGATGAGTCAGCACAGCCTGGATTTCTGGCATACTGAATTTTGGCAAGCATTTTTTTTTTTAATCTTCAAATTCAGCATATACTTTATTTGAAATTTTCCTTTTAAGATTGAATTTTGTGCTCCTTAAAATGATATATTCATGCCCGAAAGATGACCTGCTGTTCTCAGGGAGAGAAAGGCAAACCATTAGAAAAGAAGAAGATTACTTGATAATCAAGGACACCTGTGATTCTGTGTTGCTTTAGAGAGCACAAAGACCTATAGATCTGCTCTTTCTTCCAGAGTAAAATGTCTGTGATCCATAAGA
This sequence comes from Ammospiza caudacuta, assembly GCF_027887145.1. Taxonomy (NCBI): domain Eukaryota; kingdom Metazoa; phylum Chordata; class Aves; order Passeriformes; family Passerellidae; genus Ammospiza; species Ammospiza caudacuta. The sequence continues at coordinate 119,211,966 of NC_080593.1, read as the reverse complement.
AGCTCCAATCCTTCCTTTTTCTCAGCCCAAAGAGAAAAAGAGAAAGAAAGAAAATTATGTGCCATCAGATCAGCTGCTCTCTGTTTCTTCTTTAAAAAGCTGAGGATGTTGCTATTTAACATAAAACCTTGTGACCTTACTGCCGCTGCTGCTTTGAAGCACCAAGCTGTTTAAAGATGCAAATTGCAAACAAAGGGAAAACATCAGAAGAACCTGTCTCGAAATTAGTGTGTTTGACTGAAAATTAGCTAGCTTAATCGAACTTGCAGGAAGTGGATTTTCTATTCAGAAACCTGGTTAGAGATTTTGTCCACTGGGGCTATTGTCAAAGTGTACAGCACCTTCAGGAGCACAAAAATTAAGGCTCCGTGTAACACTCACATTATTGCGCTTGTGTTTGATTTGCTTATATTTTAGACTAAAATCCTTCAACACAAGAGTCATGTGTGATGCATTAATACGCCTCTGTTCAGACAGACCAAGGAACTGCTGTGGTTTCAGGTCCCCACTTAGACCAATGAAATGATGATGTTCAGTCAGCAAGGGCAGTATGTGTGCAAAGATGATGCTTATCCATTCATCCAAGCGTGGAGGGGACCCTCCACAAACAGACTTCTTTCTTTTGGGAAGGAAGAAAGACCTCAGCTGCCCATGTCACACTCCTCTATAGCAATGGGATTTGCATTGGGAGGAGCTCTACGGGCAGGGTGATTAAGACGAAGGAGTGGGAAGGCCAAGCAGCTGCTGGTGGAAGCAAAGTGCCTTGGTCAGAATGTGCCCATCCTCACAACTCTGCAAAAGCACCTTGACCAGATGTTTACTGGACGCTCTCTTTACTAATTTCAAGAGATCATTGCCAGGTCTGTTCAGAGACAGAGTGAATATAGTCCATTGCCTTTCCTTTTGCAAGAAGGAGGAAACAAAAGCCACTGCTACAGGTCTTTCTAGCAAATGCTTATATTTCTAAATGCATGCATACCTCTCATTTGCTACTAGCACATAATCTGGAAATTCAAGGCAGAACAAAGTAGATATACCACATCCACAGTTTGGTTCAATTCAAAAGCACTGAGTGTGCCATATGGACACAAAACTGCTTTAAATAGGTACTTTAATAAGTCTGTCTCCCATGTCTTCACCAGTTGTGTATGGCTATATAATTTATCTGCATGAATTTTTTTGCTTTCCTGGCATTAAGAACGGGACTCTTCATTATGCTACCACTGGAGAAATAACTTACCAAGGTGAAGGGTACGTGTTAAGCTTGCAAAGCTGAGACCTAAGGACCAAAGAAAAATTGTTAGCTAATAAAAACATGTAAGGGAAATTTCACACAGAAATTGTTGACAAAAAAGGAAGTGTTTGAAATTTGGACTGTAAATAATACAACACAGGCATCTAAAGATTCAGACTTCTGTTTTCTGTTTTGTCAGTAGGATTTCTGGACAGGCACAGTTTGAAATCAATTAAATATTGTTGTTAGGTGCCCCTCTTTGGATTGAGTCGCCTAGCCAGGTACTAAAGCAGCACATTAGTTTAGATGCTTAGTTTAATGGTAAGTACTCCATGAACAAAATGAGAGGTTTGTCTGAGTAAGGTTAGATGAAGATTAGCATTCTGTATTTCTTTTGAAAAGATGTAACTTTAGAAGAGCAGAGGGATTTTCCAAGTCTTATAGGAAGTTGCTGAAAAATAAAGGACTAAATAGTATATTTGTGGAAGTTGATGAAATTGGAAAATGTTTTGTACTGAAGGTATTTTCATTAATACCTCCATTTTTCAAATCCAGAGAGTTATACTGTTGTATCATATAAGTATCTTTAATTTTCAAATGACATACCAATATTTTATTTCTATTTTCATTTGATTCAGGCAATATATTGCCAACTGTGTCCAAGAACAAATATATCCATAGAAGCATTCATACTTTATAATAATGGATAGAACCCTGTTGCAGAAGATTCATTATTAGGAAACATACTGATGCTAACTTTATCTGTTCTTCTGCACAGAGATATTTCTAACAAAGAAAGTCTAAGGAAAGAGTTGTATTTTTATAATTCTACTGTCACGGTGAATGTATCTTTCCATTGGCATAGACAGCACAGATAAAATAGATATTTTTCACATTTACTTTTTTAGCTCTAAAATTCCTGTGTCTCTAAACTTCTATGAAGGCTTATGGCAAAAATTCCTGAAAACATTTCCTATTCTTCATAATTCTGCTGGCAGTGCTGTAGAATCACATCCTTTATAGGTATCTGCCACATTGTGATAGTGTGATATCACTTCTTCGCTCGCTTTAGTTCAGCATGTCATAAATTTAACTTCTAGGAAATAACTTGTATTATAAAGTGCTACATTCACTTCCAAGCTGCACATTGAAATGGTGTGATTCTGTTTCCTTCTTTCATAGGTAAGGAACTTGGTTTTTGTACTAGCAAGAAATGTTTAAAGGTGTAAGTGCTGAGGACATTGCCCTTACTGAATTTGCTTTATAAGAATGCTACACAAGCACCACAAATACCAGCTCTCAAAGATTTATATTTTGTAAAATTTTCATTCACAAAGCAAACAATTTCCATTTGTCTGCACACATACCAAGTTATCAGGTTATAGGCCTCAAAAAAGGAGATTTGGTTTTCAAGAAAAAAATTAGAAACCTAGCATTTTCCCCATAATATATGAAAAAAGTTAAACAGTAGGAAAATATTAATAACTGTATTTCATGGAGGAAATTTAATTCTAGGGTTAAAGCATTTAATTTTTTGATTGCTCTAGTCTGCAGCTTTCTCTCTAGAACGCCTAGATGCATGACTTAATTCTGACTGCTATTGTTAGAATGAAACAATAATCAATGTGTAATTCCTATTTATAAGAAGAAATACATCTAAACACCATACAATTAGTCTTTTGTAAACCAGCAAACAGTATCTATAATAGATAGTTATCAAAACCTACTGTAATAATTTTAAAATCATCCAACACAGAGAAATCATGAGGACAAATAATGCAGAAATTTAAGAAATTGATTACCAGTTGGATCTAAATTTGAAGGAAGTAAAGAAAATTTCTTTATTTTGTTCTATCTGCTATGTACCTTATTTGTGTTTTAAAGTGTAATTCACACCTTTACAATGCACAAGTTAACATTAATCCCTAAAGTAGTGGGAGTACTATGTTCTTTCCTTTAAGACAAGCTAAGTCTTTTAAAATGTTTGAAAAAATGTGTTGCTGAAATAAATGGCAAATTTTAGAAGAGAAAACAAAATCAAAATTTAGAAACTGCTGGTCTCCTAGGTAAACTTAGGTATTGACAGGTCTGAATTAATAGAGACTGTTTTTCAAAAGGTTCTGTGTCAGCTATATATTGCATTTACTCATTCATTCCTACGCTACTCTTAAGGGGATTGCTTGATTTCTGACCTGTATGACAGAAAGAAACTTTGCTGCATAATATAGAAAGAATGGCTATTTTGTATGCCAAAACAGAGTCAAATACCAAAGTTCTATCATTTTACATTTTAAAGGGATATACAGATGGGGGTATATTGGACTTGGTTCATAAAAATGATGAAGTTTTTTATTTGCATCTTCACTGGGCAGATATAGCTCTTGCTAAAGCTGGGTTTTAGTCCCGAGCCTCTCTAAGTGTTCAAGAGAGGGCAGGCTAAAAAGTGCAAATGAGCACTCACCGTGGGCTATCTCATGAGCGAGGGTGTTGGAGCAGAGTGCCCAGGAGCCTTAGACTCCAGTAACAATATATATTTTGTGTCAAAGGAGCACATCCTTTGCAGTGCCCTGAAATAATCCTACGAGGTATTCATTCTCCTGAGGCAGAGCTTAGTCCCAGGACAGATAAGTAGCAGCTACCAAGATCCAACTGAATGCAGAAATGCCTTACTATACCCACCTCACTGCAGTTTTATCAGACAAGCAATTCAGTACTATTTGCCACATATAGCCTGATGCAATTCAGTGATCACCTTGAGCTGGAGACAATGTTTATTAACTACAGCTTTTTTGAAAGCCAAATATTATGCCCAGAATCTTATACAAAAATTAAGAAAGGGTGACTCTTCAGACACAGTTACTGAATACACAATTTGTTGTCCCTCTGGTATGATTTCAGAATTATTACAGAATTTCACAGATCAGTTAATGATTTTGGTGGCAGGAAAAGTTTGGAAATGGTTCAGTTATAATGTGTAGAATTTAATGTGAATACTAATATATATAATATTCAGTTTGTTTGAAATGTCAAAAGTTTTTTTGGTTTGGTTTGATTTGATTTTTTTCTGCAAGGGTGTTGTGAGCTATATTTTGAACTTCAGAAAACTATTCCATCTTTATAAAATTAAAAAACCTCAGAGATACATTCTTGATTGGTTTTGACTGGTTTTAGCTTTGGTTTTGGGATTTTTTTACTTGGCATGGTTTTGCACTATTTTATTTCCTTCCTTCCCCTTTACAATTTATATAATTTAAATTGTAAATAGTCATAGTACAGAAAAACTTCCAAAATTCATTCAAATATTGAGCTATCAAAACAAAAATAGTTCTTCATACATAAGCCTTTAATATTACATTTATTTAATTTCAGACTCAGTTAGCACTAAACCAAAAATTATTAGGATTTTTTCCTTGTCCTTTAAATATTCATTTTAAACAGAACCCACCTGCTCTTTGTCTCTCCCCCACACAGTTTGGAAAATGTTGGAGATTAGAGCTGCAAAACTGGAAGTTATTAAGCATACATTTAACATGTCTATAGGTAACTGCATTAAAAGTAGATGGTCTGGCTAAATTAGTGAAGCTAAGTGGAGGTGGCATATAAAATTTTGTTACAATACTTGAATACATTCTATATATCCTGTGTAGGAAATACTAAGTGACAGGCAAAGATGGTTTAAACAAAATAGCATGAGAGAAAGGATCTTCAATTTAGTCATTATTTTTCATTTTTGTATCCCTCTGGGCTTTTTTTCCCCCACCTCCAGACTGGTGAACGTTCTTACATACAGACATCATAAGTGGAACAGTTAATTTGTCTACGTGCAATTATTTCCTACAGTCAGTGGATCTGCTGCCGTGAGTCAGAGTTTGCAAGTTTGTTCTCATCATCTTTCTGGCAAGGAGTACCAACAGTTTCACAAGAAAGTCCAATTTCCCAAATCACAAATCTCAGCCCAATTTTGCTGACAAGTTTGTGCTTTTTAAAGTATTTGAAAGCTGAAGGTTTGAGTTTCATCCGATAAAGAAGCCCGACCCTCCAGGGTTTGACTTTTACCTGTTTTAAGTAGATGAATCAGTAACTTTCAAATTATTTGCACCATACGACATCTTCCTGAGCCTGTAGCCTTTTTGCTGGTGCCAAACTGACCCAAGACATTAACAATGCTATGTCTGCTCTCCCAGTTGAGAGAAACATGATTTTCAGCTTTGCCAACGTCCTGTTCCCGAGCATGGAGCAAATCCAGTTGGCTCTGAGCATGTCATTGTGGGAACTTTTTCCCATTTTGTCACTGGTGTTTCAGGACTGTTCTTACATGCACACACACCAGTTGTTGTTTCCTCACTTTCTCTAACAAAAGGAGATCTGTTGTCACATTTTTTTCTCCTCTCTTGGTTGTATTTGTCGGGCAAAGATCATCATGCTCTGATTTAGTGTTTTCAAATAAGTGTGCCCTCTGGTGCAGTGCTCTATTGAGAGACAACATAGCCCAGGCAGGAGAGTTCAGCATGGCCACTAATAAAACACAAGTGCTGCTTTGTCAGGCCACGAGTGATTACTTGAACAAGTGCCAACCAAGAAACCAAACATTAGAGCGCGGCTCTTCAGACCCTCAAGACAAAGGGCCAATTGACTTTCCTCATTAGTTTTTGTGCCAAACATGTAAACACAGTTTCCTCTCTATCTTTGATGCTCAAAACATGCCAGCTTGTTAACATCTTGGGTGGTATGGTGGTTTATGAGCTTGTAAAGACTATTATGTACTGGTGGGTTTTGTCCGAATTGAATAGATTGGCTTATCCTAAGGACGCCCGAAACTGGGATCTTTTTGACAATTTAGAAATTCTGTCTTTGCTCCAATAGACTGAATAAATTGCCTGAAAGAAATTTAAAATGCACAAGATTTTTTACTGGCACACATGCGCATTAAAGCTTTGTTAAAATTAGTATTTGTCTTTGGCTCACTAAAAAATAGAAACAAAACCCCACTGAATTGATAAGAGAAGTTCTGACTACATAAATTGCCTGATTAAACCTGATATGTAACCACGGAGAAGAAATCTCACTGAAATTTTTTGCTGGGTGTTCTTTATATTACACTGCTTTTATTTTGGAGACCTCTGACATTTTAACTTCCTGCGCATTTACTTCAGTCTTTTTTGTTTCTAACTGCTGTGACTATACAAGATAATGGAAATTGGAATAATTTGAAACAACCTGAAATGTTTGTGAAAGGTGTTAAATTTTAGTCTGCGCACTGGGAATGTCTTCTGTCTTGGAAATCCCTTTCATATATGGCGTGACTGCTAGCATGATATTTTACCAAAGTAAAACACTGAGGGCTTCTTAATGTGGCTACTTTATGAATGACTATGAATGGTGGTGAGGTAAATGAACTGGCTTTCCTTTTCAGTTCTGCAAATGATATCCATATATTTAAGATAATAACTGGAGCTTACTTTTTTCCATTGTACAAAAATATGATGAGTTTTTTAAAAATTAAGATTATTATTAAGAGAAAAACAACTGAAACCCTCTGTTTAACTTGCATTTCCAACTAAAATTGAAAGAAATTCATTTTCCAGCCTCTGTTTATATTGAAATACAGACTCATATAACCTCCGATTCATGGGTCTAATGAGAATTACATTATTGTTGATGAAGAAATGGTGAGAAATAGGAATGAGTAAATTATTTTGAATTTCCTTTGAAAGAACTAAAAGATAAGAAAGGGAAAGAAGAATAATAAAGGGTTTCTGGGATTTTCTTGAACTCTCCCTCTCCCTCATACACACATGCACACACACACATGCAAATACATGTATTTTTTAAATGAAGGATCCAGCATGTATGGAGCTATCTGCAGGCAGAGCAGTGAGCCCAGTGGGATCTTAGCTGCTGCTAAGAAGGAAACCAAATGAAATCAAATGAAAGAAAGGGCTACATTTTTTGGTGGAACCTTGGCCGCCAGATCCTTACATTGAGATTCTCAGTGCCAGTAAAAAATTAATATTAGCTGAACAGGTAAACAAATGTATGGATCTAATATGATGTCTAGTAATGAAACTCCAAGTCTCTTCTCCTAGTCTGTCCCACGGACAAAAGCCTCCACTGTCCATGTTTGGCTCTGAAACTTCTGGCCTGCAGGGTCTTTAGCAGGTGGCTGAGTAGGCACACAGGCTCCTTATCTCTTTCCCCTTTTTCCTGCAAGGCTGGTTGTGTGAGGTTTGGAGTTGCTGCCTGCAGGTTAAGATTTCTGCCTGGGTTCTATGTGATTTAGGTCTCGGTCTGCAAGCTCTGTCTGTTTGAGGTTTCCCTGCATCATCTCAAATTAACCCTAACCCATGAGAAATAGCAGAAGGCTGTTAATCATTCTCATGTGGATGGACAAGTAAAGGGTTTCCACCCAGAACAAGCTGGTTTACCAAGGCAGGTCTGTACAGGAATGATAAGGAAACAATCAGCTACAGATATGAGCCACCTGAGGGGGCTGATGGTGGGAATCCTGCAGTAGATTTAGTTTCAGATGCTTTCAAAGAGTGGTACCTGTACTGTTCACCTTGGGGAAAAATAAAACAGAGAGCAATGTGCCTTCCTGGAAAAATAATAATCTCTGGTACACCACCAGGGAAGGATGAGCAGAGCTGAGGGGTGTTTGTTCCACAGAAGGTATTAAAAACACTGTGCAGAATTGTGGTTTCATGCCCAGGGACACTGTCAGGTGTGTGCACAGGTTCAGGATGGAGTCCCAGAGGGCCTTCACCATTGCATGGGGAAGGGGCAGCGTTAAATCAAAAAGTGGTCCACAGGGTCAGTGCTTGGTCCAGGACAGATGGTGAAAGAGGAATTTCATTTCCCAAGAAGGTTTTATTGAATTGCCTCCTCACACAAAATTGTACTGAGAGCCTCACACAAAATTGTACTGAGAGACTCAAAGCCTGAGCCTGTCTGGACTCTTCTGAGACTCTTAAGACTTAAATTGCCCTGGGAACAACTGCAAGTGGGTCCAAACACTGCAGACTTGTGAGTACCCAGAATGGAAGACCTCAGCAATTTCTATGACAGATAACTCTCAAAAAAGTCTCCTGAAATTTTCTCAGTGTTTGAAATCTATAGCTGCCTTTGGAATTTAAGGAGTTTTCCCTGCAAGTGGAGCTTCTTCCAGGCTTCTCAGTACTACAGGTAAAACTAGCTTCCAAAGCAGATTCTCAGTGCCTGGGGCAGTGACAGATTTGGAGGCAAAGTGCTGGTAAGGTCCATATGAGTGGTGTGGGTAGCTACTGGTCAAACAAAACAGTCAGTAAGATTAAAGGTACTTGTGGTGCTGGTTCAGAGAAATATGGGTGGGGGTCTCCTGTCCTCTTCTTCCTCACATTCTATTTCCCTTGCTCATGCCTTAGGTTACAGGAGTCTCAGTTCCTCTCTGTGTTCCTCCCTCTCCTTCTTCACTTCTTCTCTACTTCCTCCTTCACGGTGCTGAGTTCCTTCATCTTGATCCTCCCTCAAGAGGAAGGTCCTGTCCCATATCAAGGCACGTGCTGAGACCGTTCAGTCATTCAATCTTTGCTACATGCTGGCTGTGAAGTCACCATGGTTTACTCAGGAATGGGTCTTCTGGATATTTCAGATTTTTGAGATAATGTAGGCCTGCTCTCAGAGTAAGTAAAGCTATTCTCTGAGGCGCATGATAACAGCTTTTGCTCAGGACTGAACTTCTATATATGACAGTCTGTGTCAGCTGCAGATATTGGAGGACAGTCAGGTCTTTATGTTGTTTTTTCTTCCTCCTGAATTTGATTGAAAATATCATTGTTACAAAAAACATTTTCTGTGACGTGTTAGTTTTGACCTAAAACTGAATTTGGTTCAGTACCGCTATATCTAATGTTTGTTTTATAACCCTTCTTAGCCTTTTCACTAAATTGCCTGTATAGAAATAATAATTTCAAAATGTGTTTCCAATAGCCATACATTTTTGATTGCCTGATGTTCAGGGTGAGTACATTAATACTGTTCAAGATGCTGTTTGCAGTTTTTCGGGCATGTCAACACTCTGGAATTTCTGCAAGCGAATTTGACCTACTGAACCCTACACGCAAATCCCTCGAATCGATCGCAGCACACAAAGCAAAGTCTGCTGCAGTTTTGTAGCTAGAGTGAAAATTGAAGAGTAGGTTATTGGCGCTCTTTTGCTACCGAGTTCACCATGGCAAAATCATGAGCTCATGATAGACCATATAATGAAACTCTCAGCATTTCGATGTATAAGCCAAGACCAATACTTTGACCTTTCGGGACTAGCAAAATGGATACAGGAATTGTGGAAAAGATGTCTGCTCTTATCCTGAGTATATGGATAAATAGAGCCTCTGTGTGCAAGATACACCATCCTCGATGTTTTACAATGGTTACCTACTGAATTTCTGCATTATAGTGAAATAAATTCAGTCAAAATAAATTTCAGTCATTATGGTGACAGAATGATCACTGCATAGGGGCCGGGAAGAGAGTCTCTCTGAGAAATCACTTTATGTTAGTTTTGTCACCAGCTAACTGCAAAATAAAATAATCATCAGTAGATGAGAAAGATGAAAATTTAAATTTAAAAAAATGGTTTAAACATATATGTATCTGCCTTGCTTCCAGATTTAGACTCTATCTGAGTGTTACTCATCTGATCTGCTGCAGCAGAGTTTGTTCCTAGAGATAGGAAGTTCTCAGAGACAGGGAGATTGCTCAAGCTCTAGCAAAAACAACTGGTCCAAGTATGCATTAAATCACATTGGAAGCATGTGAAAATTACTTCTTAGATCCTTCAAGTTTTTCTCCTCCTTTGTATATGCAGCAGAGTAGCACAAAATGCCATTTATGAGGTCTACTGGTGAGAAGAATGTATATGACAGTAGGTGTCAGATTCTTTTCTTGGTAGGGTTCATCCTCTCTTCTTCAAATCCACAGTGATTATGTAGTGAATTATTAATGGCAAAGTAAATGCAGTTATTCTGGTGGAAAAGAAAAAAAGATGTGTACTGTTATTATGACTGAGAAATTGTTACATGGCAAAAGGATAGGCTGTCATTTACAAACCATTTTTCTATTTAAGGTTGTCTCATTCTCTTGTTCCTCTCTAAGTAGTTTCACACAAAATTGAGGGACTGGAAGAAGAATGAAGTTTCTTATTTAAAGGTCACTCAAAGAAGTGGAGGGACTCCCGTTGGGCCTGTCCTTGTGATGCTGCCTCAGAGCAGGATCATGTCTGATCCCTTTGGCCCAGGGCAAGCAGGCTAAAGACTATCCAAAGACATTTGGTAAAGGGGAAACTGTCACACTTTTTTTTTTTTTAATTAAATAAAAAGATGATGATTTTATAGAAGAAACCAGTTTCAATAAGCCTAGTCAGAGAAGGAAAAAAGAGTCTAAAAATATGAAAGAGAACTATGAAAGAGAGGCAGAAAAGCAGTCTATGACTACTGGTTTTAAAATAATAGAGGGTATGAAGAAATATCCTTTTTTTCTTTGGGTTCCTTCCCAGATTGTAGGGATGTTACAGACATTCCATTATACTGATTGAGTATTTTATTGATTTGAGAATATTGCCTCTCTTGTGTAAAGAAAACAGTTCAAATTCTCTATTTTTTCTTCATCACTTCAAAAAAAGGTGCAGAAATTAGAATATTCCAATTTCTGAATACTTTGTTCCCTGTAGTCTGTGTACCTCATTTACCTTTGTCCAATCTCCACCACTGACAGCCTTTGTATGTTGTCTGCACTCAAACCAGGACAAGTAGAACTACGGTGTGATCTATTTGTTCATAAGATTACTATTTATACTCTACTGCCATCCTTACTTCTTGAAGAGCACCTGGCAAAATAAGATCCCAATCTGCTTTCAGGCTGTAAGAATGCTCACTACAATGAGGCAACAACACATTTAGTTTCTAGATGCCTGTGCACATACATAAAGAAGTTCTGTGGGATTCAGAGCAATAAGGTACTCTTCTAGAAAAATCTTATTTTTCTCTGAAGCCAAGCTTTTTAAGGAGTTAGAAATATTATCTTTGTTCTTCCTAATGCACAGTTTTATTCTTTTCATAGAAAATAATCTTTCTGCTTTATTAAACCCATAAAAGCTTGAAGGCTACAAAACCTGCTGGAGAATGTTTGCACTCAACAATGCCTTTTTCTAAGTAGCAATGAGGACAGCTGCATAGTTGATTTCTGATCTGATCATTTATTTAAGCTATTACATGATTGAATTTTGTTCTGGTTTGTATTCAGGCAGCTTCTCCAAGTATGTTGGAGATATCATATGCTGAATTTCCAGTGTGGGTGCAGGGCTCCCTACTTTTGTTCTTCTGCACTGATAGTTTTTAAAATGAAAGCTTTAATCTGTATTATATAGGATCATTAATTTCTGCATTTTACACTTGAGCAACAGCATTCTGATTATCTGCTGCAATGAAAAATAAGCAGCCCTGCTCCTGCAGACTTAATTACTTACTGCAGGGCCCATCCCTTCCTAGTTATGGCGCGCAATCTGCAAATGGGGTCAAAAACATTATTAAAAACCAAATTACCCGCTGGATGGAGAAAACAAACATGCAACTGTGACCTGGAGGACCTCACCAGCACAAGAGGCGAGCCTAGCTGCTCTCAGATACCCTAATAAGCAGCCAGATGAGCTCATTGCCCAGGACAGCCACGCATGCTATCATGGTATGAAATGTGTTCTGCCTGAGAGTTTTACAAGTGACTGATGTGGAAATGCACCCAAGTGCTTCGGAGAATGTGCCTGCTGAGGACGTGCCTGGATACAGTGGGGGTTTCTAAAAAAGCTGACTTTGGCAGGAAGGACCAGGAGTGGTTCCCCAAAATCTCACTGTGTGGCCCTCTTGAAAAGTAAGCTCTATATACCAAATCCTTGTAAAAGTGTGATTCAGACTTGAAGAAAATTAGACATAGGCTTTCAATGGTACTGTATCTACTTCTCTTTAGAAATAGTACTGGATGCATTGTAGAGCAAGTGGTAGGAGTTATGAAGGATTTGGTAAATTTTGAAAGTATATAAAATGTAGTGGTACTTATAGAAACACATAAAAATGAAACAGCAAACAGACTGACTCCTTTTAAAAAATAGTAACCTATTTGTTTAAACATAGTGTAGAAGAATATGCCCTACTTATACAATTTCCATAGTTGAATAGATGAAAAAATGTATCTGAGATGGAATTTTCCATGTCTAGAAGTCTGATGGCTGGTAATAGAATTGTAAACTATAAATGAAATGCTGATCCATTGATATTAACAGAGATACAATATTTACTTGCAATATTTCTAGCAATAGTATGCTAAGCTAATTTATAAGACAACAGGACAAGGAATCTATTGTTTTGAAATCACATAAAAAGCAATAATAAAAGAAAACAATAAAATATGTGAAGTGCATACAGGGGAAAAAAGTCCATAAAATACACAGTTAACATTAAAAAATCATTCAGTACCATTTGAAATTTATCTATCTGAATATGCTGTATTTAATTAATTGTAAGCACTGAAAATTGCTGAAGCTTAAAAATATTATTCAGTCCAGAATATAATAGTATAATATTTTTTTCTATGAAATAAAAACATTATAAATTCTAAATAATAAAACTCCAGGAAATGGAGAGGATTACAACAAAACAGTAGTAAGTTATCAACACGCAAAAATATGAGATATGCAAATAGTCTATAATTGTGTAGCTATCAAGAGGAGTTCCATAGTAAAGATTGTACAGTAATTTAAACCTGAAGAAACATTAAAATAATTTTTAAAATTTGCATTTGCTGAACTCCATCTGTGAGTCCAGCAAGCACGGGGTAGGATTTTTTTCCCCTTTAATTATCTACTAATGCTTTTTCTGACTGAAAATGTATGACTCTGTGCTGCTGAGCTGTTGCTCTGCTTTCCTGACATGTCCATCTGGACAGGTACCCATGATCCAGACCTCTTGCTCACTGACTTGAGATTTCAGCCAGTAGTCACATGGACATTTTTCTACTGAACACAGAAGGGCTTGTCCTCAGTTGGTTGGAGCATGGTGCAGGTAACACCAAGGTTGTGGGTTTGATCCCATGCAGGCAATTTATCTAAGAGTGGGATGATGACTTGATGATCCTGGTGGGCTCCTTCCAAATCAGAATATCCTGTGATTGTGATTGTGTGATATCTGAGCTGTGGGCCTCCCTCCTCTTTGCTTTCTGGCACTGCATGTGCCAAGCTCCCTGGGAGCCCCTGAGAAGATGGGGATGGTGAAGGGAAGGGGAGGGATGTAGATAAAGAGCTGAGGGGAGAGCTGCAGTACTCCAGAAATCCAAGGGGTGGCACAGGGAGGTTAGAGAAGGCAAGTCGTGCTTTAAAAGAGATTTTTGTAAAAATGAGGGTTTGTCAAGAATTGGGAGGACTGGAAGGACTCACAGGACTGAGAGTGGCTTTCAGCCTTTTAGAGGACAGCTTTGTTATGAGGGTAGAAGACGCCTGACAGAGAGGAGCTGGCACTGCTCTCAGGGGCAGAGAGAGAGAGAGCAGTCTGACTCAGCTGAGAAAAAGCACAATAAGGACACGTTGCAGATTCCTCTGCTCCATGGGCTCAGGTGGCAGCTGGCTCCCCCAGAGTTTGGCTTAATACCACTGTGTGCAGAGTGTCCAAGCGGGCACAGCTTTAGCAGCCCAGCTCTGAGCAGAGGTGTTGGTGCCTGAGGGGCTGCTTGGACAGGGAGAGCAGGGCTTGGGATCCCCACCTCCTCTGGCACCTCAGCAACCCCTGCTGCTCCCCACAGGGACAGCTGCAGGCTGACCTGAGCTTGGTGTCTGCTGGCAGGAACCTTAAAGCAGAGACCCCAGCCAGGCCAGGGTGCCCCCAGCCCTTCCATTGGATGGCAGGGGACAGCTCTTGTGGGGTGCTGCAGCAGCAGAGCCCACCTCACCTTGTCCCCACACCTCCTCCTCCTCCCCCTGTACATGATTGAAAATGAAATGAAAATATGATAGCCCTGTCCAGTTGCTGGACTGGGGACAAGAGGAAATGTTTCAGAAACACAAGATGATCAATGCAACAACCTGAGTTGTTGACAACTGACAGTGTGCTCTCTATTTTTATTTGCCTGATGTGATTCATTGGTGCAGGAGCAGCCTTTCAAGGAGAAAGGCTGAAGTCCTGTTCTTGCTGTTGTTACAAGGACTATCTAATTTTTTTCATAATTAAACTTGTCAGGTCCATGTCTGGATTTGCAGGCCAATATTTGATATTTGCTTTTAGATTCCTTAGGCCAAGGAAACTGCAAAGCCATTAGCTAAAAGAAATTAATGCAGCCTATCACTGATGTCTGACTACATGCTCCGGGAGGAGCCTTAAATCAAATCCCAGCATTTCCCTAATATTTGCACAATGACACTAGACTTTTTGTTTATGCTTCCTTCTCAAAGCATTCCTGGAGCAAAATGCACAGCAGTGGTTGCAAAGCTGAGTCCTGCAATAGCACTGTGATGGTACTGAGATGTTTTTACAAACTTTTTACTCTTTCAGAGAAAGGAGAAGAAAAATGCTTAAGTTTCTTTTACATGCCCCTGGAAAACTTGGCACCTTGGCATAGAGGACCAAAGACAAACTGAACTCCTCTGATTCAGTGGAAGCCAATAATTTCTGTTCTTTTTTGTCCTTCAGCAGAACTGGGGTCTCTGTTTTGCTCAAGTCTTCTAACTCCTTCACAGATCAACATGTTGCTATTCCCAGCGATTTTTCCCTCAGTCTTAGAATGGTTTAGCTCCACTTCTATTCTTCTTCTGTGCCTTCTTTAAATACATAATATTTTATCCCTAAATTCCCAGGGTAGGTATTAGTGCCTTTGCTGAGAAAAGCTGATTTTTATTGGCCAGTTAGCAATCACTCACAGTTGAGACTTTTTTTCTCCCATTGTTGTCTGTGTGTCATTGTTTCAGTGTCTTGCAGTATTAGATTGTGTTGGATGTGTAAAATGTCACTGGCTCATTTTAATTATTGGCCACTCCACAAATGAGTCTCTTTAAAAGATGCATTGTTTTGCAGGTAGAAGTGAAATTATGTCTAGAAGGTCCTCATGTTTGTGATTACACAACATCAAAAGATCAATTTTTTGTCATTAGCTTCATCAGTTTTAACATTTCTCACAAAACACCAGGTCTTACAAATCTGAGGAGGTCAGAATCTGAAAAATTTTGGAAACGATTTAAAAAAACCTAAAAAAATTTTTTGTTTCATAAGAAGCTAAAAATTAGACTGTGAAGCCTCAAAACAAACATTTTAAGAGAGGGATACCAAGGAAGTGGAATGCAAATGTATAGAGCAAAGAGAGTTCTAATCTTGCCATTTGTAAAGAAGTGTATTATGACTTATAGATACTTGGAGTCACTAAGCTCATCTCAGAAGAAAAATATGATGGTGAATGTACATAAAAAGGGAGAAGAAAACCTGTCTGGAAACAGTGGCTGCTATGTTTTGCTTAGTGGTGTGCTTTGTATTTTATTTTACATGGAAATTCTTCCTTTCTTTTCCTCTCTTGTTAATTCTTGTGGTCAGTGGTGTATGGCTCAACGTGCACTCATAGAAATTGGCTTCTTGCATCACTAACAAGACACTTTGTGGGGCCTTTTTGGGTTTTCTCTCAATCATGCCATTTCTAGGATGGAAGCTCAGCAAAGAGCACCAAGGCACACACTGTGAGACAGGAGGTCTGAACACAGCTCCAGGGAGAAAGAAATCATGTTACATTCACAGCCAGTGCTTGGTCAATGGGTTTGCAGAAAAGAACATAAGAGGGATTGCTTCTCTCTCTGGCATGCTCAGTGCTGTTTTCAAAAGCAAAACAATCATGTTATCTCTTCCACAGATTCCTCACTGAAATAAGACATCTGTCAGCTGGACTAAGCCAGGCTTGTTTTTAAAACCTGTACAAATAGTGCAACAGTCTCATGGCTTTACACTGAAAGAGAGCAGGTCTAGATTTGATATTAGGAAGAAATTCTTTACTCTGGGAATGCTAAGGCACTGGCACAGAATGGGCAGAGAAACTGTGCATGTCCCATCCTTGGAAGTGTCCAGAGCCAGGCTGGATGGGGATTTGAGCAACCTGGTATAGTGAAAGATGTCTCTGGCCATGGCAGAAAGGTTGGGATTAGGTGATCTTTAAGGTTCCTTTAATTTTGAACTGAGCAATTTCTCGGCCTCTGAAATGTCTACCACTTTTGTTTAAATATCATAATTAGAAATTATTTCCTCTCCAGTCCATTTTCTTTAGCACCCTGAGCTGTGGTAACTGATGAAGCATGCTTTCAAATCTTGGGACTAGAGAGGAGGGAGAAGAAAATTAATTCTGTGGGAAAACTTTGTTTAATGCAATGCTTATAAAGGATGGTATTTATGACAAATCAGTTACCTGAGGTGTTATAAAAGAGTAGAAGAAAAATGTCCAAGGAATTAACAAAAATTTATTTGTGGTTTAGATGAAAAATTACCCCTTGGAAAGCTAAAATGTCCCCATTGTAGGAATCCAGCAGCACTGGTCTTGTTTCAGAAACACATGTACTATTTGCATTAATTTCTTATAGCAATACAGGGTTTGTTTCTTTTTTTCTTAAGATGTAAAGCCAGCTCAAGTGAATTTCAAAAATATATTAGTGAAGTTTTATAGTAAACTCAAAATTTTAAAATAATGTAGTCAACTTGCATAAAAGATAAATTAGGTCCATCCTAGCATTTAAGAGAATTTCTGTTATGAACATAATGTTTAGAAGCAAAAAGCACTGGCAAAAGCAGGGTGTATTTCAAGCTAATACTTTTAGAATATTTTCAAATGTTTCAGGCCATTAGATACATATAATATGTGAAATGAGATGATGAACCTTGCAAAGTGCCTATGTATATACACCCATAGAATGAACCTAAATAAATTGCCAATAGATACAGAATGCAAATGGAAGCAAATACTGATAAAGACAAAACCATGCATGTCAACAACACCGTTCAAACTAGTGTACTTAATTAAAAAAGTGAAGTCAATTAAAATCAAAACAACAGTGTAGCATGTACAAATGCTGGAATAATCATTAGGCCTTGCTGAATAATGAAGGAGTAAAGAATTTTTTTCAAGTGAAACAGCAGGGGTGATACATTACACAAAGCAACAATCTACAACAATATGACAATTGAATTACTTCAGCCCCATTAAGCAGGTGCAGAAGAATAATTAACATGAATTTCTTCAATGGAAAAGAAAAAAATATAAACTTTTGTCTAGTACAAACTGCTATTTTTTCCCTCCAAAATGATGAGAAAATATATCAATGAGCAGATGGATTGAAATGAAACCATTATGCTTATCCTCTATATGAGACCCTTTAATTGTAGAATAAAATATGTACAGAGTGTGTTTTCTCTGTCTGGCAGTGTTAAAACAGGTCACCATGGTTCACATCAGCTTTTGGTCTTCTGCTGAGGCATAAGCATCAATTGCTAATTTAAAAATATAATATTAAAGGCAAAAGTTTTGAATTTTCAAACACAGGTATTCAGATCTCATTCAATATCTGCTTTTCCCTTTCAAATTTAAAATAAACATATGACCTCCAATTTCAATCTGAGCAACAACTGTTCCATAATATGACAAGAAGGAGTGAACAAATTTTATAATATCTCATGAACTGTGAGTTGTTTCTTAAACTCCAGATGCATCCAATATTTTTCCTTTTGGAGTCCTACTAAAATAATTCTATTTAGTTCTTTTGAAAGAGATTGATTTGGAGACAGACAGCCATGCAATTTACTCAGGGACATTTGCTTTTCTTCCTTTATAATCAAAGAAATAGGTAAACACTAGCAGTGGTCATGTTAGAAATATTTTAATTAAAGATGCAGACATAATATCTCAAGCGGTTGAGTTAGCATATCTTAAGAAGTTGCTGATTTGTAGCAGCAGAGAGACTGTGGAAGGATTAATGATCATTTTATGAGCCAAGGTTGTGTGCTCTGGTAGCTTTAACTAAGCCATTTTACCTTGCTTAGGTAAATGCAATAGTCTATGAGGATCTGAAGACCCCTGGTTGTGCCAAACAAAATGTCCTGTCAGCAGCATCTCCAACATCCTCTTTACCCAAAGCCTTTGCACAGCTGGCAGGCTGCTGGGGCTTCCCTGCACACATCTGTAGGCAGGGCTACCCTGAACACACCTGTAAGCCACTGCTGCCTGTCCAAGTGTCCCATGCAACTGCATTATGGCTCATCTGAAGTGCATGTCTTTTCCCTTCCCCTACTACTTGACAAAATATATTACCACAGCATAGTTTTGCTGTATTAGCCTAGAGATACATATTTCCATTCCTGTGAGTTGAGTTGTTGAGATCAAATATTGCTAAAAGCAAATTTCGAACAAGACAAGCAAAACGAATAAGAAACTTCCACCTCTCAGTTAAATGGGATTAATTTTCCTTTGAGAATATCCATAAGTATTTAGGGCTGCTGTATGGACTAGTTATATATATTTTCTCATGCTTGGTTTTTCCTTTTTTTAATTAAAATTTTTCTAGTTTCAATCATCTTTAGTTTTTCTAAAACCACCAAAAACTAGAGAACTTTAGAGAGTTGGAATGCTTCTTTTGAAAAAAAGAGTGACATTTTGGTACAAAAATAAATTTTAGAAATGGACTGAAAAAACAGTAGTTGCCAACATGTTAGCAGATGTTTGGTACTTTTTCCTAGTTTGATCAGTTCTGCTGCTATTTGAATCAAAGGGTCTTTAAACTAATGATTTCTGAAACTGTGAATGCTAATTTTGTAGGTATTCTGCATGTAGTGCTCATTCCCTAAATATCCACATTGATATATCTTCGTTCTATCCCTCTACATCTTATGACAGACTCATATCCTGAGTGTTCTGTCTGCTTCAGTGACCTACAATGTTCTGAGACACTACTGATGGCATTTTTCCATTTAAATGTTGTTGATGTAGTTGCAGATACCTCTTATTTTGATCTCATACCCTCAAGTTATAAAAGCTATGCTGAGAGCCTGGCAGAAACTATGGAGAAACCACAAACAGTGAATTGACTGGCTCTGCTGCACTGTCTGACCTGGGAATGCCAGCATGGACAAGGATCTGTTAAAGCAGGTGCTGCAGAGATAAAATCCCCACAATAGTTTACAATGTTAAAAACATATCCAAAGAGTAAGTAGTATTGTAAGTTCTGCTACTACTCTACAAGACCAGTGCCACAACATGGACTGAAGCACTAAAATCCCTCACTCCAGAGAAGATGAAAGAGCCAAGAGGGGCCAACATCCCTTCTCTGCACAAACTCTGAAGAGGCCTACAAAGGACAGAAGCTGCAAACCCACGCAGTAAACAAGCCTGTAAACAAGTTGGAGAAAGAGAGGGAGAGACATTCCTGACAGCTTTTTTTGCTGCACTACAAAAATAGTGGGCTATAGAAGTGTCATGCCCATTTTGCTCAAGGTAGTAAATGGCTGATGCTATTTTGGTCCTACGTGGTTTACTTAGTGTGGCTAAGCTTCCTTGTCTTTTATCACTGCCCCATCTTCAAATAGGATTCATACAGCTGGAAGTCAATTATGTGTGAATGTTTTCCTGAAATGGTGTTTTTAGAAATTTCTATTTTGTAGCTTCTGGCCAAAATATTTTTCCCCCCATCTTTCTTTCAGGCTGCTGTATTGCTCTTCCAGATAACTGAGTAAACTCAATGCTCCCCAACCAGGCAGTAACTCTTGCTGCTAAAGAACCCAAAACTTGTCAAGGGGAAAAATATTTATAAGCTCAAGTGAAGGGAGATGTTGTGGGGTGTGATTAGACTCCCTGTGATGACCATTTCTTACATATCTTACAGCTGCTTCATCCAGTGCAGATATCCTGCAGCCAGGAATATAGTCTTAATGGAGAAGTCTCTGGGTCTGGAAAAGTAAAATATTGGACTAGAGAAGGGGTCGTCTCTAGAGGAGAGAAGAAGAGGGAAGAGATAGACAATGTAGCTAAAAGAATATAATAGACATATAAACAAAAAATTATTGCAGGAGTTGACACAAAGGTAGGCAATTTTAGAGAGGGCTGTTTCATTCAGAGATCTTGCTCTGCATCTCAGTTATAACCTTATCAAGCCATGCAACCTGTTGAGAACGTTTTGATTTGGCACAATCTTCACACTCCTCCAAATTCCTGCTACAGACTCTTCACTCTCCACTTTCCAGCCCAGTGGGAACTCACTTTTGTTTTCATTACAAAAGACACTTTTGTTTTCATTACAAAAGACACTTTTGTTTTCATTACAAAAGATCCTTCTGACAGTTTTCTGTCCCTTGAATCACTGATGTACTACTATCTATTTATTATCAGACCTGGGCAGATATGCATGGATTTTTCTAGGGTTCAGGCATTGTAGTTTTTCCATTCAGTTCCAACCAGAATGCATTATTTTGTTGGTGATGTGCCGCAGAAAAAGCCTATCCTGCCTTTTGGCAGTGATGACTACATAGTTAATGTATGTAGTCATGTTTTAGACTACAAAAAGCAGCCTATGAGAAGAGTTTTGCTAATCCAACCTTTGAATTCTGCCTCTTCAAAAACTTATATGCCTACCTCGGCACTCTGGGGACTTTCACTGCACAAAGGTACAGTGGACCAAGAACACTTTTATTTAAAACCATTACTGAAAGCAGAAGTGGAAGTTTAGAGTGTTTTGGTTTGGGGCTCCCTCCTTCCCTCTCACATCTACAATATATTCCTGGGCAATAAAAAGAACTATCCAGTGCTTCCCTTTGTTTCCAGTTCTCTTTGTTTGCCATGTCCTTGCAATCACTGAAAATTTATTGGAACAGAGTAAGAAGCCCATAATCTCATGGCCTAAGGAGGCAAAACTGATGGAGGAGAAGACCTGCTTAATGCATTCTGCCCTATGACCAATTTCATGTAGAATATGTGAATCATTTGGTACGACCCTCCGTTCTTCATAGACTCTGTCCTCTGTCATGATCGCTAGATTAGAAAGTAATACTTGCTGGCTTACTTTCCAGCTTTATTTATGGCATCCTAAGAATAAAAATTATGAAAGTATCTCTCCCACGATCCTACTCTGGGGGTGCTGCTTCTGAGGTGGATGGGTTTGAGTCCCATTTAATAAAGAAGGGAATCGAATATTGGATACACATCTCATTTCCAACCTTTGTTAGATGAACCCTCTGAGAATAGCTTGATTATTGTGATGAAGGAGAACCAGCACCTGAGCAGGGGATAATACTTCTCTGTGGTGCTATTTTAGTTGGTTTCATTTGGGAATTCTCTGTCAGGAGCCAGAATGAAAAATGGAGCTCCATATAAATCAAATGGACACACGTTAAGCCTACTCCTGGGTTAATGCCCTCTGTGCCAAATATTTGAATACAACTGCTATTTGTCAGACAATGTTAGATTGACACACACAGTCTGTATTTGTCTCATCAGAAGTAAATTCTACGTTCTAATAAATGTGCAAACTCATAGCCATGGTAGATATTTTTTACCTTCATCATATGAGTGATGACATGATGTTATTTGTCACAATAACCTAAGCATCATACTTAGGAGATGAACTACATTCATGTTATCTGTGAGCACCATGTCCTTGCTCCCTACTTTCCTACCCCCAATTTATTTGGAGAATAATAAACAGGCTTTTTAACACAGAGTGAATAATCTCTTCACTATTTATTCCCATTAAAAGTAGATGCTTTTTTATTTCCATGAATATTTTTCAAATAACAATGCTTTCAGCTGGTTTGCTTATAATAGAGGCTGCAAACATTACTAAAAGAATTGGCAGATTTTATTCACAAGAGAGTTTTCTCTGGAAAGGAAGAAAACTGTTTGGTGAATCCTGTTTCTTGCTTACCCCCAGCAGTTATCACTGCATATAAAGAGGTTGGATGAGCCCTGAAGGAACTTGGGACGTTTGTCCCTATAGGAGCATGTTAGAAACACCAAGTTAGTGTGACTAATGGATGAGACAGAAAGCAAAGCCGGTGATCTAAGATGAAGAGAAGCATTAGAGGGAAAACCAGAAATGCAAATCTCAGTTTGTTAGGAACACAGACCTTGTGTCTCCTCCAGAGTTTTGTTTCATCAACTCTTATAGCTCATGGGCTCCTTCACTGCATAGAGCAATTGTAAATCCTGCAAAAACTGGGAGAGGTAGAGCCTGTAGAAGCTGAAGTTTGTATTTGACGTTGCTTGATGGAAGCTGCTAAGTGATACTGAAAATGCTGGCAGGAATCCCAGAGTTCGGAGGGAATTTCCATGTGCTGACTCAGACACAAATTTGAGCTTGCTGGAGTGCTACACCTGATCCCACTGAGGTTATGAAATCTGGAAGCAAGACTGAATTTGAAGTGAGCTACTGAAATTCTTAACAGCACCTGTAGAGGACAGAAAAAGGAAGGGTTGTGGATGCAAACACATAGTATATAGCTCCCTATCATATAAAGCACTCTCTGAGGAAAAATTAGAAAGACACTCACTGAACATGAAGTCAAGAAATATCATCTGGGAACAGGAGCAGCAAAATTCTTGTCCTCCCAAATTGACAAAACAGATTAACAGCTGTTTAATCAGCCACAGAGAATCAGCTGTGATCAAAATATGCTGGTGCTGGGAATATCTTAAATTCATAAGTGAGTCCTGGGTGCTTTAAGTCTTGCCATTTCCTGAACAGTCTTATTTAAATACTGCTTTTAGCAAAACAAACTTCTCTACTTATATGCCAATATGGAAGTTAAATCTTAAAAAAAAAACTAAAAAAACCTAAAAAAGCTGAAAAACCTTCTCATTGTCAGGAAAGAGCTGCTTGCTGGTCACATCTTTATTATGCAGTAATGCTTCAAAACATTTTAATGTCTCTGTTTATATGGGAAACATCATCTCCGTCTTTCCAAAATCTTTGAAAACTTTCCACCAATCACAAGATCAATTTTTCAGACTCTGGTTGGTACTGTTCATGTCTAGAGCTAATGAAACAATTCAGAAAAATTCACTTGATAAACTTCATCTGTCTGCTGTGGCTCATCAAATGCATCATGGCTTTCTCAAATTTCTTGTTGATTTGAAATTTTTGTGAAAAACACCTTACACAGACTTCTTAATGTTTCAATCATTTCTCAGCAATCTCTTGTGAACCCTCAGTGTTTCAGCATCAAGCTTATGATTGGATGTAAACCAGGAAGGTTGCTGAGACTGACTAGAACATCTTCCCAGTCTAGCCCTTGAAATTAAAAATTGGAAATGTTTGTGGCTGTACAGGGTTGGTTTTTTTTTTTCTTTCTTTTTTTTTCTGCTTCAAATAAGCAGTTGATTCTGGACATGTTTGGATAAAAGGATGTTGCTCATATAGGAAAGATTTTCAGAAGGAAAATAAAGTTTTAATCTGTTGTCAGAATTCTCTTTGGACCCAGTGGCAGTGGGATTTTAAACACCGTCAAGTACTTTCCAGAACCAATGGATTTACTTAGGAAGAGGAAAAATGATTTCACAAGTGGTAGCAGCTTTCAAAAAAATCTTTAGAAAGTGTTGTTGTGTGCCCTGCACACTGTAAATGCAAAAATCTATTTTTATCTGAAATTGCACTTATTTTATACATAATAATAGCTAGTTTAAAAACAAAAGGAAACTGCATTGAAATATATAGCTTTTTGTCATTTATTTATTTCAACTTCTCTGCCCATTAGCTTCAATGTCACTTGATTTTCATTGAGCTGGTTAAATTTTATTAGGTTTCTTTTAACATGGTGCTAAAATATTTGTGTTGACATAATTAGATCTTATGGTCATGGAATAACATTTATTCAGCTAAATATTCAGCATTTATTCAGTACGTGTCCTTTCTCATTAACAAACGCTAACCTACAGCTCTTCTCCTGTAACAGAAAGCAGAGTTCATGAAATTTGCAGTGCATTTTCATTTGTGAATGAAATTCATCAAAAACATTAGATTTTTTTTGTTGTTATTGGAAACTGTATGCTTTGAGGGGAAAGGAATTTTGCAATTTTGGGTGGTAGCCATAGATTTTTTGCTTATAAGCAGTAATGTTTTTGGTTTTAGTTAAAATCCACTACAGAATTTCTTCCTAGAAATAGAGACACATTGCATTATTTTCACACAAGGCTGTGGCTATGCTCAAGTATGTTCATACAACTTCTAGGAATGACATCAGGCTTGTGTGCTAAACACAATATTCCAGGGGATAAATAGTCCTGTGTGGATGTGGCACTGGTGTGAGCCATGAGGATCTGCCCCATCATGAACAGAATGCAGAAAAAAACATTTCTGCAAAATACTTTTAAAAATGACTCCTTGTGAAGGAGTTGCTTACTCATGAGTCACCTCCTCGTGTGGTGTAGGCGACCTACTGTAACAAGTTAACTTGTACCCAGACCCTTTTTTAGCTCTCTCACCTCCTTTCAATCTGTCTAACAGCTTTCAAGAGGCAGACACGTCCCTGTGTGTGTCAGGAAAGGAAAGCAGCAGCTCATATCAGCTGAGTAGGTATTTGTGGATTTGGGGAGATGGAGGAGACAATACTTGTGTGAATATAAGCGCAGGAAGAATTCAGTCTCCAGAGGGCAACTTGTGTAAGTTCTGGTGTAGGTTTGTTCAGATTAACAGGGGTCTCTGGTTTTTGGCTCAGAGATTTATCTCTTTAAAGGTCTGTAAAAGGAAGAAAGAGAAACTGTGATATAGAATAAGCTTCTGGTTTAGCAAAGTACAAATCGCAGTGTGAAAACTCACTTTGTTCCTCTAAGATGAACAAAACCCTAAAATTAATTGGAAAGGAAAAAACAATAGTAGAGGCAACATAGCTTAACTGAGCTGTGAGATTGTGGTAGGGTACATGTACAGAGTAATATTTCAGGCAGATTTGATCTCACTCTTCTCTGAGCCAACTGCAAAACCCAAATCTCTGTATTGGCAGACACGTAGCTGTAGTCCTCACAACACTCATTCTAAACTAGTAAGTCTGGCAGAGAGAGAGAGTATATTAGCTCATTCTTAGTTCCAGCAGCTACCCAGAAGGCATTACAGCACACTTGGGATATATCTCATACAAACTGCTGCTGTGCCCACACTGCACAGAAGCGACTGCAGCGAGCTGTAGGGACAGCTCGGGCACCAGGAGCTGTGACAGCTCAGAGTGAGGTATTGTACCTTACATCCCAGGCAAAGTTTTATTGCTGAGTCAAAGCTGGTTTAGCTGTAACTCCTGTGGCTGAATCTATGAAAAGAGTCCAGTTTCTTCCAAAAATAATAATAAAAAAAATCAGTATTCTCAGGGCAGCATGTGTTTCCAGTTTGTGAGCTCAACAAACAGTATTTTAGCCTCAGGTACCTCTGAACATTTCCTGGGTGTAGAATCTGTGTAATATAACTTCTTAAATGTGCCTTGCTTACAGTCTGCTAGTTCAGAAAAAACACTGTAGGGGTGGGATGAATTAGGAGAAAGTATAATATGGTCAGAGGAAAGAAATTGCCACTTTCTTGTCCCAGCATTAAGCTAAAGAAGCACAACTTAGAAGAAAATAAGCATTTATAAATTTTTTTTCTGGACTCCAGGTAGCATATTTGGAGCTATCAGCTGAATTCAGGGCAGAGCTCAGGATTACTGGCTGGGAAACAGGGCCACCAGTACTTTGCTTACTCTTTGCAGAGATGGGAGCTGCAGGTGCTTGGGTGGGAGATGATCTCTGCTGGGAGCCTGCTGTGTGCCTGTGCAGCCAGCAAGGCCAACAACAGCATCCAGGGCTGGATGAAGAGCAGTGTGGCCTGTACATCAAGGGATGTGATCATAGCCCATTTTGCAACACTGCCTAGAGGGCAGCTAGAGTCCTGTATCCAGTTTCAGACCCTGGTACAAGAAAGACATGGATTGAGTGGGAAAATTCAGTGGAAGCACACCAAGATGGTCAGGGGCTGGGGCACATGCCCTACAGAGTAGAGGCTGAGGGACCTGGACTTGTTTGTCCTTGAGAAAGGAAAGCTCTGGGGGGCCTAAAGCAGGCCCTTTAGGACCATGAGGAGGACTCAGTCCTTTGTCACTGCTTAGTTCTCCAAATGCATTTTCCTTCTCTTAAAACACTTTTTTCCTTTATTTCTAAGCCCCATTATATGTAGATAAAACTTCTTTTACTGAAATTCCTTGTAGCAGATTGATTCAAAAATACACACAAGGGCAGGAATTGGGGGATTACCAAACACCATCTGATCTCCAGCAACAGATTACAAACTCTCAGCCCATTGCAAACTTTTCAAGAAGCCTATTAGCTTATGTTTCTTACATTTCTGGGGAAACTGAAGTTTCACACTTCCAATGAACAAGAGAATGTGCACTGGTATTCAGCAGATAAGCAGTAAAGATTTAGGGCAGAACTTCTTGGTTTG
Source organism: Ammospiza caudacuta (assembly GCF_027887145.1). Lineage (NCBI taxonomy): Eukaryota > Metazoa > Chordata > Aves > Passeriformes > Passerellidae > Ammospiza > Ammospiza caudacuta. The sequence continues at coordinate 119,185,252 of NC_080593.1, read as the reverse complement.
TGTTTCTGGACTCCTTTCATTTGCATAACTGTAAGACACTAAACAGGCAAATATGATATACATTCAATTGGGAATAAAGAAAGAAAATTCCTCCTGATATTAGTGTCTTCCTTAGTAAGGACACTTGATAGAATCAGCCTTATTAATTGTAATATTTATATACTTAAAATGTATCTAACTTCATTTATCATGACATGCTACTTTCATGCATGATATCCTCGTGTGTATTGCACAACATTAGCATAAGCTGGGTGTCAAGTCTTTGAATATTCCATGTACAAGCTGTTTTGAGCATTCAATTGTGTTAAAACTGTGAATGATTAAAGAACAAAAAGCGTAGGTGGACCTGAAGCAGTGAGTAGGGAACTGACTTAAGAAATGCTATGAGAAGCTAACCATAAAATGGTACCCTATTTTAAAAAAAGTATGAATCATTAACCTCTCACAGCATAACACTGGAAGAAAACCCCCAGATGCTTCACCTGGCCATCCTTCTTTCCTTAAGTCTACTCTAACATTCTCTCTTGTACTGTCTAAAATATAGTGAAGTACTTCCCCAGCACAGTTCTGGTTACCTGCAGTTGGGTACAAATCGGATTTGTTCACACCACTTTTCCTTAGTATATATCAAAACTGTCTCTAGAACTTGAAATTAGTATTTTCAAAGTAAATTACAGGATTTAGGCATCTACAGCCCTTAGATTTTTTTGAAATAACAGTATTGTGTTTGGGATTATTTTTTTTATTTTGAGAATTTTAGCCTGAAATCTTCAACTCCCACAATACAGCTATGGTCAAAAATAAGCTTTTTTTGGTTGCTGTTGTTGCATAACAGTGAGTCATCATTACATTCAATTTCTATGAAATGGACATGCATCATGAAATGAAGTTTTTCTTCAAGTTCTCAATTAAATCCACAGGTACAGCCATTTGTCCTTGGACCGAGATGTTGGTTTAAATTCTTCTGCCTTCATAAATTTATTTAGACATTTCTCATTTATCATGAGTCATTCCCATGCCTCTAGGTAACTAGCTAAGTGTTGTTGAAGTAAAATTACCACTTGAATTAATGTGTTGATCTAGTGTACTGGCATAACTGCAAGGCTACATAACACTGACTCTTTAGTCAGCTGGTCATCTATTCTTTCTTGTACTTTGATTTGGATGCAATGAACTGAATTTTATAAGCAGGAAATTAAGTACAAAGACTACTCATGGGCTGCTTGTAAGAAGAGCTTAGCATAAGAATATCACCTGCCTGGGCTGCAACTTAATATTTTATAGCATTGCTTGCATGTAATCATGTCAATAGCTTGAATATGTGGGCATAAGGTTGAAGTTGTAAAGTGGTGCTACTTCTGGATGATACCTTCAGTCCTTGTTTGAGTACTGCTGACAGAAAGCACTCAAAAAGGCAACAAAATAGATGGAAATCTCCCTAAATGAAAGGGACTACCTTAGAAAGAGTTAAGGCAATCAACAATAATTTACTTCTACTTTCAATCACTGATAAATTTAGCTCTTACCAGCTGCTGGGTGAGTTTCCTAACTGCCTACTTTTATAGCTCACAGTTTATAGCAGGTCATGGGCTGTTTTAACCTGTGACAGCCTGATTTTCTTTGGCTTCTACTCAGCCCTCCCCACTGATTAGCTTAGGCAGACCTTCACTGGTCTTACAGACTTACAGACATACTGTGCTGAAAAGTTTAATTATTCCCACTTGTAGAAGGCTAAGCTGTCTAATTTGGAGCTGTTAATCTAAAGATGTTGAAGATGTCAAGATGAATGAAACCTGGATGATTTAAATCTTGTCGTACGTTTAGGTGACACTACTCTTTGGCTGCAGGTAAACACGCTATGGCAAAGATACATGAGAGCATCCTCTGAGCACTTCTCAGAGGGTCAGTTTGAAACCAGGTGGACTCCCCCATGTTTTAACTACATCCCTCAGTAGGTCAGTGCTTAAGAGATCTACATCTGTCCTACTTTGTCTACAGTCAGTCAGGGTTTGTCTTAGTCTAAAGGTCTTGTCATGAGATCTGAGATCTTGCACGGACAAACCAAGACGTGGAGATAGCAAAGGAACTGTCACCTGGGTTCTGTACAGGAATATTGCAAAGTCACCCTTACAGAAAACAAGGAGTAAGTAGGATAGGAAGACTCTTCCTGACAGTGGACTAAAAGTTTTTTGTTAGGGTATTTTAAATTAGACAGACTTAGTCAAACAGAGGCTTACCTCACATAAATATTCAAAATGAGAAACAAGACGTTGTGTTGTGCTGCCTTCAGACTGATGGAGCAGCAAGGTATTCAGTGAAGTCTCAGTGTACCAAACAAACAGGAAGGTACCTGAGAAGGCCACGGATCAGAGGTTTGATTGTTGCTGGAGAATCTGTCTTTCAAGCTGCTTATCTGTGCTAAAAATTGGTTTGAGCACTTCAAATTGCAAGTGCCCAATCTGCACAAAGTGGAAGTAATATGCTGACGAAGTTCTGTGCAGGTAGCAATCAACATTATCCTGGATGAGCTACAATATTACTAAGATGTTTTAAGGAGGACCTGCCAGAGAAGCATTACAGTAATTAACCCTGATTGTCAGAACGTTGGGCAGGCCTGAGTCTCAGAAGATGAAGCATTCAAGTAAATAAATAAATAAGTACTTGATGTGCATCACTGCTTAGGGATGTCAAGTCTGAAACCAGCATCCTGAGTCCATAAAGATAATAGCTTGCTCACAGTTGATGTGAATGGATGACAACAGGAACCTTTAGAGGTGATTTGCAAAGGCAAAAAAAAAAAAAAGTGAGGGGAAGTTGATCCATTTTCACTTTTTATGTGATGACTACAGAAGGCTGGAAAGCCTCTGCCCCTCCTCACATTTCACATCTTATGTGATCTGTTTTCCTGGATGATTCTATAACAGAGTAGAGGGAAAGTATAATTACAATGCCATATCATACCGTGGAAATAATACTGAGTTAGGAGAGAAAAGGACATTTTTTTAAAAATTTAAACAATTGAGCTCTTTGTGGTTTTTTAATGCATATTTTTCGGAGCAGCTAGTTAATTCCAAACTCCAAACTCCTAGAGGTTTTACTTCTATCTCCTTCAAGATTCAGTACTTCCAGTTCTACAAACAAATGCAGAAAAAAATGCTAATCCATTTCTTTGTGTACTCCACAGATATCTCCCAGGAAATAAAATGAAACCTGATATTACCAGTATGTTTAGTAAAAAAAAAAAAAAATTAGAGTATAAAATAAGTGTGAAGCTGCCACTCTGTTTTGTCACACAGCAAAACAAGGAATGATGGTAAGTGACATAATGCCATTCTCTCTGCCATCTTTGAATCTGTAAATGCTGCAACATTAAAAGATGTGTGTTTAAGCTCTTAAATGAGATATCGTGTAAATAGCATCAATATCTGACACATTAGCATGCAGAAGTTGCTACAGCAGCCTATTTAGCATGAGTAAGTCAACAGGATTGAAAGAAACTTGGAGATAAAAAACATGTTCCAGGGGAAAAAAATGGTACACTGCAAAAAAATGCATAGGACTGGGTTTTTCTGGCAAATTGCATTCTCTTCTGTTATCTCACAAATCAAGATTGGTTTGGGAGAGCTCTTTTGTGACTAAAGTTATTGCTCAGCAACAGCATTTATTGCCAGAGAGGGAGAAGGAATAATCAAAGCTGACCCAAACAGTGTAAGCAGATATTCCACATGGGGTAGAATTTTGAATGATTTATGATAAACAAAGCATTCATTAAATCTCTCTGAAAATAAGCATAGATAAGGCAACAGTCACAGATGGCCAAAAGATCAATCATAAAATAACCCACAGGAAGCTTAGTGCCAAAAGTAATTGACATAATCATCAAATCAATTTCTGGTGATACAAACACTTCTGCATTCAGTCTGATTCCCTGTGCTGTAGATCATTTGTTATGTCATTCTGATCACTGTTGCCCAATATAAGCTTGTAGCGGTTTTGAGAAGCTCAGGTACTTTCTGGAGTTTAATTTCCACATGAATCAAAAGATGCCAGGTGAGGGCCAGGTTACTATTACTGGTCAGTGAGCACTTATAACATATTTACTTTTGATATGTAGCTTTATCCCCAGTTGTTGTTCATTTTTGTATAAAAGCAGAGAGCCTTTGGACACTGTGGGCCTTTATTCAAGATGTTCCTTCACAGTGATTACAAGGGAAGAAGTGCACAGACCTGGTTGTTGATGAGGGTTTCAGGCTAAGCCTTTATGTCATTAGTCAGAGCAATAGCAATGCCTTCCACAGTTCAAAGGTTACTGCACAAAGTCATAATGGAGTCCACTTTTCAGAAAAAAAAAATTATTTCAGTATAACTAAAGCACTTTTCAAAATGTGAGAGATTTAAAAGTTAAAATGGGGTATATTGCCATATCTACCAGAGTAAAGGAGAGAGAAAGGAATTCTATCTGGAGATATACACACTAAGGAACTGAATCAGAGTTTAATGTTTCTCTCAGGCAGTAGATTGCCAGCTGTGAGTAGGAGCATATTTTGTTTGCTGGGATGATCAGTAGAAATCATATGTTAGTAATTTAGAGCTGCCTACCTGCCTATAAAGTGCTTATCTCTGTACTACCCAGAATTTTAAAGTTGTTCGGAAGCATAATAGTCAGAAAGTGTTTGAGGCATTGATGGATATTTATGTCTGCTCAGCTAAGGAAAGGAGTCCACTGAGTACAAAACTGTAATGTTATTTGTGTGCTTGTGCAATATAAGGAACATACTCAGTGTCTTAATTGTGGTGCATCATTCAGGAATACTTTATCAATCTAAGAATCTGATATGCTTTGTAACTAGTGAACATTTCTTAGACTTCCACAGAAAAGAGAGTATCATTTGGAAATGTCTAAAGGAATAAAGCAAGAAGCATGTGAAAGGGGACTTCGAGGTTTTTTTTTTTCTTAAAATTCAGATCCCTTATTGGAGTAAAGAAAATATACAATGGATATGATGCATCCAGGCAAAGCAGCTATGCTGTAAATAATATATAACTCTGGTCTGGATCCAATTTTTGTGATTTCACTTCTTATTTTAAGCACAGACTGTTCAATGATGAGTACTGACTTTTGATGTACAAGATGAAATGCTGTAATTATTCAGTGTCTGGAAAATCTGAGCTGATACTCTTTCCTGATTTCATCCATCCTCAGCCCTTCAGCCACTTTCCTGATTTCTTTTGAACACAAGCCAATAGTTTCTTCCCACATCTCTCTATCTGCCTGTAAAGGCCTCCCTTTACAATCACCTGTTGCTGAGGGGATATCTCAGTTCACAGACTCCTCAGAACAGTTCCCTCAGAGGTACTGCACTCTATTATTATGTCAGTATTGCTTGCTGACGTAGTAAATATGAAAACTACATTTCTTACAAGGAATTAGATTGTACAGTGTCCTTGCTAGGTTAGTGAATGAACTAACTCCCTCCTCTATAACTAGTAATAAATAGTAATAAAACCTTTTGCTGACATTTTAAAGAACAGTGCAGAATGCAGGTAAAACACTGCAGAATTGATTTTGCACTTATCAGACAAGAAGAAATGTAATTATATTGCATTTCCCCAAGGACTGCTTTCCTCTACCTAGCTCTTTATTTAAAACAAGACAAAACAAAACAAAACAAAACAAAACAAAAAATCATGTAAGAATTCAGTAGCCTTCTATGGATGGCAGAAGGCTTCTAAGCTATTGCAATTCCTGGGCTTTTTACAGAGAGGCCTGTGCTATGTACCACTGTGGTTCTCTCTATTTGTAGGCTATTATTTCAGCGAAATTCTGACTGGACCAAATTTTTCTGTGGAACTATGGGTTCTAAAGTGAGGCCCTGAGATCTCCTTTTACAGCCTGCTGCTCTGCAGAGCATTGTGTCACTCTGCTAAAACAAAATTAAGCAAATTTCCTCCTCTTTGGTTCTTGCCACTGATCTGGTAATTCCCTTCACTATTTTTTGGACCACATGCATACAGGAATGCACCTGTAGTTTATATTTTGGTAGAAGATGTTGTTTTATCTTACTCATTCTTTTAACTGCATTTTCTTCCTGGAATGAATGAGACCGTAGGGGATGAACCACTCACTGATATGACGTAATAGAAGAAAAAGAGAAACATTTTTTGTTCCTATTGTTAAATGTAATTTCTCTTTATTCCTCAATTTTGCCCATGTATATACTGTCAGATAATGGTTAACAGGGCATCGTGATGCTCAGAAAAAGGTCTGTACCTGTGAAATGGTGTTGGACTAGAAAATCAGAAAATATTTTTTATCTAAATAAAGGTGAGGATAGCTGACCTCTTGGAAATATAGTACCACTTCCAGGCTCTTCTTGGTGGTGCCAATCAATAGGGCAGGATGCAATGGACAGAAACTGATGCCCAGAAAGTTCCACCTGAGCATGAAGAACCTGGTGGCTGGTGACTGAGCCTGGTTGACAGGCTGCCCAGAGAAGTTATGGAGTCTCCTGCACTGGACATATTCCAGAGCCATCTGGATGCAATCCTGTGTTATGTGCTCTAGGAAGACTCTGCTTGGAGAGGGACATTGAAACAGGTGACCCACTGTGGTTCTTTTAAACTTTACCCATTCTGTGATTCTAAAGCTGGTTGGAAAGATAACCATTGACCTAAGTGCATTCTTGCTCTAGCCTGAGGAATATCCAAATAAACTTTGATGCTATAAGATTTCAAATAATAAATTCAAATGCCAACCATGATTTAAAAGCTAAACTATTTCAACCTAGTTATCCCTTTTAGTACTACTCTGCAGTTTCTGCAGCATCACAGAGATGGTCCAATGAGTGGAATTAGAAAATAATAGATAATTTCAAAAGTCTTAAAAAAAAGCATTTAATTACTTTTCATTTCTCCTACTTGCACTTGATAAATGAACATATTAAACTGTGAAGACTCAGGAGCCTCCAAAAGCCTTTGAAGTGCATTAGAATTATCTAATAATTAACCTCAGGATTCACCAGCATGACTCATTGAGGTGAAGTGAAACAGTGCTTATGATGAAGGGAATTCCAGATCTGCCAGCCCTGAGGAACCAAGCTGGCTTCATTCTCCTACACTTTGTCATGGGGAGCTCTGAGCCCCCTGATCCTCCTCTTGTTGCGTTTCATTCTTGATGAGAGGCTCTTTTTCAGTGCAGCTTTTTGTTAAACAGCTGGGTGCATCATTTTTAGAAGGCAATATTGAGAAATAACCTTTGGTTTACCTAATATATATGCAAAAATAAGACGTATCTTCTCTGGACTGGATTTTTCCCCATACCTGATATTAGAGAGCATTGTTCAGCCTGGGGTATCTATTAAGTGCTTTATATTGATGTGGTTACCTGAACTAAGAGTGAGCACTCTCTTTAAAGTGAGAAAGCCTATGGTCACAACTTCCCCTGTGTCTTTGGCTATTACAGCACGGGCACCAGTCTAACCTCTGCTCTGGAGAAGGACAGTACTTCAGCTCCTACAAGTACCATTGAAGAGGTGATGGTTTTGTGTTAATAAATTGCTCCCCTTGCCTTTAACTGCAAGCATAATGATTCATAATAATGCAACTTCTTATTTGTACCAGGGTCAGAAGTGGTCACTGGTTTTATGTACTCAGATTAAGTAAGTACTTTCATCCTGAATTTGTAGTGTACTGGAAAGCGTCAATGCCAATTGGACCAAATGGTTAATGAGGACATCAGCAACTCCCTGAAAATGAGCACTCAAAACCAGGAATTGATTAAAGAGTGGACATTTAAAAACCTGGGCAGCAGTTTCTCTTGTCTGTGACTCTCTGAGTGCTTTTATAATGTGCTGTGGGGAGCCAAGGTAGCTTTAGACCACTGAAGGTGATTCACCAGCCAGGGTCACTGTATTATTTTCATTCACAGTAGGGTTCAGGAGGGAAGGTGTTGACTGAAATGTCTACAGATTTGAGCAGTGGCAATACTAAGAAAAAATTACACAAGGCAAGGCTTTAATCTGCTGTTTAAAGGCTACCTCTCTGCTAGCATACACTGTCTTAGAGCTGCATTTCCAGAGCCCCTTCCAGAGTAAATAAAAATATTCTCTAGAACAAGACTCAACAATACTATTTAGTTTCCTGTTTCAAAGGTTTTACCTAAGTCTTTGGAGGGATTTCTAGGAAAAGACAGGGTGAGGAAGGACTGGTCTTGCTGAACCAAGGAAGAACTCACCAAGGAAGTAAAGCCTTTTGAGATGTCCTAACATTGCCTTGTACCTTGAAACACTAAGTAGTAATTTCTCAATGTTAACAAAGATTGTCTTCAACCTAAAGTCACAATGTTGTATCAGGAAAGGGGCAATATATGTAGCAATATATTATCACAGAATCACAGAATTGTTTGGGTTGGAAGAGACCCAAAAGCTTGCATGGTTCCAACTCTCTGCCATGGGCAGAGACAATTTTGCTGGACCAGATTAGTCAAAGCCCTATCCAGACTGGCCATGTACGCTTCCAGGGATGGGAAATCCACAATTTCTCTGGGCAACCTGTTCCAGTGCCTGGATTGCTCACAGACATTTGTGTTGCTTCTCCAGCAGACATCTGGGTGGTTAAAATGCCCAGAGAGAGAGAGAGCTTGCAAGCAAGACGCCTCCTGTATCTGCAGTAAGAAGGCTTTGTTGGCAACTCCCCCTGGTCAGGTGCTGTAGCAGACCTCAGCAACAAGGTACATTTTGTTGCTTCTGCCCTTGATTTTTCCCCTCAAGTTCCCAAACTGTTTGCAGCTGGTTTGTGCTCGTAACCTTTCTTCTCAGTCAAGTGTTCACCAACAGTGACCAGCTTTTTCATTTGCAAAAAACTAATGAATTTCATTTTGACTTGAACTGAAAGGCAAAGTCTTGCAAAATCTTCTGGAAGTACCTCTCAAGAAAGAGGAAGCATGCTCTCTCCTGATAGACTACATGACATATATCTTCACTGTGCATTCACTCCTCGCAGGGCACTTCCAAGTCCAGATTTTCAAAATCACTGACACAAAAAATTAATCCATGTGTTTTTCCAACACTTACAGGCCTAAAAGCATTTATGTCTTTTAAAAGCACTGCAGCTTATCCAGTCTAAAGCTGGTATGTTTCTTCTGCTGAAGTGAAGCAGCAGACGTATTGAAAATATTACTTGTACTAGTGCAACCTGAGATACAACTGCCTGGGTGAAATTTCCTTCCATCTGTAGCAAGTCTGACTGAGTCATACTGAAACTGAAGTTATAATTTATTTATTGCTGTCAAAGGAGCTCCCTTTCCTTTTAGTACTTGAATGCAGTGAAAAGTCTCAGATGAACTGTAGTTAATAATAGTTTGTGGTCAACCTGGGGAGGCACTTCAAGCAGTCTAATTTGCTTTTGACCACGTTCTGTTCAATACTCTCACTGCTGATGTGGCCAGTGGAGCAGGGAGAGCACCTACATTAATTAAGAGGTTCAGCATTTGAAAGGCTACACAGGACTTCAAAGCCAGGTTAGCATCTGCAGTTTGAAAGCAGAAAAACAGAGATTTGTAAAGGACAAGTGGAGCCTTGGAACTGGGGATGAGGATTTAAAATGCTCTGGTAGAAATTGGGTGGAAAAATAATTTCAAGTTTACAATGTGCCACAATTGCACATGAAGCTGCTTCAAAAGAACAAATAGCATTCTGGGATGTTTTAAGAACACTGTTGGCTGTAAGACAGAGGAATGAAATTATTCTGCTCTACTTGCCACTGAAGAAGCCTCAGTTGAAGTACTGTATCCAATTTAGGGTGTTGCACTTAAAGACAGATGTATACCAAGTGGAGGTAGAAGAAAGCAGCAGGAACAATCAGCCAAGGAGGCAAGGCTGAATGAAGTAGCCTTATTTCTTTGATAAAACGGAAAAGCAAGAAAGAAGGCTGATAATGACCTCCAATCTTGTAAATTTTTTTTTTTTTTTTTGTAAAAAAGGGAGTGGTCTATCATCCCTTGAGTCCACAAGAGAGAGGCCCAGAAGAAATAAGCTTGCTTCTCAACATATTATATTTAAATTATATGTAATGGAGAACAATCTAGTCACAAGATTTATGAACATATTATAGCAAGATAACAAGATACAGGTCAGATATCAATTAGTGAAGATTTTTTAAGAACAATTTAGGCTTAGATTTGGGGAGTTAGGAGTAACTGAACCTTGTTCTTTGAAGGGATATGAAGAAGCTGACCTCTAAATGTCCCTTCCAACACTGAAACTTCAAAAGGGTGAATTCCACCTTCCCATTTCTATGTGCAGTGCTGTAAAATGGGGGTTCAAAGGTGGTGCAAGTAAAGACAGACATCTAACTTTAAATAAAATGATCTTTTGCCATGCGTGCCTCAAACATGCTGGCTCTTTTCATGGCATCATAAAGATTGACAAGAAATTTGAACCAGGACAACAAATGCTGCAAGGTTAAGAGCTGGAAGAGATTTATAATCCATATCCCTAGAATCGGAGAGTCTGAATTCCTCCTGGTTGCCTTTTCTATCTGAAACAATAATTAAAAATATCTCCTGATGCTGTGATGTTGCCTTTTACTGTTCTAAATAGGAAACAAAAAAAAAAAATAATGTCAGTTGTTTGTGAGAGGATTGGGGCATGAATTGCACGAACTTTTCACATTTCACACTGTAATCTAAGACTTCTTCCCCTCACTCCTCCTCCCACCCCTTTCCCCTCCCCCCAAATAGTTCTTATAGAATTATTGAATTGGAAAACTTTGCCATGAGATTAAATCATATTATCATGCAAAAAAAAAAAAAAAAACAAAACAAAACAACCTAAGGTGGCCAAACCAGCCAGCTAAAATTTACACCATGACTTTCTACAGCAGGGATCTGCCACAAGAAAATCTCCACATTTCATAGGCTACACAGCCATGTGACTATGAAAAGAAAAACTTGAAAATGTTTCCCTTCTTATTATTCAGCAGACAAACATGGAATCTCTGACTCAGCACAATAAAGCCTTTTTCCGATCAACACAAACTAATGATTAGGAAGGCTTGGAAAGAGTTATGTAGGATTATTCTGAAAATTGCTGTCTGAGGATACCTTAATGGGGATATGACTGGTTTTGAATAAGGATGTATAAGTCACTATCAATTTTCATCAAGGTGGCTCAGGCCTGTTTATCCTCTTGCTGTATGTGATGACACACATTTCAGCCTAGGTGAAAATGTCCTGTCCATCTCCTAGAAAAGCTTAATAATTTATTTGTAGCCCAGCTCATTCTAGACTTGTGCACAGTGCTCATTCTCTGCACTGCACAGCTGTCGCTTAAAGCAGCAGTTAGAGCATGCCTCAAACAGCTTTGCCTGACACCCTCCTGTTTTTCATTATATTCTTGCGTTATGTTTCCAAAACAAAACAAAATGAAGAATCGATACCGAGGATGTTTGGCAGAGATATCACGACCTTGGTTACAGCTGGTACAATTCAGCAACCAATTCAACCTGCAAAGGCAATTTCACCTCCCTACCACCAAGGTAAGGACACAGAGGACAAAGTTGCTCATGGCATAACTGTCCTATAGGGTGTTAGGCTAAATTTATATAAAGTGCTGCTAAACTAGCAGCATCTCATTCGCTTTCTTCTCTTTTGCTGCTTGGAGACAGTCATTGCTGACTGACTGATAATGCATATAATGCTAACTGGTAATGCATATAGCACAGGAAAATGTTTCCCTTTTTTTCTCTGTTAAGGAGTTTATGGCTTTACTTTACAAGACCAGGGTGACGCTGCCCTCCACCAAGAAATGGCTTATGTCACACCTGAAATCACAGTGGGCTGAATGAGGTGAAGCCATGTAGTCTCACTCCTCAGCCTTTTCTGTTCTCTTGCTTGCTTTTCTACATGAGCAGGCAGTGCTGTATTCAGCTTCAGACTGTAATCATCAGCTCTGCATCCAGATTTTTGAGCTATTAGGGTGCAGCTGGTTTGTGACTCAGCAGTTCTGCTTGCAGTAGGTTTGCAGGATCAGTTCTACTGTAGCTGAAGCTGTCTTGTTTGTGCTATTTCCAGCAGCATCCAGCTGCTGTGCTGCCAGGGATGCCATCACATGCATGCTGCACTGCTGTTAATCAGAAGCCTCCTGAAATCTGAATTACCTCTGTCTTCATCCCCAGTGTTGCTTTTAAAGCATAGTATACATTATTGGGAAGTACCACTCTTCCTCTTGAAGAGAGCAGCTGCTGAGGAGCCAGAAATCAGAAGCAGGTGAGCATATCTGAACTAGGCAGGATAGTTTGGGACTGCAAAACTCAGCAGCAGGGAGGCATGGACAGTCTCACATCCAAACATCAAATGAAATTGCTAAATAAAGAAAAAAAATACAGACTGGCAGCTTTGATAACTATATGGGGCTGAACAACTCCAACTATGCAAGCAGAATGCCTTTTTCACACTGTTAAGTTCCCACTCTGAAATCTGTGAGTTTCCCATCCTCTGCCTCACATACTTTGCACCAAACTACTGTTCTGCAGATCATCTGGGCACTTTCCCATCCAGGGTCTCCCTTTGTATGGCACACTGGGATTTTTAAGGTTTTGTTCTTCTGTACCAAAGGACGTGACATTCTGTAGTCTTTTAGGAAGAATTTAGTGGTTTGGGATGGCTAAGTGGCTCGTGATTAGATGTAGAGTGTAGGTTTTGTCTGCACATTATGAGATTGGATGAAGTGGCAATTCCTAGACTCCATGAAGTTACTTGTCAATCCACATTCCCCCTCACTCTCCCTCTGAGTGTTTTGAAAACTTAATAGTTATCAGAATCATACACTTTATGCCAGTTTCTGGACTGATCAATGGTGTCTTCTATAATATTAGAGATCAAACAATATGCATGTACCATTACATGCATATAGGTTGTAAAATTCAGAGAATCCAGATAACCTTTTTTTTCCCTATGAGTTTGACTGTTCTTTCAGATCCAGGCCCAGACTGTGTTCCTTCTGTTAAGATAGAAAAGGCCAGCGCATTTTTCTCTTTCCCTTAGTAGCCAGGCAAAAAAACCCCAGAAAACCCTGTATATTTTCTCACACTCCAAAATAGCCTTAGATTGTCACATGGGAATCATCTCTGGCCTGTGCTACCTCCCAGCTGTGTCCAGCATTACTGGTGAGAAAACCTGGCCAAAAGAGCAGTGGGATCTGTCAGTGACTTGACTGTATGGACACACACATGGCCACATCATGTGTCTGTCTGCTTTATTAGTACAAATGTAGCCTGGGGGAGCCAGAGATGGCTGATCCTGAGATATGCAGACACCAGGAGGCCAGCAAGAGAGAGGAACCCACAGATCTTGAGGAAAGGGTGCAGGTCTATATGAAAATGTAGGCATGCATCAGTTACACAGTGGACAAGGAGTGGTAGCAATGGACACACAGTGGCATGAGCATTAGCTTTGCTAAAAGCCAGAGGAGATACTGAGAGGGTCCTCAGCAACAATAGGTTCTGATTTGTATTTTGCAGAGCCAGTGCTGCTGTGCCCTCAGTGCTCTTTGTACATATACCAGTGTTGGCAGCCAAGCAGAATATACTTTCTCATGCTCTAATTGAGCTCTCATTTTGCTGCACAGGCAGCAAAATGCTGGAATACCTACAGTGCAAGCATAAGAACATGCTGGCTCAAACTAGAGGTCCCCTTAGTCCATTTCTCTGTCTCCTGTAACCCCCCATAGCAGATGCTCAGGGAGTAGCAAGGCATGCATCATATATCCCAAAGACAGCAGCTGAGCAAATCTGGGACAAGAAAGACTTGAATAAAAAAGTATGTTCATCATTTTTAGAGTATGGGCTTCATCCATGTGCTCTGGCAAAGGAAAAGAGTTTTCTGTTTATGTGCATCACATCACTCCTGCTGTAAAAGCAAATGGCTCCTTCTGGCCCATTGCAATGAAGAGAAGAAATGGTACCATCCAAAGCAAACTCTGCTATATAGACCCCCACAGTTCTGCCTCTAAAAACCTGGCACTGCACGGCTCCTCACAAGCCGCTGAAACAAGAGAGAGGCCTTGATTTCTGATTGTTTTGTAACAAGACCTATAAGAGTACTCAGGTCTTGTGGCACCTTCAAATCTGGGGATCACCCAGCCCACGTGAGGCTGGATGGAGAGCATCCTCCTCCAACGTGCTTTACCTCCAGCACAGCCCAAATAAGAAGTGCCCTGTGCACACAGACATCTCTTGCTCAATGTGTGGGTGTCACACATCTCTGTGTGGCCCTGGAAAACCTTGCAGATCTTGGCTCCTCTGCAACAACCCTGTGATACAGTCCTGCTACCACCTTGTAGCCCCAGTTTTCTCATTATTCTGAGGAGCTAATGGCAGATGTCCCATAAAAAATAGAAGAGTTACCTGGGGGTGGTCCATCTTTTTTGAAATATTCTGGGGGTTTTTTTCAGAAATTAGGAGAAAGCAGAGCAGGCCAAAAAGGCTTACCTGAATATACAAGAGCTCCTGCTACTACTGAGCTTTTGAGCCCACCCTTGAGAAGCACATTCAACTAACAGAGGAGAAAGTAGGACAGAAAGTGGATGAAGAAAAGAAGAAAGAAGGTGCCAATGGAATAAATAATTTTCCTAGGAACTAATGGCAACAGTGCATTTACACAGCTAAACATGATCTTTGAGTATCCCCCTGTAACATGTCAGCCACCCAAAAGAGCATCAGCAGTTTAACAGACAATTTACTCTTTGTCTCACTTTTCCTCTCTTTTTCATATAAGTGATCCTCAAGTTTGCCAATAATGTGGTAAAAGAGAGCCACATCCCAGAGCCACATCCTGCACAGAAGTAGCTCTTGCTCAAATATAAATGTGCAGAAAGTGTGCATTTCAAAAGTGTATCTATGTGTGCATTTCTGCTGTGGTTGCTCACTGGAATATTTGAGCTATAACAGCACAATTTTGAGCTTTATCTCAGCTTCAGAAAGTGAAATGCTGCAAGCCTTCAAAAGCACCATAGGTTTGAAAGTGCCTCTGCCCCTTCCAGACAGTTTCACTATCCCCCAACACAACACTTGCAAAAGCATGTAGTGGTAGGACAAGAGGGTATGGCTTCAAATTAAAAGACAGAAGGTCTAGTTTAGACATCAGAAAAAAAAATTTATTGTAAGGGTGGTGAGGCACTGGAACAAGTTGCCCAGATAAATTGTGAATGCTCCATGCCTTTAAGTTCTTAAGTTCAGGTTAGATGGGGCTCTGATCAACCTGGCCAAATGAAAGTTGTCCTTGCCCATGGCTGGGAAGTGGGAACTAGATGAACTTTGAGGTCTTTTCCTACCCAGACCATTCTGCAATTCTATGAACATTCCTACAGGTCACATCATACACACAGCCAGTATTAATTCTCTTGCTATAACAAGACAGGCAAAAGTAGCATTGAAGAAAACAGCAAAAATTGCAAAAGATAGCACTGGAGTCTGCCAGGTGCAGCCCTGTGGCTGTGAGGGTGGCCCAGTTTGTGCTGGAGGCTTGCAAGCCCCGAGTGTGTGCCACATCATTCTGCCCAGACTTGGAGCAGAGAGCGCTTGTTTGTCCTCATTGTCATTCAAAATGGGATAGTTTGATACAACCATGCTGCTGATGCCTTTGTGTCAGAAGGCTCATCTCTTGTGTGTGCCCCACAGCTCCTGTTGCACGTGTGACTTCCACCTCTGAGAAGGGGCTGTGTTTGGGAAGGGACAGCCTTTTGTGCACCATTTCCTGCCATCCTGGCCCCTCAGCACAAAGTCATTATGCCTGCACTTGTTTCACTCCATCCCCTGGTGGGCTCAGACTTCTTCCTCTGAAAGAGGAAGGATTCCAGGACCAATGACAAGAAGGATGGGCACCTGCTCATCATCAGTGCTTGCCTGTGAGTGCCCCTGCGCTGTCAGCATCTCTCAGTGAGATTTGCCTCCCTGCAGCCAGCGCCTCTGCACTGCACTGAGCCCTTAGCTCCAGGCATCTTTAGTCTTCCCGATCCCCTGTGCTCTTTTTGCTCTCAGCTGTTTTGTCTTTCTCTGTTCTTTCCCTGCCTCTCCCCATTTCTTTTTCCTTTGGGACATCTCTTTGGCTCTCCCCTTCAGGCTTCCTGTCTCCCCTCCGAGCCAGCACTTCCGACAGCAGGAATTTCGAGATATGGCACTGCTCATGCATTTTGTATTAGCTCTAGGGGCTCTTAAGCCTTCTGACATCACGGGGTTGCACAAACTAGCAAGCACTGGAGTCCAGGAAAGCACCTGGAAGTAAGAGAAAAGGAGGGGGGGAAATTAAATGCTTGGCAACAGAAATGCCACACTTTTGAAGTATTAACTAGCTGTTCATTCAGTTGCAAAGGGTTATTGCATTAAGAACTCACATTAGAATTAAGCAGGGGAGAAAAAACACTTGCTGGCTAAAGGCTAAGGATAAACCCAGCATTTCTTTATCACTGCCTAGGGTAAAGAAAAACCTTAATTACAATACTTGTCTTTGAATAATATTTCAGTCACAACAGCATATTTCTCAGATTCTGCATGATAAGTGCATTAATATTTATTCATTTTCTATGACCTTTAGATAATTCCTAAGAGTCTTATTTTGCTAGCATTGATGTTTACTTGTATTTTTATGCTTCTTCTCTACAATGGTCCAAAGTTTCATCGCCATATATCAGCATCTTTCTTGTCTTTGGACACCTATTCATGTGAAGAGGGAGGAAAAAAAATGTGGTGCTGATTTTGTCCTCAAACCCAATATTTAGGAGTAGAGACCTGCTGTGCTAGACCCTGGTGGACCTCAGACTTAGTATAGAGACTTATAGAGTACAGAAATTTATTCCTGTAGAAACTGTTGTGACTGGGAAAGACTTGCAGTCACTCTTTTTTCTCTAGTTTTCCTTTCAGTCTCAAATGTTTGTTATTCATTGGTGTGTAGCTCCTTTGTCAACTTGAATACACATCCAGCTTGCCCTACAAAGGAGGGCTGCTTTGGAGACTACAGGAGTGAGACTATGTCCCTCTGATTTCACCATTTAAAAACACGTACTTTGCACTTCTAACACCTTAGAAATGCTTTCTACACTTTAAAAACTTCTTAAAATACTTAGAATTTGCCTTATTCACTCACTGACATTCAAACTGAAGGGGGTTTGGTGAATTTTCACAACTTAAAATATGGCCAAGTGAACATCCTTTTTCAGTGTTCAGGCCATCCTCTTTTCAAAACATTTGCTTTCTATGAAAAAGTTAGTATTTCAAATTATATAAAACCCTGTTGATTTCCAGTTATAAAAATAGGGTATTGAAGACTCAATATTCACTCACTGGCACCTGGCCAGAGGATTTTGCTGAACTCATTTACATGTTGCATTTTGAACAAGAATACTCTTGTATTAAGAAGTATGAGGTAGATATGATCACCATCTTCTGAACAGTTTACAGGCAAAGGAAAATCTGTAGCTCTTCATCTAATGTCTGAATGCATACTCACGAAAAAAAGAGCACTCTAAATTTCTGGAAGTACATTTGAATGAGACTGTGTCTCTGCTTTTTGGTATGCCAAATACTGAACTCCTAATCATACTGTTCAGTCTTTGGGGATAAAAATGCAATTCTGAGAAGAGTGTAAATGCCCTTTATGCAAAGAAAAGTCTCTTATCTGCAGTAATTTGGTGAATGGGCTCTGTGATGATATCTGAAGTGCCGTGCTTCGCCCACAGGAACTGTGCCTTCCACCTTTAGTTTTTTGGATCAGTAATTTCCAGAATTGGAGAGATAGCTAGGCAGAGAAAGGCTAGGGTGGGACATTTACTCGTATATCAGTGGATCACTGATATACAAGTCTCTTTTTCAACTAAACAATTTAGAAAAACAAAAGACACTATCTTTCTGGATGGTTGTATTTCTTTCATAAGCAACGTCAGTAGATAAGGGTGTATTTCTGTTCTCAGCTAAGGAGCATTTTATCATGCAAAGGCATCAAAACACTATCTAGTCATGCACTTGTCCCAGTGGAAAAAAAGATTTTCAAAAGCTGAAAGAGAAAAATGCAAAAGCCTTAGTATTGAAAAATCTTCTATTGACAGTACAGGACAATAGTGACATGTTAAAAATAAATACTGGCTTTGGGTCTTTCGTAAATACAGAAGATGCAAATCTTAGAATCCAAATTAATTTTACCTACATTTACAAACCAAGAAGCCAGACTAGTTGTGAAGATTTCAATGAGGAGCATTCAAAGAGGTAAGAAGAAATGCCTTTTGCTTAAAGCAGGCAGTAGTGTAAAGGCTAATTTGTACTTTGTACATGTCCTTGGCTTTATGATCTGATTTTCAGCTATTCTTAATATTCACAGGAGCTGGAGAATTTTCTTTAGAAACTGGAGTGGTCACTATTCCCACATCTTAGGCACTATATCCATCAAACCCATTTCCAAGACAGCAGTCCCAAATCCCTCCCAGAGTTTGGAGCCCAGATGCCTCAGAGCACTGAAATGATGGATCTCTTCCTGGGAACAGACTACTGGAGCATAAACACTGTGAATGCCTCCCTAGCAGTGCACCAATCACTGATGCTGTATCTGGAAATGCAGTTAATATATTCGGTTGTTTCAGAGCATCTTATTTTAAAGACAAGCACAAGATTGCTCTCCCCAATGTGTGAGATAGAATATTCTGGCTGACACAACTAAACATGTTACGCCTATCATGGGTACAAATAGCGCAGTATTTGTCTCACTAGGAATAGCCATGCCCTGGATCCCAGGCAAGAGTACCCTGATGAGAACCTACCTCAGTGACCGGCCAAGTATGATAGAGCATTTGGGACAGAGCAGACATGTTTCACATGTAGTTCAGCATGCAGTACAACCTTCCTTTTAATCATACAGAAATCTAAATTCACAGCCACTGTCAACATTAAAGGGAGGTGAAAATCCATCATTAACCCATGCACTGGCTTTCTCCTGGCTATACAGACGAAGGATAAACACAGCAACCTTGTCTAATATTTTATTTTAATTAGAGTAAAAGTAAACTGCAATAAGCACACAACACAGGGAATTAACAGAAAATTAAACAAGTTCTGTGTGTAAACCTGTAAAAACACTCTGAGGCAATTTGAATTCTTCATCAGGCTGGGGACTGTACACATATTTCCTTCTTAATTTATTTTATTGAGTGCTCATGTTTCATTCCTTAGCAGGTCTGCCTGTATTGATTCGATCTCATGTTCAGTGAAGTGTGTGTGTGCAAATGTCTAATGGGAGCAAAGACCTGAAAGATAAAATGGTCTTTTTTTGGCCAGACCACACACCCTTGGAGATTTGCCTGGCCCAAAGAGGATGTTATTGCACAAACGGCACAACCTCTTTTTGAAGCCTAGAGGGGAACTCATGAAACAACATTTGTGCATTGCAGCTGAGAAAAGCTCTAATTTGTACTGCTTATCTCTGATCCATGCACAACAGATCTGAGAGGAGGATTTTGCCCTTAATTTGTTCCCTGGTGTCTACACATTTTGAGTGTGTTAGATCAATGAAGGATGCTACGTTCCATATGTGCCACAACACGTAAGCCAAGCTAGGTACACTGAAGATGAAGAGGCAGCATCAACTTTGAACCTCCTGTTTGTAAAACAACTTTAAACGTTAGGCAGATGAGTTTGCAAAAAGAATTAATTAGCAATAAAGACCAAAGGCACATTCTATGTGAATAAACAACATAGATTTAGATGTTAGTTAAAACTTGGTGAATGTCAACTAATAAGGAGGTCTGTAGAGTCTGTCAGGCTTTGCAAATCCTGCTTTTCTGAAAGGAAAAGTATTACTGCTCACAGGAGAAAATGCCTATATAAGGTTTGAATCTGTGTGGTGGAGTGAGACCTGCAGCTCAAAGACTGTGTCTTCAGCTTTCTATGAGAAAGATCTTTTTATAGCTGTTTTTTATTTAGCTAGGGTTTTCTCCTGGGAGGGCAGGAGGGCGTTAGCTCAAGAATTCACTTGATAGATTTCAGATCAGCAGCTAATCTGTCACTTCAAGAGGTGACAATGACAGGAGGGAAAGACTTCCTAATTTATTCATAAAATACTTTATCTGTCGATTCCATTTATTTAGTTCATTCTTCATAGGTAAAAGTATTGAAAAAAGGAAATTAATCCTGACCTTGGAGGTGAGAAGCGGAATGCTGATAACTCCAGCTCTGGGGGCATGAGTAGGCCAGGACTTTTCTCACCCAAGAGTGTAAAAAACATGATAGACTGATATTATCTGATACCCCTTTTATTTTACCCCTTGAATTCTTATTGATACCACAATACCACAGAGGTTTACTGACTTATTAACAACACTTACTGGAAGCTCATATTCAGTATAGTGATTCACAGCCTTGTTTGCTATTTTGGCATAGCACAAAAATGCCTGTGGTACATTTTTTCTGCCATTGTGCCCTCGCTGCCAATGAAAAGATTACATCATGTCAGAAATGCTAGAATTTTCTGAAGGAATTCTTTATAAAGTGTAAGAATTCATATATATTTTTCAGTGAGCTGCAGCTTATTCTTAAGTTCATCACAGTCTGGAAAGAATTATTGTGTGATTTGCTGGGCAAAGAGTCTGAGCAGCAAGAATTCATTCCTTAAATCTTAGGTGATGCAGCACACTATTTATGGAGGTCACTATGATCCTGTGCAATTACATTTTGATTTCACAATGGTAATATGGTAGAGGTTTTTGTTGCTAGAAGTTAATCCTTCATAACAGAATACAGTCTACTTATTTAGCCACTTTGAGTTACTGTAATTTATGTTTTAACTGAAGACTTTTTCATCACCAACCTCAGATGCAATCCTTACTAGACAAATATTACAGTATTTGTGCAAAATGAGGTATGAAGATTCAAGAACTCTCTTTCAGCTAATGGAGCAAGTCTGACCAGGAGCCGAACACCTTATTTACTGATCTAAACTATTTTCTGATGTGGTATTTGGGCCACCCTGAGAAAAATTCAAGGTCAGGCTGGATGGGTCTCTGAGGAACCTAGCTGAAGACGTCCCTGCTCACTGCAGGAGAAAGTGCAAGAGACATTCTTTAAAAGTCCCTTCACAATGAAACTGTGTAATGCTATGAGTCTGTGCTTCACTTAATATGGTCTTTAGAGATATTCCCAGCCTTTCTCTGCCATATTTCATTCTTCAAAATTCAGATGATTTGCAATGATGCAGCATATATAGTTTGGATCATATGTAGGTTTTTTTACAGGTACTCCAAAACTTATTAAAGAGAAAATCTTCAAAAATGATCTTTAAAGAGGCTGTAAGGTATGCTTTTCAAAGGCATGTAATTTTTCCAGGTCTGAGTTTGTTTTTATGGGGCTTTTTAGGAGATCTGTAGGAAGTTCATCTTGACATGACAATGCTTTCTTGCCAGGTGTTGCTTTACTTGAAAGCATGGATATGTTAATGTTTCTCAAAATATGAGAAAAAAATATGTAACAATATTTCTTTCCTTAATTTCAGTTTTGGAATGGCAAATAGGTTGTTAACTAACATATATTAAAAAAAAAAGGACGTTATCTAGAGGCATGTATTTTTCATGAAAAACATAGGTTGTTTTTTTTAAAAACAGCAAAAGATCATTGCACCAGCAAACAGAGAGCTACTGTGAAAAGAAAGGTTGTCACCATGTGAATTTCAGACAAATTCTTCAATTGTTGAGGTTTTCTTTATAAAACATCTCTCCTTAGACATGCAAGAATGGAAAGCAACAGTATTTTATATAGCTGGTACTGCTCAGCAGAATTGGGGACCAAGAGTTTTCTGTGAAACTTTCACATTTTTGTTGTCTGGCTTTTGGTTTTCCTCTTTCAGGAGAGCTGAACAGAGAGAACAGTGCACAAGTTAGAGGCATCCCCGTACCCACATGGGCCGCAGCTGAAGTGCAGAGCAGGACCTTTGAGCTGAGAGCTGTTCCCTGATCACACAGTTTAGACCTGAAAAGAAAGTCTTATGTATTCCCCTTCATAATTAGACCTCAGCCTCTTGATCCACCACGTTTTCTTCATCCACCATTTCTCAAATTGAGTTTTCCAACTGTTTCCTCAATCTAATATTTTTCCCTAATTATTTGGTGTGATATTTCTGAAATACCAGAAATTGCTAGATAGTCTCCAGCTCAAATATTTGTCAGGCCCAGGACTCCATACTATATAAAACACATGGGAGCAACTGCTGCCAATATGACTTATGTTCAGCAAATTCAGCACACACAGACAACCAAGATAATGCATGATGATGATATTTATATCAAGGTTTAAAAAAAAAAAATCAGCTTTAAAGAAGATACAAAGAAATGTGTATTTAAATGTAAGTCATGACTTAGTTATTGATTTCTCCACTGGGTTATGCATGAACATGTCATTAGGAGATGTCAGACCAGAACATCAGTGAAAGTTTCATTCTTTGAACTAAGCTAATGGTCACATTGACAGTGAATATATAATGTGTGAATTCATATATATATATATATATATATATATATATATAAATGCTGACTCTCCCATGCATGCATGTATGATTAGAGATGTAAATATGTAAATATGCTTGTAAGCACACTTTTAGATATAGGTACATGTATACATGGAAAGCTAATGAAAGAAAAACAAAGCAGCTGAAATGACTTCTACATCTCTATTCACAGGTCTACATGTGTCAGAAAGGGCCACCAAGACTGGCCTCATTGCAAAAGCTACTCCACAAGTGGCCTGAGCTCCAAGAGTCCTTGTGTCACTGGAAACCAGAATTTTGGAGGAACTTTCTGAGACATTCAGGAATCTAGTTTCTATTAATCTGTGAGATGTTTGAGCAGGTAATGACCATTACTGTTAATGCAAATTGTCCATATAGGGCCCTGTTAGACCCTTTGGGTAGCCGTACCATAAAGGCAATGTATTTGCAGGTGTAAGGATCACATCTTAATTTAATTAAGTCATTAGATTAATAAAATGGGGCATCATAACTCTTCTGCATGGGAAAATTATTACTATCATCCTAAAATTGGAGCAAAATTCAGCAAACATCTGGAGACAGAAAGGAAAAATACTAGGGATAGAGAGTGGACTTTTGCAGTACCAAAGTCACATTTGAGTCACTTTTTCAGGGCTTTTGTCCTCTGGGTTCTTCAAAACAAATGGTTGAGAGTTCTAGCTCTCCCCCCTTTCTTCTACACCTCCTCTTTGCAAAGCATATTACAGTAGAGAGCTCCTTCATCTGAGCAATTTGAAGCCTCCCTTCCATGTGGGACACCAGGCGGAGCTGTACAAACAGTTAAGACTTGTCTATTTTTAAGCCATTCAGCAGCACCACTATGCATTGTACCTGGGTGAGATGGAGTTCATTTTCCCCCAGCAGCCCTAACAGTGCTGTTCTTTGCATTGGTAGCTGGAAAGGTGCTGATAACACATCAGTATTTTGGCTACTGCTGAGCAGCTGGCACAGAATCAGTGCTGTTTGCTCACCCTTCTGCACCCCACCAGCAGCTTGGGGTTGGACAAGATCCTGGGTGGGGACACAACTGGGCCAAATTAGCCAAAGGGATAGACCATGCTAAATGACATCAACTCAAACACAACAGCTAAAGGGAAAGGAGGAGAAAAGGATATTTGTTTTTACACTGCTTGCCTTCTGGAGGAGCTGCCAGGAGTGCTGAAGCCCTGCCTCGGGAAGTGGCCATGCATCATTTGCTGGTGGAAAGTGGAAAATAAAATTATTCATTTTTGTCTTTACTTGTGTGTGTGCAAACTTTGGCTTTCGCTTTAGTAAACTGCCCCATCTCAACTTTAAAAAATTTAATCTTATTTTTTCTCTGCTAGAAGGAGGAAGAGGGAAAGACAGAGTGGGTTGGGGGTACCTGCTGTCTAGACATGGTCAGCCCACCACACATAAATAGCACACAGATCTAGTAACAGCTCTCTCTAGACTGCTGCCAGACTTTGCCAGAGTGAAGGAAAAAATCGTTGCCTGTGCTTTCTAGGACTTTTTCCTAGACATTCCTGTTCCTCTTGCATGACTGAAGCTGTGTGATGGCCTGAGAAAAGAGGAGCACAGATCAGAAAATAAAAGCAAGAGATAATGGGTATAATTTGTAATTTCAGATTTACCAAAAGATGTAATGGAAAAGAAGTGTCAGTATCTGCTTTGTCCCCACCTACAGGTCTTTGGCCCTAAGGCAATTCAGAGAAGAAAGTTTCTGGGAGTGGGAGAACACTCAGATTACATGCAGAAAATGGGTGAGCCTCAGAATGCAGCATGGATCCAAAATCAGGGTGATTTCTAGTTATTGAGGAGCAACATTAGATGTCCCACTTTGCTTTCTAAAATTCTTGGTTCCTGCTTGCAAACAGAAGCTTAATTTATAAAAAGACTGGTTAACCCAAGTCACATTTTGAGTCATAGAATAATTTTACTCTTTTTTTTTTTTTTTTTTTTTTTCTACTGTGTCATCTTAAGGTTGATTGCTTTATGCTGGCTGAAGAGTGTTGCTCTTGGACCATTTTAGAAATACACTACTAACTGTACCTTGCTGAAAAATGCAAAATACTCACCATAACATGGAAGTAGGCCTAAGAAACTGAATGATAAATTCTATAATGAGACATACAAGTGAGGCAGGTCATTTGGTTAAACACAGAAATGATGCATCATACTGGACTTTTGTTTTCCTTGTTTGGGAACTGCATGATTGTGCAAAAATAAATTTTATTTTTAAATTAGATACAGAAAACCCCATTCAAGTCTGCTTTCAAAATAAGTGTTTGTATTTATATTCATTGAATTTCAGGGTTACATTTCAGAAACAGTAGGGTACTCGCTTTGATGCTGAGATTAGAAAAATGTCCACTCTTATTTTTTCCAGCACTGAATTGAACATAAAATGCTTTCTGAAGATTCAGTTGGGCTTTTTCAGCCAAATTTACTTAAGCATGCCTGTTCATTGTGGAGCTGAGGAAATGAGGAGAGGATGAAGAGTGCTGTGGATTGTTTTCTTCTATGTCTGCAAAGCTTTTATTTATCATTTTCCTTTGAAGCCTCTGGAAGTTATCTGGTGTTTATATTAACTTTTTATATGAAAAGAGAAACTGATTTGTCTTTCTAGGGACCATTTTAAACATCAGAGATTGTGAAGAGCAGGAATGAAATCCACCTGACTAAACAAAGCCTAGCACAATAAATGCAGACAGTGGAAGGGTTTGGTTTCAATTCTGACTTCACTCTTGCAATAGTGCTACCTAAGTTTACCTCCTAAATAAATGAACACTGCAGCTCTCACTCCAATGAGAGAAGTTTCTCTGTGCATGCCTCGAGGTTCCTTTTGACTTATAATGGTTGGATTTCAGAGCAGCACCCATGGGGTAAAATAACAAAAAAGTGCAGAAAATCCAGGTATAGCATCTTTCATGATGACTAGTTAGGAATAGGATGAATTTCACTACCTGTTAATGGGCTTTATGAAACTGCAGCAAGGTCTGCATCTGTTTCTCTGATTGATCCTGTAAGGGGGCACAATGCTCAAGTTAGTTTTGCTTTCAGTAAAAGTTAATCCCTCTCTTATTTCAGCCTTAACACAGGGCACCCCAACAAGTTTATTTGAGACTCTCTTAGATTTGCTTGGCCCTAAAAAACAGGAGAAAAATAATTGCGTGTATGGGATTTAGTCTTTGTAACTCAAATGTCACAGAAAGTCATAAAAGTCACGCCCTTCTGTGGTTGATTTCCTGATGATATATGACACATATGTCTGCCTAATTTAGTGCTTATTAAATGAGTAATGTTAATGGTTAAGGAGTATGAAGCCTTAATTAATTTTGCAAGCAGCTAACTACTGTAGCAAAAAGAGCTCTTTATTTGGTATTTATTGCAAACATACCAGAATGTCACCAATATAATCTCAGAAGACTAAAGCCAGTAGAGAAGCTGCAACTTTTGTTAAAAACTAATGGGTTGTGTGTCATTTTTAGAAATTGATTTTGATGTTATTCACAGGTGGAAATTTATTTTTTATTGAGTCTTGAAAAGGAATAATTATGGGAGACTTTAGATTTAAAAGAACAAACTAAGAAGGACACTCAGCAGTTTATTTAGAAGCACTTCCAATTTGAGATTCTCTAGATCTTTTAAAGAGGTTGAATTAGTTTATGTACCTACTTCAGAGTTAGAGTTTTTAGAATGATGCAAGAAATACACTTGCAATTCAGTCACAAATGACTAACCATAGATTTACTGCTACTCTTACCACCATAACAGAAGGTATTTCCAAATATTTGTTGCCCAATACTCAGAGTATTCAAATCACAGTTTGTGATTCCATAATATTGTCCAAATTTGTACCTGGAATGCATTGTTCATTACTCACAGTTCATTTGTTAGTCATAACTCATTATCTTTTGTTAAAGTTTCAGTCAGCTAATCAAGAAGCAGAAAATATACTGTACAACCAACACCATCCCACAAATAATGATTAAATAAAATGAGCAGTTCCTGAAGAGCAGAGTGACTAAAAATCATTCAGCTAAACCAGTTATCAAAGACATAAAATACTCATGTATTTACACCAATCAAGAGGGGTTTGTGAATGAGTCATGAACCAACGGCCAATTTAATTTGGGTTTCCTAATAGCAGAAGTAAATTAGTGTTTTGACATAAAATACCATATTTATGTGTCATAATTCCCTTTCTTTAAATATTACTTCTGCATGCCTTAGCAGAATGAACTGGGCAATCTACAGTTAGCTGTAGAATTGCCAATGTCTTTTGTGGGATAAGGATTAGCACCTCTATGTGTTTTATTAAAAGCACATTTTAGGTAATGCTTCCTTGGCTTGTTTTCTCTGTAAAAAACTGTAACTTCTTGTTTCTATAGTCTCATCTTGGGTCTCATTCACCATTTGGCATTTTCATACACAGTTTTAGCAGAAACTCCATTTTGTTGATTGAATGATGACATTTCTGGGCTGAGAACATGACCCCCCATATCATTGTTCTAGTTACACATTTAAATTTACCATTTTTGTCTGAATTCAGATTAAGAATAATTTTTCCATCCTTAAACTATAGTTCAGCACTCTATGCATCATCATTTTGAAAGACCAGCATTCCCTGCATTAAGGTAGTTCCATTGTACAATGCATTAATATGTTGAAGGGTTTATCTACTCCAAGTCAGGCTCATGGCCAAATTATATACTGCATCTGAAAAGAAAGTGGTTAAATTTAAAGATGTTCTGAAAAGCCTGAGCAAAATATAAAGAAATACAATTTACCTTGAAGCTCTCCAAGACCTTATCATCATCTCTGAATTATGTGATTTTTGGAGCCCCAATTTGAATTAGATGCAATTTGAGTAAATAAAAATGACAGTGGAAGATATGGTTTCAACCAGTTATATTTAATTATTTTAATGAGAAAGCTGATCATAATGTATTGTGTAGTTCCTTTTCTAGAACAGGTACATTGAGATGTTCTGAGAATCCTCTTCCAACTGATAAATACAGACATGACATTTTGCATGAGCCAGGAGATATAGTTAATTCAGAATTGTTGGAATAAGAAAACCCAAGAGCTTTTAGCATTACCTAAACAGATATTGACATTATTTATTGAGAAAGAGAATTATTTTTTTTTTTTTTGTCACATCTGGAGATCTGTAGGTGTGAGAGGCCATAAATGTAATCAAACTTATGGCCAGGGGAGGACAACACCTGCTGTTATTATTGCATGATATCTACTAATATCATGGTAAAAAACCTCTTGCTTTACATGTGAATATACAGCTTTACTGTTATACATTATGTGAACACCCAACAATTTATTAAATATGATTTAATAAATTTAATTATTTGATTTATTAAATATCAGAATAATACTGATATTTTAAGTTGGTTTTTGAGCATCAAAGAACAAACTAAGATCAGAATTATTTTTTCAGCTATAAACGACATATACTGCTTGCTATGTTGCATTTACAATATAATAAGTGTTTTTAAAGAAAAAACAAGGAGAGTAGTACTAAGTGAAGGCTTGCAAATGATAAACAATTCACCTGTTACCGAAATATGAAGGGGAAAAAATATCCTTAGCATGCATATACACTTGTTAGACCCAGTGAGAATAGTTGGTCTAATGAACAGCTCTTTTTCATAGGGCTGGAAAAGATGTTGGTTCTGCAATGTAATTCTCATCAATTTTCCCCCCTCTCTGAGTTCTACTGCCATCATACAGAGCTATTTATTGGAGAAATTGCCAATTTTTCCCATTAAAGGAAACTGCTTATCGTTCTAGCTTTCCTAATTTCATGTAGCAGATGATACCATGCATTTAAGAGAGCTCAGAGTGACCTTTCATGCATGATTTTGATGCTTTTTATTGAGAAATGCTCGATACACATACATCCTTTAAAGCAGAACAAATGTTCTTATATATACAAGAAAAAACTCTTAGAAGCTATAACGTGTTGATGATTTTCATTCTTTAATTCATATGGCAATAGGTTTTGAAGATTATCTACAAACGAGCTACTTTTGATATTTTGCATGTCTTTTGTTTTGCTAAGTGTTTTCATCCATGTTTTCACATGAAAATAGTGTAACAAGACTGGAAAGAACCCGTGAAATACAATGAATTTTTTAACATAATATTAACAGACTCTACTACTTAATTGTTTAACAATGGAGACGTGAATACAAAGAACAAGAGAGGAAATGATAGTATACAGTTTATGATGAGAAAATGCATGACCACTGGCTTGCAGAGGAAATAAGTACCTAATCATCATACATGGGAACACTTGCTCATTATATACTAAAATATAAATTGTAAGGATGTATAAAAAACACTCTTTCAATTGTCTAGCCTCTTATTTATGCTCCAAGCAAAATTTGAAATGCTATGACTACATATGCCCTAACTATGCCTGAAGGGATAAACTCAGATGTTTAGAATAAGAATTTTCCCAATAAATACTGGTACAATCTGGTGAGTTCAGAGCTTTTTCTGGCTAACTCCAGATAAGTAAGAAACTCATTTTAATCTAATGAAATTATATCATTTATGCACCATGTCACTGCCACAGAAGTCTACAAAGTACTATTAAATATAAATAGGTCTATCTTGTCCTTAGCGCCATTCTTATGATATTTATTTCACTGTGCTTTCTACTCACAAGTGAAGAGATCTCAGCTACTGAAGAGATTCTTGTTGCTGTTGAAATGTGTTTGTTCTTTCTCTGTTTTATCTTGTATGTTAGTGGCAATACTGGAGTTTCCTGAAGCATGGCTGGCTGTACACCCGGAGCAGCAGAAGGACACCATAGGTGATTTTCTTCTTTGCTACATAAACTGTAAATATTTGTTTATGCCAGCAATGCCACATGGTGAAAGCCAATGTCTTCAGTAGCTGGGCATGTTCCAAAAGGCCAAGGAAGGCTCCTGACCTTGACCCATTCTGCATTTTTCCATGTTTCCCTAAAATGAAAAGTAAGGAAAATCACTGCTTGCATCTGAGTTTTAAGGCTCTTAGCAAGAGGACCCATGCAAATGAACTGCAAAAGCATGCCTGGAGTATGACAGTCTCTTCTCCATAATAAACACGAACAGCTTCCATTCACAAGTGAAGAAATCCCTTGTTTTTGCAGTAAAGGAAGACTGGCTTGAGGTCTGCTGTCAATTCTAAAGCACATGCTGAAGATTTGTCACTGTGGGATCTGTGATCTCGGCAGAGATTTGCAGAAACTCGCATTGGTGTGACTGTGCAGAAGCCCCTGTGAATCTGAAGGAGTGTCAATAAAACAGAATGTAGCAAGGAATATGTTTTGGCATTAAGATTTCCAAACATTGGTAAAAAGCAATAAGCCATCATTTATGGCTCAGATTTGGAGCCAGAATTTTTTCAATTTGAATGTAACTTGTGAGTTTATCCATTTGGAAATGACTTCCCTGCCAATATATACACACATATATATAAAGACTTTCAAATATATTGGCGTGCAAGCTTTGCATCTAGGATAGAACTGAGTTCACAAAAATGTGTTCAGAAGCATAGAAACCTATAACTCATATGGATATTGACAGCAGTAGCAAAATTGTGTTTTCTCAGTTTAGAAATTAGGACCAATACATAGAACTTTTGCAATTATGTTATAAAATATTGTTGATGACATTAAAGAACAAAATCATGAGGACTGTAACTATGCTGGTAGTGTTAACATCTACTCACTAGCTGGATTAATTAATTTATTTGAAAAAAATTTCATGTTTCTTAGCACTGATCAGAATTTTTTATTTTCTAGGAAAGCTCATTGATATTGAGCATACTACGCAGACAGATTTTTCAGAACAACCAATGAGAGACCATTTCAAAATCTTCATTAATATGAGCAATTTAAATATCAGTGGGAACTGATTGCAGAAAATTCTGGCATCACTGTATAAGAGCCATCTGAGAATTTACTATATTATACAGGACAGCTTGAAACAGCAGTATATATAATTTCTCTTGTACATTGAGCTCATAGGATAGTTGCAGCTAAATGCAGGTAAACAAAGTTTATCTATTTCTGCTTTAGATCCTTTGGAGTTCACTTATCAACCACTATTAGGCCTGTGAAACTAAACCTGTGGATTTATTCACTTATGTGCTGTGTAAGTGTATCTCCCCAGTATGATGATGTTAAGGACTGTGGCTTTCACAATATGTGACATTTGCACATCTAACATGCTAGGTGGTGTATGGATCATTAAAAGTCAAGGTCAAAAATGGAGTGTCAAAAACAAAGCAAAACAAAGCAAGGTATCTGTATCCACTCTCATTAACTGGGCATTGATTTTTTTTTCCTGATCCTTCATATGAGGAAATAGTTCATATATAGAGATGTGTATTTATAGTAGTATAATCCCAAATCCCTGCTCTAATGAAAATCTCTGCAGGTATTTTACCCTTCTACTGACACTTTGAAAGTAAAATATGGATTTCTAACTGTATAGAGAACTTTCTGACATGGTTGTCAATGATAGACCAGATCTCTTAATATACAGAGGTTTTAGAATGTAATTCAAATATATTTTCCATTTTGAAGTTGTGATGGCTAAGTACACCTGCTTACTTAAAAATTATCTGTTAGTTTGTAGTTTTCAATAGCTTAATCATAATTTTATTTTCTCAGTTTGTATTGCAGGCAGTTCACCCACTCTTCATTTAAACTTGAATGTTTCCTCGTTTACACATCAGAAAATACAGAAAGATGATAATATTTAGAAAACAAAGAAAAAATAAAAGCTGTGTTCACCACATTATTTATATAATTATCCCATAATTAAAGTAATTACAGTTTGTGATGAGAAATAGTCTTTATTTTTTTGAAACATTTGCAGGTTTCTTGAAGGGTGTTTACTGATCATCACAGCAAAGTGACATGAAAAATACTTGGAGCTGTTCTCATTTCTGCAAAACATTTAAGCTGCATAAGACATGTTCTTCATGAAACAACTATGTGTCTTTACAGTCCATTAATTGACAGGTCTGTATGAAAGGGAGTTAGACTGATATTCAAAGACATTTGTGAGCTTTTGTAAACTTGACTACAGCCACAGCTACTCTGCATATGAATTTTTGAATAAGAGTGGATTCCTAACAAATAGTATCACAAGCAGTAAAAAATGGTGTAAATGAAAGATTTCTTGCCTTATGGTATTTTTTGAACTTCTAGATCCTATTTGCTTTTCTTTATAGCGCCTGGAAAGCTGGAAGTTTACAAAGTGAAAGCTCTGTGTCCATGAAAATACCTGAACCTAGGATCAGCAGCTTTGAAAAACACCCGCTGACCATTCAAAAATACTGATCTGAGACTCAGAACATGAGGCTGTTACTTAGGAAGCCAACCCAAACAGTATTTCTACTTTTCATTGGTAGAAACCTACCACAGGCATTAGAATGAGAGAAAACAGGGCCAGGGACCATCTCAGGGCACTTCCACCACTGAAGTGTGCCTGCTCTGCAGCAGGGGTACTCAGTTAGCAGCACATAGCCCCTTCCTCACAAAGCACGCCCTACACAGACATTTTGGGGGTGACTGGGGGTCCTACTGCTCTATGGATGAGCATGGGTTTCCCTATGGAGCTGTTCTGGATTTTTAATCCTGGATTCATTTTTTTCACCTCACAAGCTATGTTTCACTCTTCAAAGAACTGCACAACAAAAATCATTATGGACAGATTAATCATAGAAGCAATTCACATCAAATAACACATACATGGGACATATTCAGTAAGAAATACTAGTCAGCTACTACATTTGCTTGATTACATTCATGTAAATATCAATATGTGCACAATCAATATCTGCCAGGACTGTGGAAAATTAGGAAAACTATGACTCGCATAGCATGACATTATCTTCTTTATTGTACAACCAAAGGAAAGTGTATATTGACTAGATCTCCAGAGAAAATCATCTATTTATTATTTGAAATGAGCCATATCAAACACAGAATGGATTTTTCTACAATTATAATAGACAAAGTAGAACTTGTTTGAGAATTTTTTTTCTTTCTTCTTTAAATATGATCTTCAGCAAAATGCAATCTTTTATTCTTTTTCCTTTCCAGCCTCATAAGCAGGGACTAAACACAGTGAGCATATACAGGTGTTAAAATAAAGTTTATAAAAAACTCCATCCATTCAACAACCCACTCTCATTTAGATATAATCTGCCTTCACAAGTTCCTTCCTGCTATCATCACAATCGTCATACTTTCCCTGCAGGATGGAGAATCTCCGCTAAGCACAATTTTAGGGTGCACAAGAAATATCTCTTTCTCAGAGGGACATCTTGAAGTTGTTAAAAGCAGCCAGTGGCTCCCTACCCATCAGTCTGTAAGGCACAGATAAACTGTTTTTAAGTTGTGATGCCTGTCTTATTAGATTTCATACCCCAGGACAAATTATTTGGAAGTTCATGTTTGCATGGGTAACCAGATCCACATTGATTGAGTGTAGTTGTTTTTTTGCAAACTAACAGGATCTCTGTAATTTTTTGAGCAGCTTTCTGAGTCTGCCTTGGGAATAAATTAAAATAAGAGATTTGGTTTGGCTGATTTTCTCAAAAAATATTGAGAAAAGTTAAGAGACTTGAACATACAGTGCTGAAAAGATCCTGGAGCTTAGCTAAGGCTGAATTCTTGAAGACTCAGTGTAGTTGCCCTACTAGTCAACTGCTCATAACACTTAGAAAAAAAAATCCATTACCAAATAATTTTCAACTATTTCTCAATAGTTTAAATAATATAGCAATAGCTGGGGGAATTCATAGCAATAAAGACTTCAGGGATTTTTGTATTTGATACTTCTACATGTGAGAAGACTAATTTTGTTAAGCCTCTCTTCCTAAAAGTGCAGCCACCTTGGGCAGTCATTTCAATTTATAACTAACCCTGCTTTTAAAATATTTCCCTAGAATTTAAAATATATCTTCTTGTCAAGACAAGCTTAACAAAAAAGTCCATAAAATAAGTCAAAATATTCTTCCAGCACTTCACAAGTATATTTTTACCACTCTACTGGCACTTAAAAATATTTCTTATATTCTTAAGGGTCACAGATTATTTTTGGGGCAGAATATACATATGCGTATACATATACATATACATATACATATACATATACATATACATATACATATACATATACATATACATATACATATGTGTGTGTATATATATATATATATTTTATATATATATATATATATATATATATATATATATATTCCATCTTTCTTATTCTTTTGAAGAGTTATTTTTATGATTAAAATTGTTAACCAGAGGAGCTGAGACTGGCAGTTTTGTCAGACTAGCAATTTACACCTTCAGCAGAGGATTTGGGTAAACTATACTGTTTTGACAAGTTTCTTTCACTTTGCCTTTTTTATTTGACTTTTTGGATGCTCTCCTTTGTTTTGATGCTCTGGAAGAGGTTTAAGATGCCCTTCTGTAAAATACTGATTTTTTTAATTGTCACTAGAGGATACCAGAAAACACAGAAAGTCTGGTTACAGTCAAGGATCACTCTTGCACTTTTCCTGTGTTCACCACACAGCTGATATTTATGTGCCCTTCAAAAGGAGAGGATCTACCTTTGGAGGGCAACTCTAGGTCAATAACAAGTCAAAGCCCTTTGAAAAATTGCTTTCTATAGACAGGACATAACAGGTCTGGTGTCATAACAGGTACCAATACATAAAGAAGCGCTCCCATTTGTTTTGCTCCAATTATCACTCAAATGGTAAAATATTTTGAATTTCAACTCTTTCTTAAACTAATCATACAGCACATTAAAGTCTTAAGTGCACTTAGAATATGGTTAAAGAGAGAGATTCTCTGAGGGACATTAAAACCTAGCTGAAACCTCCAGAGAAGCGAAGCCCTTTGGACAGGTACAGAGTATTTTCAGACTAAAAAAGATTTAGGAAGCAGTTACAGCCAGAGTATCTGCAGGTTTGGGTCTTGTCCTGCTTAATAAAGTGGCAGTCACCTTCTGTTATAACAGTTCCTTATTAAGCTAATCTGCCATCTGCATTATAAAATCATCTGTCAACAATAATTGAGTCTGCTTTTTGTTTAGCTTGCAGTGGTGTCTCCATGCTACTCCATGCTCCCAAGCTTCCCAGCTCACACTGCTGAGGTGTGTCCTAAATCACACCAGGCACGGCACGGCTCCTGAAAGCAGTCTGCATCATTGTAGAACAGCAGACATCTCCAGTAAATGAGAATTATTCTCTCATACCAGTGAAAATCTTCTCAATAATTTA
This sequence comes from Ammospiza caudacuta, assembly GCF_027887145.1. Taxonomy (NCBI): domain Eukaryota; kingdom Metazoa; phylum Chordata; class Aves; order Passeriformes; family Passerellidae; genus Ammospiza; species Ammospiza caudacuta. The sequence continues at coordinate 119,150,394 of NC_080593.1, read as the reverse complement.
TTACTACACACTGAAGACCAGAATATTATAATCTAAGTTTAGAAAAGTAATTTTTAGGTCCCTCCATAGTCTTTCATGAAACAAACCACGTTTTAAACAGTGGTTCAAATTATATCTCCTCTGGTATTATGCTGCGGAATTTGGGTGGCTGATTCATTTCTACTTTTTGCTGTCTAATAATTATTCAAAGACGTTGCTTCTTCAGAAAAGCACTCTTTTTAAACCATTATAGTCCTTTAACTGAAGTTCAGAGGAGCTACTTGTGATCACCATAAATTTGTGCCCAAAGAGGCAGAGTTCAGCCTGAAACTTTGAGGTACTGATATCAAGGGGAGCTCTGATAAGATATACTGTAATTGCAGGTGTACAACCATGAAACAGCTTCTGGTTATTTGGCTGAGACCTCAGAACTGGACAGGACTGATCAGAAACCTCTATAGTGTTTGAACCCATTTTTCCCAATTATTTTTTTTCTTCAGTTTAGCCTTTGTAAGAGTTTAAATAAACTTTTTTAAAATTGAGATTCATCAGAAAATATCTAATAATTTTTAACTTCCCCAAATTATCTGCATTTGCTTATTTTTTTTTTCTTTTAGGTAATCTTTGTTTATTTTTTTTTTCTTTTAGGTAATCATCAGCAACATCTGCAATCATGTGTAATTTCAGAGCACCTAGTTGCCAGACAGATGTCTCAAAATTATTGAATATTTTCATTTATCATTGTAATTAGAGGCATCATTTCAACGAATTACTCTAAGCTGCTTGCACCCTGTTTCCTCTTTTCTCATGTTTTCACCACCTCTTCAAACCTTGGATGAAACAGAAGTCATAAGAAGTTAAGCTACCAGCAAATAACCTTAAAGAATTGAGTGAAAATGTGGAGAAAATTTTCACAAGAGTCATCTTACTTCATTACTTTTGTAAGAAGATACTCAGGAAGAATACAACAATTTTTCCTTTAATTTTTTTTTTTAACTTAGGGAAGTTTTGTCTAGTCAGGATGAACTAATGGTCTGAGGACCAGGAGATCTCAAGTGGTACTGACACTGATTTGCTGAATTATTTTGGGAATACATTCTATGAGTCAGCACAATAATTTTGCTGATGGAAAGAGTGACCTAATGTTTACCAACCTGAAAAATGGATAGTTGTGACAACCACAGTGATTTAACCAGAAAAAGTATTTCACTGCTGGAAACACTATGGTTGCAAGTTTTATCGTGATATTATCATTATACTTTCTTTGTACTGTTAAGGAATAGGTTTTACTTCAAATTCCTAGAAAAAGTATTTTCTAAAGCATGAGCAAAACAGTTCTTAAGAAGAGTTATTGTTACACTAAGTGTACATAGTGGACACGATTTTTTTTCAGATATCTAATCTGCAAAAAAAACATCCCTACACTATTAAAACTAAAATAAATTAGAACAAACAAATTGTATTTTCCTCAAAAGAAGCAATTATGAATAAGTATAAATATGCAAATACTTTAAAGAAAGATGCTTTACTCTGAAAAAAAAATAGAAGAAATTTCTGAATGTGCAAACAAAACTGATTTCAACTTTTAGATCTGGAACCTTGGTCAGGTTCAGGGAAATTTTCAGGTCTCACTTGAAAATTTAGGTCCTTCATAAGAAGTTATGAAGGAAGCCTGCCTACATATATTTCAAGGTATAACTGTCACTCATTAATTTTATGTATGTTCCCAATATGTCTTTGCTGTACATAATTCTAAAACAAATACATTTGATTTGTTTTTTTCTCTAAAGTATTAATTATCCAATGGCAACTATTTCATAGAATCAATAGAACCGCCTGGGTTGGGAGAGACCTTAAAGATCATCTAGTTCCAATCCTTCCACCTTAGTCAGAGACAGCTTCCACTAGACCAGCTTGCTCAGAGCCCCATCCAGGCTGGCCTTGTACACCCCCAGGGATGGGACATCCAGAACTTCACTGCACAACCTGTTCCACTGCCTCAGCACCCTCAAAGTAAGAAATTTCTTTCTGATATCTAATCTTAACTTACTGTCATTCAGTTTAAACTCATTCCTCCTTGTGCTGTTACCAAATGTTTTTGCAAAGTCTCTCTGCATTTTTCTTGTAAACTCCCTTCAGGTACTGGAAAGCCTCAGTTAGGTCACCCTGAACAATCCCAGTAGGAGGGGTACTTCATCCCTCCAACCACCTTTGTAGGCTCCCCTGGTCTCATTCCAACCGGTTGATGTCCTTCCTGTGCTGGAAACTTGGTGTTTGGTTTCATCAAGGTCTTTTTGTGACATGGTGTTTTTTTCAAGAAATAAGAGATTTGACATTCCTGTGGCAAAGGGAATGTCAAGAATTAGAAGAATAAGAAACAGAAAATGTTTAAGGATGATTCTGAAGACATAGATGCTAATGATTAATTGCCTCAGCCAATTTTCTGTAGCATCTGCAGGAGTCACACAGACAGAATTTAATGCAGAATGAAAATACCTATGGTAAGCAACCAGATTAGTAAAGTCCATCAGGTCTATCATGACAGGAAATATTTTAAGGGTTTGAAATGTTATCTGTTCCTTTCTACACATTCTGTCAGGCTCCCCTATCCCACCTAGTTGAATAAGACTACTTGTATTCTTGGAGGGAAGCATGTGTGTAAGCATATCCTGAGTTTCTTTACCCAGGGAAATTAGAAATTACTCAAGTTGATCTGTCAGTGTCCCACTTTCTTTGATGTTCATGGTGATGCATGGAGGTGTCTCATTTTCTTATGAGAGAGGAATAGAGGAGAGAACAGGAAAGGATTAGGAGACAGCGCTAGATATTGGAAAGATCAATTCAGTAGTTATGGATTTATCCCATCAAACACAGGTCATTGGCCGATTGAGAAGGATCTGTATTTACAAAACCTCATCCCTGGACAAATACAGATATTGAAAATATCAAGGCTGGGTCTCTCAGTGTGGCAAACAGGAGGTGCAGAAAAATCCCACTAGCTACTAACTGGATTTTTACCCTTGTGTCTCATGCACCACTTTGAAAATTCACTCTCAGTCATCAGGAAGTAAGGTAATATTCCAGCATTCCAAATTGCATCATTTGGATACAGACAAGAAGCCTAATTGGCCACCATGCACAAAGAATAGAAGCATAAAGAATTGCTTGTGGTTGTATATTTTATTTAAAGCCTGGACCTGTCTATATATGAGTCTTTAATTAAAAAAAAAACAAAACAAAAAAACATTACTGGATCTTTAGTTATTTATAACTCAGTTTTTCAGTTGGATGGAAATTGTTTCCAGTCTCAAAAAATACAAAGATATCTCAAGATAAAAGAATTTTAAAAAATTTAACTCATAAAATGGGAACAGTTCAGTTACATAAAAAACCCCAAACCAAACAAAAATACATATATGCTGTGCAAACTGTTCAGTTAACCATCATGTTCCAAGTGTGTGTTATGTTTATGACAGTCCAGACAGGAGTCCATATTTTGAATCTGTACCATTAAATTTACATAATCAGATTTTTATTGTGATGGAAATTCTGTGGCTTTCTCTTAGAGGATTTTGGAATAGTTTTTATTTTCTATGTCACATCAAGAAATGAAACTGGATACAGAGGCATGTGACAGGTGGAGACCATCATACTACACTCCATCCATGAATTCATACCAATGATTCACTCAAGTCAAAATAACTCATGACAGATCTTCTACTAGCATAACCTTCTGCCACAAGATTTTTAGTCAAGAAAAATGTAAGTGGACAGCCAGGAGTACTAGCTTAATTCTTCATTAACTGTATGAAATGTGCTAAATATCTTGACTAAGAAACTTTGAAAGAAAATTATGTCCAGAAGATTCCTTAGAGCACTCTCTGTTTCCAGTGGCAAGCTCTTTTCCCCAGTAATAAAAAAAATGTCACATAGTTGGTAAGTACTCAAGATAGAAGTAGATTCTAATAATGAAAATATGTGTTTAAATTTTTAATCATAATCCTCCATATGATTGAATGTGAAGAGTTCATCGACATATACTTTAGTGAGATGAAATAATGTTTTATCGTAAATGTTATCATTTCAAATAAGACCACTACATGCATGAAGAAGTGATGAGTAATACCTGAGGAAACCAAACCATATTTAAATGCAAGAGGGAATGTTTTTGTGTCAGGATGTTTAGCAAGGCTGTTCCGGGAGTCATTGCATACTCTGCCAAAATCGTTCATCATGCTGGAAGTCCTTCTGACAGCATTGCACTGCCTTTCCTCCTAAACAGCACCTGAAGCTGTGCTTAGCCTTTGGAAACTAGGCTGAAGCCAATATAAAATCCTCTAATGAACCCAGAAAAAATTTCTCCTGTGAAATACTGAAGTCCTGATATATTTATATTAATGGGTTCTCCTTTTTAGCATAATTTTTTTCCCCTCAGAATTTTATCTCTGAAAATTTGTAGCCATATCCACAGTTCAACTCTAATGCTGACGGGTTGTGTGTCTAGTTAAGTGCGTCACTCCTTTTATAAGGAGACTAGAAAAAAAAAAAAAAGAGGAAAAATCTAATAGCCTTCTCATGGTTTACATGAGAAAAGAGCAAGTTTTCCAGAAGTTAGCCTGTTTTCATGGTAGGTAGCTACATTTCAGAGTTTTTTACACTTTAAGTAAAACCTAAGTGTTACCTCCAGCCTCTCTATTTTTTTTAAAGCACCAACTGCATCAGCTTAGCTGATGTTTAGGTGTGCAACCTCATGAAGTCACTCCTAGTGAATTCACAGGAGCTGGGATTATGCTGCTTCTTGGGGATGTGTCTCTGGCTGCTAACTCAGATGGTATATCTGTCTTTCTAGTATTTCAATTCTTTCTCCCCAACAGGCATTTAAGGTCTCTAGGCAGTGCACAGGGGGACACAGAATATTAGAACAGAACTCAAACGCCCCATAAGGCTAAGCTCAGAAGATACAATATCACATAAATGTACAGACTGTGCAATGTGTGGTGCTCAAAGTCTGCCAGTTCAAAATTCTAAGAAAAAGGATATGTTTTCCCCTTATTCAAGGCTGTGGAGAAATACTTCATCTACCCTCCTGAAGGTAGGGAGATGCCTGTTTTCAGTCCAAAAAGTGACTTTTACAATTGCAATGCAGGATCAGGGAGGCAGGGCTGATTTTAGCTCTACTTTCTCAGCCCAGCCTTATGGTTTGTGCCAAGAGAAGGGAAGAGAGTCAGGCTTGATCCTCCTCTTTTGCTGAAGAGTCATCAGCCAGCAGTGTTATCAGGCTAAAGAGAGCTACTGCTGGGGTAATGCTGAAGGGAGGAGAAATACTGCAGGGAAACACACTCCATCCTCTCTGCTCAGCCAAATCTGCTCCACAGAAAATAAGGATCACAGGGTCAGGAAACACAGGGCCTGGGAACAGGAGTCTAACCCAGGCTTCAAAGACAGCTCCTATCTATTATGTACCACACGTGGTAAAAAATGCATTAGTAACCCTGAAAGCAGTTGTCAGACTCAAGTTTTGACCTGCTGGGTGCTCTTGCAACTATGATACCGAGTCATGCCCCATCTTTGCAGTGCATTTGAATATTATCATCAGACTGAATATGGTTAGTCTTTTACATATCAAGGCCCTTTAACAGAGCCCTGGGTAGTGCAGACTTGGTTAAATGAGAACTGCCCTCAGCTGTTAGCCTTTCCAAAAAGTTTTACAGACCACCTGAGGTATTTTAAGTGGGAATTATGTAGTCTGAATATTTCATATTACTAATTATCTCTCACAAATCCTTACTGTGTCCTCAGATAGTTAGGTCTGTTGTAATTGCTCCACTGCAATTTACAGAAGGTGAGAGAGTGAGTTCACCTTGTTTCAAAATCCTTTCCTATCACAAATTACTCTTTCATTCTGATAGCAATTTAGACCACTGATGGGTAAGTTTTGTTCCTTAAGATTTTGAAATAACCCGGCCATTACAGGTCAGGAGCTTATGCTGAATATAACTATGCATGTATAATGATACAACTAGTGGGCTCAAATAACAAATATAATAAATATAGCAAGTAAAAAATATAACACAAAAATGTCTTTGTCATAGCATAACAAAATATATGGAGTTGGAAGGGACCCACAAGGAATAGGTATACTTCATGTAGAGTACCACAGTTCCTTACCTTCCTTGTAGACACAGAATTGGTTCCCCTGATATGAAAACAGTTTTAGATTTTTGTTATAGAGACTTATCCAGCTTAAAAACATTTTTCCCTCTGGTTGGGATTAACAGAACATGGAATTCATAGTAAATGACCATGTTTCTACTGTTTCATCAGGGACTTCAATAATACAATAAAGAGATTTGGGCTGTTTTAAGGAGTATGCAGACAACATGGCACTTGTATTTGGATTCTAATTTGTGAACTGCTTGGCAGTCTTCTTTTGCCATAATGTATTCATCACAAGATATATTGGTTATGCAATAAAGTATTTTTTAATTGCTAGCTTTAGAAATATTTAAGTACCCAATTATTTTCATCTAAAATACTATTATGAAAAATAAAGGAAAAGTTTAAAATAGATATGGCCATGGCTAGACAAGGATTATGAGTTCCACAGCAAGAGCCCTGAGCCTTTGATGAAGTGTATAAATAATTAGTAACGCACTTTAAGACATCTTTTTCTTGGTTCATAATACCTGTGCTCATTTAATTCCAACTGAAAATATGCCTATTCATTCACAGATAGGTTGGTGACCAAGTCAGTGGGAAAAGTGATTTATGTTGAAGCACCTGAGGCCAGATACTTCCTGCACATACACAGAGCAGACACTCACTGAGAGACTGGGCACCAACACAACTTTGTCCTGTCAGAAGATCACATGAGGGGACATGAGATAGACATGTATGTGGCAGAGTGTGACCATAAATGAAGGCCTGTGAGTATGTAGAGTATGTATAATAATTTAACATCTATTTTATACATGAATGACTTTTAGTAACCTGAACAAAAAATGAATAACAAGAAATAACACACTAAAAATAGGCTGTCCCATTTTTGCTTTTTTTCAAAGTTACATGAATACCCAAATATCCTTATTCGGTTCTTATTCCACAAACATTGATGGGATGAACTTGGTCAGCACAAATGGATATGAACATCAAAATCAGTTAATATATTCGTTGAACTTCACTAAAGAACACCTTGAAAACCTTTACAAAAGTATTTTCACATTTGAAGAAGCGCTTTGACACCTAAAGATGCAAGCAGGGTGCCTAATGTAAATACAGTACCTAATGACTAAAGATAAATGTCTAACTTCTATGAGGATCTCAAATCACGACCAAATTCTGGTCTTAGTATATATATGTTTGTTGCAAAGAGGACCAAGGATCTCAGGAGCAATACCCAGACAACTATTTACTCATCTCAAAGAGGACTTTGGAGAACTGCTCTGCACCAGTCCATTGATTTGCAGAATTCCCTAAAGTATTAAATAAATAACAAATAAATATGAAGACAAGGAAGATTGCTTGCTGACTTTACTTCTTTTTCTAGTGATTTATAGACCACTTCTGCAAAGCTTGTCCTGTTAAAGTTCCTCAAATAACTAATACAAAATCAATTCCTCTTATCAGAGTATCCCCAGCTCAGTGTCACACACAGTTTTTTATGTAAATCAGCATTGTTGTCAGCTCCATCTGTGACTGTGGCCTCTTAAGTGAGTTACTCCAGTTGAGATGAAGCAGCTCCACTAAGAGAAGTCTAAAAGATGCCATAGGATTGCCTCAATCCCAACATCATTTTGTTTTATTGTAATAGTGTTTCTGCATCAACACATATAATTAAAGATACTGTACCATGCATACTGTAAAACAGGATTACACTTTGGACATTCCCCATATTTCTCAGTTCATAATATACTACTAGTGTTCATATGAATGTCATTACAGGACTCTTTGTAATACTTTAGAATTTTTTTTTTAAGTTGTAAATACACCAGAGCAGGGAGATAGAAGGGCTGACTTCTTGATAAAGGGCTATGGTAGAAATTTTTGAAGATAACTATAAAATTGACAGTTGTCAACTGTGTGGGGGGTTCTGCTTGTCAGCTGTGTTGTCACTTTTCCACAGCAAGGGGAAAAAAATCCTTGACATAACTTTACTTTCCCTTTTAAATGTATGTAAAGAGGAAAAGCACTGTACCATATTAATGCAGCTAGAATGGAAACACAGTGTTTTTCATAAGCGCCTGTTTATGTGAGAGCAATTGTGCTATTTGCTTTCCTTTTCTTTTGTTGTCCAAAACCTAGTAAAGACAACATAATGGGGTCTGAATAAAGAAACTTACAAAGTAAGCTGATTTTCAGGAAAAATATCCTCATATCTAGCAACAACTATAAACCTAAAAGGGCTATTTCATTATCTATTCCATGTTTCAAATTTCAGAATTTTTTATTATTCATTCATTCAGAAAAGAAAAAATATTATAAGTAGAGAGGGTTTTTATTATTTTTAATCCATTTTATTAATATTTGAATTTCATCCTGAAAAAAAAAAATTAAGAAAAAATATGGTAATTTTTTTTTAGTCCCAAATCATGCATGATTGTTACTTTAATTTTGAAAAATAATACTCATAATTTTAATTTTTATGCTAGCATTCATATATAATTTTAAAAGTTTACTTTAAATTAATATTTAAATAGTTATTTATTATAAATTTAGATTTATATGGTTATTTTAATAAAGTCTGTCAGCTGCCTTTAGTTTGCTTTGCTTTTACAGATAAGGAAGAGAAATAAGTGAAGTAAACTATATTAGGGCTTAAGTTTTAGGAGGTAACACCTCACCACTGGCTGATGCTCAGGGAAATACCCAAAGGGGTACATAGAATCACAGAATCACAGAATCATTAGGTTGGAAGAGACCTCCAAGAACACTGAGTCCAACCCATGCCCTAAAACCTCAAGTAAACATGGCACCAAGTGTCACATCCAACCTTTTTTTAAACACATCCAGGGATGGTGACTCCACTATCTTCCCCAGGCAGACCATTCCAGTACTTTATCATTCTTTCCACAAAATACTTTTTCCTGGTATCCAACCTGTATTTTCCTTGGCCCAGCTTATGACTGTGTCCTCTCCTCCTGTCAGTGGTTGATTGGAGAAAGAGACCAACCCCACCTGACTACAAAGACCTTTCAGGAAGTTTCAGAGAGCAATAAGGTCACCCCTGAGTCTCCTTTTCTCCAGGCTAAACACCCCCAGCTCCCTCAGCTGTTCCTCACAGGGTTTGTGTTCCCAGCCCCTCACCAGCCTCATTGCCTCCTTTGGATGTGCTCAAGCCTCTCAACGTCCTTCCCAAACTGAGGGGCCAGAACTGGACACAGCACTCAAGGTGTGGCCTCACCTGTGCCGAGTACAGGGGCAGAATGACCTCCCTGCTCCTGCTGGCCACACTGTTCCTGATGCAGGCCAGGATGCCCTTGGCCTTCTTGGCCCCCAGGGCACACTGCTGGCTCATGTTCAGTCAGCTCTTGACCAGCACCCCAGGTCCCTTTCTGCCTGGGCACTGTCCAGCCACACCGTCCCCAGCCTGTAATGTTGCAGGGGGTTATTGTGGCCAAAATGCAGGACTCGTTAAACATCATGCTTGACCCTTGAAGGCAGCGTGGTGTGTGATGGGATGTCATCTTTTTGTCTGGGGCTCAGAAACCCTTTGATGAAGCTATCAAAGCTTTTTGGATACTGATAAGGCTGGAATTGCTGGCTCTTGCCATTGCTCCATACAACCAGAGTGGTCCTGCTGCGTGTCTGTGGCCAGGTGCCCTCAGCCTCCCTTGCTCAATGACCTTGCACACCTGAGCCCAGCTGCAGGGTAGCACACTGCCAGACACACTGCTGGTCACACAGAGGGACAGGGGTCAGGGCAGCCACCAGAGAGAGGTGACACTCCACTGATGCTGCACTTCCTGGATGTGTCCACACGCCTCCTGGATTGTGACAGACAGGCTTGGCCTTTCCATTACATGTCATGTGCTGACCAAGCAACCCACACACTAACCGTGTTGGTCAAGCCAAGAGGAACAAAGGTCCATGTTCCCACATGACACACATAACATTCCAGGCTGAGAGGTGATGATCTTGGCTGCAGGGTCACTGTGCAGTGCCCACCAAACTCGGTAGATAAGCAGAATTCTGCACCTCACTCATTGTCTGCCATTTCCTCTATGGTAGAAATGCAATTGTAACCTCCTGTTGGTGGCACATCTGCACACTACTGCTATATTTTCTCTCTCATAAGGCATGTTGTGATATGGATTTACAGTTGAATTTCTGTTTGTTTTGATGCATTTTGTTTTCAGTTTTTTTATGGATTTCACTGGGCAGAAAAAAAATCACAATTGTTTAATTGATCTTCTTTTATGGAAGCTATATACTCTACATTTGTTTTAATTTGAACATACACATCAGTGCTTTCTATCTGAGATTGTTAGAGATTTCGGCTATACCTAATTAACAAGCTTTCAAGAGACCTCTGTATCAGTCCTAAATGCAGCCAGCCAAGCATTGAGAATTTTTTTTGTAGTTGGGCCTCTGTGGCCCAAAGCTTACTGATAACTTGTGAGAAGTATCCTTGTAACCTATCATCTCTTTTAATGTCTCCAAATTTCCCTGTGAATAATAAATCACTAGAATGCAGTCTGAGGAACCAAGTATAAATGTAAAATAGATAGAGTGTGCAGAGAAGCTATGGATTCTAGGTGTGTTGGTCTGAAATTCCTACATCAGTGGACAATACAGTGGATAAGGTATCTGCTTGAAGACCTGATGCATACTTCATCTAGAGCAGGGGCAGTAAAGACCAACTTCAATGGTTCTTAACCTGGTGGAACAGTCTGAGGACAAGACAATCAATGCAAGATGGGAAACCAGTATGTGCTTGGAATAAGAAGCAGATTCAGAAAGAGACTGATGGGTGCTACTGTCCTTGAAAAGCCCCAAAGTCTGAGACATCTGGGAAAAGAAAAGCTACCAAAATGTACTCTATTTAAATATAAGATTTATTGAGAAAGAAGATCACCTAAAGTTTGAAAAAGACATAATGGCCAATACAAAGGTCTTGGAAATACAGGAGGGTACCATCCACTTACCAAAAGTATTCTAAGTTATAGTCTATCAGCTTATGTTTGGAGTTTCTGAGTTTATCAGAAACACCTCAGCAGGTATTGGTCAGAGAAAGCTGCAGAGCCCAGAAAGCTCTCAAGAAAGAAGTGGGACACGAAACCACATGTAGGGAGTTGAGGTTTGTTTCTGATCATTGTTTCAAGGCACCTTGTGACTGTGCAATGGTAGATTAAAGTGAAGCTGGATTTTGGCTCCTCCAGTCTGTCACTCTGAAAAGTATACATCAAATACCAACATCTAATTAAAAATCCTATTCTTATTTTTCTTGATCCAAGAAAATTTTCAGTTCTGAATTGCTCATTTAGTGTTGTTTTTTAACAATGAGTTTTAGGACATACTTTAGTCAAACAATACATTTTGTTCTTAACTAAAATAAGGATATATTTTTACATATTCACCTGAAGACAACCCTTAATGCAGTCTAGTGCCCTGAACACAGTGTTATGTTGAACTCATAGAAGATGTGAATTTTAAAGGCAAGAATACTATGTATTCTCATTATTCATGAACCAAGAAGGTCAGACATAGATTTACCATATGTAGAAAACTTGAAGTATTTAAAGCTGTTGAGATTCAATAGATCCTAAGGGTAAAAAATAAAGGCACTACTGTTAAAGTATAGTGACTCTTTCATTTTTTAATATTTTTTTTTAAATTATCATTTGTGGGAATTAACGCTATAGAACAAAAAATGTAAACTTTTCTAGCAGTTACCAAAAAGCCATTTATTGTTTGTATCGTTCCAGATATAACTGCATTTGGGTTAAAGAAATTTAGTTCTTTTGCATTGTGCATTCCTGCAGGGTTTTTTTTTAAAAAGTATTTGAAGGGAAAAATCATCACAATGTGTTTTACCAGTTACGCACATTAAGGCTATTTGCTATCTATGGAAAATTTTAAAAGATAACTTCTGAAAGGCAAGTTATGGAAAAATTCCTTTTAAAACTTACCTTTAAAAAATGGTGACTTCATGGATTAAAAAAGATAAAGGAACATTTTTCCTTGAATCCTATTTTTATTTTGCATTTTGCCTTTATAATAAATAATATGCTCATTTATATTTCAAGTTAAAGCAGTAGTCCTACAAAGAAAAAGCATGCATTTCAGTTTGTAACTTAATGTAACACTTTAAACTGATTTTTTTTCTTTGATGATACATTTTTGTTGCATAAGGTAATGTAAAAGTGGCATAAAATTTCCCTTTATTTTTATTTAAAATATTTACAGCATTCCATAAATATATTAGCATAAGAGTTTAGTACTGAATGGATTGATTAAATAGCTAGCTGGATACATAATTAATATCTCAAGGTCCCTTTTTAAGCTTGAGAATAGCAGCCAATGAGAAGTGACGCGGCTGCTTTGGGATGAGCAAAGCTTTCAAATGTTACCTTTCAACCCACACAGCGGTCTCCCTTTCTTCACAGAACTGTGTTCTCATCCATGATTTTAAGGGTCTTTGTAAATGGTGTAAGCAGCAGGACCTTTGGTTCAGCAGCAGTGACTTTTTGCAGTTAAATGTGTAATTCTCCAAACGGAAGGACAGATGCTTTGGAGACATCATTATTCTTCACCTATCTGTCAGAAACTACAGAGGATCTAGCTGGTTCAGTTGCAGCCCTTTTATCTTCAGTCTGATTTCTACAATTTTTCAAATAGATCCACAATGCATTCATCACACCATGAGCAGGAATTTCAGCCTGAGCATCACCAGTTATATAAATTCTGGTCTGAGTAAACTGATTTCCCCTGATTTCAGTCATGTGAAGCAGTGGGTGGAAAGGTCACCCTCATTAGTGGGGAGAGATGCTGCTGCCCTGGTGGCCAACTGGCTTTGCACCTTTTTAGTTATTGATCTGGGAGCACACAGGAGCAGGCAATGGCTGCAGGGCACAGCTCAGCTCCCTCTTCTTGAGGCTCTCCCAGGAAAGCTACCAAAGGTTTCCTTCTACATCCTGTAACTCTGCTATGGGCAATTAAGATTAGGCAAGTGAAATACATAAAAATGAAAGATTCAGATTACTAATTCCTCCTGAAAAAAATGCTTTTTGGACAACAAATCCAGGGAAAATTTTCTGGGATATCAGAATCCCACCAGGTTAAAGTGAATCAAGACTTAGTTTTCAGAAAGCAAAATCCCTCTGCATGCAAAGCCAAGGAAAATGTTTAATATCCATTATTTTCTTGTGTACTCATTGTTCCTGACCTTGAATAGCTGATCCAGAGGCAATGTGGGATTTGGACCATGATACCAAGAAAACTTCACCCTGGAGTCTTGCCAGTGAAAATGATAGGGATAAATTAAAAAATGAAATTGAGGAACATTTTCAGCATCCAAAGAAAAATCGGTTCATGACAGAAGCAGGAGGTAAAGCATTAGCAATTGTTGAAACAGAAGTGCATACTAATAGTGTAGGGTTTTTTCCAAGATACCATAAGTTTCAGAAATGGGGCTGAATTATTAAGCAGTTAAAAACATGACTGTTAGTGAGATAAGGAGAGAGAGAAAGTAACTGATGCTGCTTTATGGGGAGCATTTAGGAAATTAGTGAGTTAATTTTCTAGATCACCTGCTCAGACAGCCTGAATATTATGTTCAAGTGTGGACACTCAGATTCAACTTTTTCCTCTTAGGCTGGAGAAGGATGGCTGATTCTTCCCCAAAGGAAGGAAAGGTATAAAGACAGCTGCTTGGGAAACTCTCCCCTTCCTGTGTGGGTTTCTCACAGGCTGCCTGAGCCCTAGTCCTGCTGACTGTCACAGGTCACAGTACAATGCCGGGAGGAGAATCCAGCAGGAGAAAAGTGAAGACTCCCTCCAAAACAGCACATTAGTCTGTGCAACAAGCAGCCATGGGCAATCATCCTCCATGGCCAGTTTGGGGCAGGCAGGACTGCCTTGTTTTAAGGCAGGCTTGGAAAAAATTATCCTGCTCTCAATCCAGACTTTATGGATAGGCTCCTGCATGACAAAGCACAATGTTAAATGGTCTGTGCCCATTGTGACAGCAAGAAGCACTTAAAGTAAAACAATATGGAAAGTGTCCCAAATTTCATAATATTCTGTTGGATTCAAATCTACTCTAATTTAGGTAAAAGAACCACAAGAATTCTTTATTATTTCCTTACGCTTTTCTTCTGTTACTTTTTCTTTCCTTTTCTTTTATTTTACTCATTGTTTATAATTGTAATAAGCCAGCTTGTGGGGGGTTAGTACAAAATGGATAAGTCAAATTTTTGTTTAAATCTTTCCTCTTATTTATTAGTGAGCCAAACAGTGATTTGCATAGAAACTTTCCAACATAGGTGCCTTGAGCTGATTAGCACTTTATTCTGCTTTCATAAAGCAGAAATGCCACTCGTGGTTTTCCTGTCTGGGTTTCACAAACAAACAAACAAACAAACAACAAAAAACCCACAATTTTTCTGTACAGAAACTTCAAGATATATAAAATTTTGTCCCAGTGAGAATTGATGATTGCTTTTAACAGTATTTCTTAAAGGGGCTATTCTTTTTAAAGAAAAACCAGTGTCAGAGTTCTGTGAATGAAAGAATGAGCTCTCCAAAATGACTGATGGTGTTGTCTCACTTCTCCTAATTGATTGGTACTTTGGTTCTGAAACCTTGGCCCACAGACCATCTGTGTCCTGCAGAGAACTTGCTAGTAGAGCCTTTAGAGAGGAGCTAGATACCATAATGATAGTTTCTCTTTATGATTACTGCTGTTAAATCATCCTAAAAGCAGTTAAATATTAATGAAACCTTTTACTAATCAGACTTCTTCTAGGAAAGCAATTCTAAGTGGGAAAATTATTTTTGCTTCTGAAGATGTTCTCTTTTTTAATACACGCAAATAATAATTAATAACTTATTTATAAAGCCCTATTGGCATGGTGGCTGAGGTGCTTGGGGTACTATACAACACCATCAAAACAGATTCAAAACAAAATGAGCAAAAGTTCACCCTCATTAGAGTCAAGCAAAACACAAGAAAAATTGCACACAAGAAAACAGGATCTGCTTCTCTAATCACACAGTCTCAACATTTGTATTCTTGAAATGATCCTAGGATTTGAAATACATCAGCATAAGCCTCAAAGAAAGTACAAATAAGGGTGAAGTCCCTTTGTTCTTCCATAAATTTTCATTTCACATATCCTCCTATGGTATCCTCACATGTTATCCTCACTCACCTGTTTCAAACCTTATGCATAAAGCACAACCCATAAGTTGTTCTGCATTGCCAAGACTCTGCATGCTGCCCCCTAAAACCTTCTCCAAATAAACTGGCAGAATATAAGATGCTCCAGGATCTTTGCAGTAAATGTTCTAAAATGTGACCTGCTATGTACCGGGGGAAGTTATAAAGCAAGGAATTTGGCCTTTGCCACCCTTGCAAATGAGAACTGTGGGGCAAAGTTCCCAACTTGCCAGCTCTGTGGGCAGGGGAAAATCATATTAGTATAAAGATCACTTTTACAGACAGCTACAAGAACATGAATTTCAGTACCATCTGTCACAAACCTTGGAAAAAAGACCTATAAATTAACACATGGACACATACACATTTAATCATTCAAATGCACTTACAAAAGTATTTTTTAACTTTCATCTGATCCATAGTGCAGGGAAACATCAGTTAGTTTTTCCGCCATATAATCAGGTACCATTCCACAATGCAGATTTTCAGATATGTAGACTGGCTGTACAAAACAAATGAATTTGTTCTTCTTCTCTCTTAGACACCTGCCAAACTGTCACTCTTTACAAACAGGATAAATAGGTTATGGGGGATAAATACAGGAGAAAAAAACAAGAGAAAATATATAGTGAAAGTTAGGCTGTCATTAGCAGCAGCTCTTTTTTATAAAGCCCAGGTCTTAAACTATAGAAATGGGGAAAACAGATTAAAGCTGTTGCTTTGATGCCTTAATAGAGTATCCATTTAATTTGAGATTACACAGCTCATAAGGAATAAATCCCCAAACAGGTCCTTCAACAGCCATCAAAAATATCACAGTGTAATTTGCAGAATTCACTCTCCGGAGTCTGATTTTATAAATACATCAGTGCATGGATGATTTAAGAGAGCAAAAGCTGATTTTGGGTTTGTATCTCAAGGTGCAACATTTGCTCTAGGCAATAAGTTTCAAGGAAGCTCAGCTGGAACTGAGGACAAGTATTAATGGTGGAAGTTCAAAGGCATGGGTGGGAGCAGCAAGGATGGATAGGCACAGGATTCTAATGTGCAGTGAGACTGATGAGGGAAGCGTGCTCCTGTCCATCTGTACCTTGAGAACATCTATCCTAATATATCACCTGACTAATTAAACAGTGTTTCACTCAGAGGAGTCCACATTAGGCCGAACTTCAGTATGGAGGCCAGACCAATTGTCCATTAAAATCTCATGAGAAAGCACCACAGAAGATTTTTGTCTTTTACACTATTGTATCACTGTTACACAGCACACATCACACTCAGTCCCAGCTTTATACATGCCAGGACATACAGACCTGTGGCAGGAGAATGCTGTTTTCCTGATCCACCTTCCTGAATTTCATTTTCTTTTCCAAGAAAAGTGATGCTGAGCATTTCACAGCATTAATATAAAAAAAAAAAAAAAAAAAAAAAAAAAAAAAAAAAAAAAAAGAAGAGAGCCTTATAAAAATGAGATTTTCAAGTTTTTGTTTTGGCTGGCATTTTTGATGTAGAGTCTGACTTCTGATGCTTGGGAATTCTGCAGTTCTGAAAATATTTAATTGTATGGGAGAAAAATGCAAA
Source organism: Ammospiza caudacuta (assembly GCF_027887145.1). NCBI lineage: Eukaryota > Metazoa > Chordata > Aves > Passeriformes > Passerellidae > Ammospiza > Ammospiza caudacuta. Next base: position 119,133,455 of record NC_080593.1, on the reverse strand, counting down.
TTCTTGAATCATCTATTAGATTGTATAACTGCTTCTCAAAAGTAGTAGAAGCAAATATAAAATCATCAGAATTCACATATAAGGAAGAAAACACTGGGTAGGAAAAATTATTCAACAACCAACTAAAACTTATGGTTAAATATTTCTTTCTCTTAAAGTCAACTCTTGTCATACTCTAGTCCATAGAATGTTCTCCATGGAAAACAAAAAGTAATACAAAACCCAGTTGTTTACTTTTTGGTTGTTTTTAACTTTTCAGAACCTTTTGCCTAAGTAAAACTTGTTTGTCATTAAAAGCTGACAGCTTCAAAAATTGTCTTTGGATTAACACAAAACAAAGCAATTTTCTTTGTCCAATCATCTAGCATGAGTTCAAATTTAGGAAGCCAAAGTCTGTGATTTGCATAGAGTATATTTAAACAAAGGTCTAGGGGATCCACATGTACTGTACAATCTTCAACTCCTTCTTGTGTGAAATGAGTTTATGCAAGCCTGGTTCACTGAACAAGGCTATTCAGTTTTGTTAGTCCCTTGAATTAGTTTCTAGGTCAGCAAAGCACTAAGAACATTAGAACACCAAAACAAAGTAACAATGACAAAAAAGAATCTAGACAAACAAACCCCCCCTGAAAACCTCTAGAGCCTAAAAGACTACATCCTTGTTATGCAATTCTTCCTGCTCACACACTTCAAGTTAAAACACCTCCTTTGAAGAACAGAAATGGGATTGCTCAAAGTTAAATACATGAAAAAGAGGAATCAAGGCTAATGACTGTTTTGCCCAGTGGAAAACTCTCCAAGTTGTATTATTTCAGCTCCTATAAATATCCTAATAGTATTTTCATGCTGCATTGGAAAATTCCACAGCAGCATCTCAGTCTGTTCTATATGTAATTCATTCCCCTCTTTCTTTTATGCCTGGTCATTTTTTTATGTACAAACATGATACACAGTTTACCAAAACATTTGGTAATTGTCTGAGTGAATCAAACAGTTGTAAAACCTGCATCATGCAAAAGCTCAAGACAACACTGAATTTTGCCCTGCTCCTGATCATTTTTAATGCTGCCTGTATTTGTGTAAGTCACAGACAGCCAGCACCACATAGCAGACAAATGTAAAGTCATTTTCTCTTTTCACTGTATTATTGAAATCAGTGAAGCATAAGGAAAAGCAAAATCAGAAAGAAAAATCCTTCCCATTTCCATAGCAGCATCAGACTACAGTTGTATGTTTATTTTTGAAAAATGAAATTAGTCTGTTCAGCTGCTTTGTTTATAAGTGCATTTCTTGTTTTTCCTAAGTTTAATACAATTTAGGAAAATCCAGAGAGATTATTTAGATGCCTTCCACTTGAAGCACCTTGGCCCTAACAAGGTATCATAAAAAAAAAAAAAACCTGGAAGACAGTCTGGCTGTGGACTGCCTCAGCAGGGTCACCTTCATCCACCTACATCTTCATCTTCATCATACCCCCTATTTAACCAGACACCTACCAACAGTAAACAGCAGACACAGGGGTACATGTGAAAGTCCTGCCTCCCATTCAAAGTCAAATAATTTGCTACCTGGTGGGACACAGACCTTTCAGTTCTCTGAGGGCAGACACCAAAGTAGACAGAAAGGATCTTCTTAAAAATAATTTCCTGGGGCACAATGATATCATTTTTTTGGAGCTTTTGACATGGCTATGGTATTTTCTAGGAAAGAAGAGTTTCAAAGTGTGCAGCTCCCACTGTAGGACAAATCCATCCTAGTCAATACTTGAGTACTGAATATCACAATTAAGTTTGCAAGTTGTTTCTAGCTGATCCTGAACTGAAAGGTTTTACTGCTTCAAAAGGGTTGCCAGGCACCAGCCCGGATTTAGTTGCTTTCAGATATAATGTCTTTGTCTCCTAAGGCAGGGTCCTACATAAAGGATTTTTGAGATGTCGAGGTTTAAAACTATGGACGATTCAAACAGATCACTGCTAAAAGTGAACCCATTTTACAAGGAGTCCTTACCTGTCCTACTTCCAACATGTAGAGAATTATAAAACTGGGATGTGTCCTTTAGCATCTCTGTGCCTTCGTTTCCCTGCAGAGGATGGCAGCCAAAATCTTCAGCCGCTGTGGTACAGCACAGATTGTGCAGCCTGTCCTTGCCAGACTTCAGGAACACTTCTCAAGGTGACTGCCCTCATTCATACATCTGGGGTTTTCACAATCAGGATCCTGGAATGAAAGCCAACACATTACTGTCAGTGCAATAGATTGAAATGCTGATGCTGCAGAAAGAAATAAGGGTAGAAGGTTCTGGATTCACAGACTCATTCAAAAGCAATATAAAATAAGTAGGGAAAATGACTATGTGGTACTTAAGCACAGTGGTGCCCATACTGAGAAAAAAGAGCGACTGTTTCTTTCTGCTGATTTAGAGGGAGGCTGCCAAGGCACATCCAGTAAATAACTATTGTTCAGAGTCATCTGAACAAAGTTCTCTAAAAGCTGAGTTTCATACACAGGAGAAACACTCAACTGACTGTTATATAATAAGAATTGACTGCAGAGGAACAGACTTCATACAGAAACGAGGGCTGTATTTGGAGTCAGGGAAAGCTTTTTCATTCTGTGCATTGAAGCCCTGGGCTTTATTCTATTGGAATTTACTTTTCCAGATGGCTCAGAATGCTGCCTGTCCTTGCAGCCTGTTCAGGGGCCAGGTAATGGGCAGTGGTGCTGCAGAAACACAAAACAACTTCAAAGTTTCCGGACAAACATGACTAAGAGGAGGACAAGAAACAGATCCAAGTCTGCAAGCAGCTAAAAATCAATCTGAAGGGGGATGCTGTGCCTGTGAAAGTGAGGAGGGAGCATGTGCAAAGCAGTTAAAGCAGTTATGGGTTTTTGTTTTGTAGTTAACTTGGTGTTAAAAAACACACAGTATTATTTTTAGCTCTTAGAAAACCCCAGCAAAATGCTCCAGGCAGCTACTATTTCTTCTGTCTTGAGTAAACATTTGGTTTTTGTCAGTTTGATGTTCATCAGTCATCAGAATGTGGAACTTTCTCTTTCCCTTTTAACTTTCCTTGTCCTTGTTCATGTTGTTTCACAACTTTCTGGAGCCTGAACTTTTTAAGAGGAGGAGATGCCTCAGAACCATTTCCCAATTCATAGGTGTCTGAGATGGTCAAATGTCTGATGCACTTGACTATCTGTCTGAAAGCTGAGTTTGATTTCTCACATAAGAAAAAAAAAAAAAAAGAGACAGGGAGAATATAGGGGAGGTCATGCATGGAGTTTTAATTTTGTTTGCCTCCTTCTCCCCACACAGATTTTCTCAGTCCTAATAGCAGCACCCATTAGGTTGCAGTAATTTCATTGTCCCTTGATGCCAAGGTGAAAAAAGAGGAAGTATGGCTGATTTGCATGTTGTTCACATTCATTCCCTGCTCCTTACTGGCCTATTCCAAATAATATAAAATGAGTCAGTCAATTTGGAGTAGAGCACAGATCACAAGATGTTGTTGAGGATGGTGTCACACATCCAGAGTCTGGGAAATAGTGTCATCCAAGGTCCATTCTGGATGGTTACCACAATCAAACACTGCCATGGGTTGACACTGAGGAAATTAAAGAAAGAATTTCCTTCATTGGAACTGATGAGGACTCCTTACAAAACCTTGTAATTGTAACCTCTGCAAATAATGGTGAGCAGAATGCAAGTGTTACTTCCTATGCCTTCCTGGATGTAAGAAATGTGGACTGTACATTCTGATGGATTTCAGGATAATTGACATTCTAGCGTGTCACCAGTTCAACAATTGAGGTACAGCCAGATTTTTCTGCCATTTATTTGCACTAAGGTTGAGTCCAGGACTGGCTGCATTTCTGATACTTCTCACACCTGAGAGTTGGAAGCCTTGCTAACTCTCAGAGTGTCATACCCTGGGGGCATTCAGCATATGGCTCCAAGTAAAAATAAAATTACTTTTCTTTCTGGGGTCAGGGATGGGAGGAAGTACAGAGCAAATGGTTGTGATCTGGGTAAAATTTGCAGTCTTTCCTCCATTTTTTGGTGTGCTAGAGCCAGCCAGCAGTATGTGTCTGGAACAACATGAGCAGAAGGATTGCTGACCTCAGCAGCAAGGAGCAAGCTCATTAAGGCACACAAACCTCCTTTTTCTGGGATGGTACAATGTGCTGTTGACTCACATGGGCCACACAGTCTAATCCTAAATTATTACGAATGACCCAGATTCTGGCACTCTGCCTTCTGCTGATTAACATCTTACCCTGCAAGCAATTTAGTCTAGCTTAAGTGGGGCTGCATCTCCAAATTAGTTTTCAGTATAAGGATGAAAGCATCATGCCATATAACTCTTAAGCATGGTTCCAACAGATCCAGATAGGAATTATAACATGCACCAGAAGGAATGAAAATAAATTTGCTCTGGGTTCAGAGCAGTCTGGTAAAAAACGAAAAAAGAGAATGAATTCACAATCCTTGATTATATAAATAGCACCTGTTTTGACAAATTTTGTATGCTTATTTTCTGAATTAGCATGCTTCCAAAGTACCACATTTTTTCATAACATAAATGACAGCATTGACAAAAAAACCCCGAAACCACAGGCTGTTACTATATATATGTTTATAACCTTTAAGCTTTACCAGCAAGAAACTGTTGAATTCATCCAGTAATTCATGCATAACCTGTGCACACTTGCTTGGTCTTCTGCCATAGTGCAGCATACAAATATCTGCTTATTGGGTCTCAAAAGGCTGTGATCCACAGCAGGAGTTGAGTACTCAGATGTAGATAATGGGCCCAGTGCTGTGAGATCTTCATTAATGACCTAGTCACTGCCACAGAGTGAACCTTCAGCAAGTTTTCAGACAATGCAAAACCAGGAGGAGAGGCTGATACCCCAGATGTCATGCTGCCATCCAGAGGGACCTCAACAGCTGGAGAAGTGAGATGATGAGAATTTCATGCTGTTCAGTGAGGGAAGTGCAAAGGAACAACCCCAACACCAGCACGGGCCGAGGGGCGACTCCTCTGGAAAGCAGTTTGGCAGAGAAGGCCCGGGGGCCCTGTTGGACACCAGGACAGGAACAGCACTGTGCCCTTGCCACTTTGCCACTAAGAAGGTGAGAGGTATCCTGGGCTGCATTGGGCAGAGGAATGCCAGCTGGTGGAGGCATGTGGTTCTTCCTCTTTAGTCACTGCTCTCTGCTGTGCAAATGTGACACTGGAAACACTGGAGAATCATCCAGTGGACAAAACTTATGCACAAAACTTATTAAGGGGTTTCTGCATCTTACATACAATGAGAAAATAAGAGAACTGTGACTGGCCAGCCTGGAGAAGAGACAGTGCAGGGAGTCTTATCAGCATACATAAATATCTGATGGGAGGGAATGAGGAGTCAGAAAGATTCTTCTTATGAGTTTTCGGTGACAAGACAAAAGGCAATGAGCACAAAATGAAATACAAGGAAATCCCCCTGAAATATATGAAAAAACTATTTTACTGTGGGGATAGTCAGACACTGGCATGGATCACCCAGAGAGGAGGTGGAGTCTCCATACTTGGAGATAACCTAAGTGGGCATAGACCTGAGCAACCCTCTGTAGCTGACCTTGCATGTGACAAGGGGTTCCACTAAAGAATTTTCAGAGGTTCTTTCCAACCTCAACTCTTCTGTGATTGCACAGTACTTTTCACACTACACCAGAAATACTGCAGCAGTATTCTTTCAGCTGGTTTGTGTTTGCACTTCTGACGTGTCTGCAAATACCAGACACATTTTTTGCTCTTAGTGTTCAAACTAATTATTCACTAGTACTCTTTAGGGTTTGGGTAGCTTTAACCATATTGAGGCATTAATGACCAAGAATCAAGATACCACCTTCTGTGCAGGACAGCACTGGAAGACTCACATTTAGAAATGCCCCATCAGGGTGGATTTAACCAAGCTCTTTCCCTAGTAAGACCATCACAGCCACTTACAAAATGAAGTGATTTAACTCATGGGTGTCTGGCCAGGATTTTCAAAGAGGCTTACAAATTAGAAATCACACTTAGTCTGCAATTTTTAGCAAGACCCTAAGCAAAACCTGTAAGGCTCATAGGAAGCATGGTAAGCATTTTGATTGAACAGCCCTGAAAATGAATAGGGCTGAGAACCACACCTCTGTAATGTTGAGGTGTGAGGCACAGGAAAGATGGGGAACACAAGCCCATTTTTGGCATCTAGCTTGTTTTCCAAACATCTAAAAAACATTTGAAAATTGTCATGACCTACTTAGAAAAGTGAACAGGCTGGGAAAAACAAGTATAAGCAAAATATTTATAAAATTAGGACAAAACATACATAAGTAAAACTTGCAAAAATTCTTTGTAAAGCTCCTTACAACTCATTTAAAGTTTTGCTCATCCACCAAAGCCAAGACAAGAACATTACAGATTATTATTCTATTCAACCAAACCAGATGGGATTCATCCATTGCTACAATTCCAACTTCCCAAAGTATATTTGTCTCTTCTCTCTAATCCCTCTTTCTCTGAAATTAATGCAAGAGTCATTGTAATGGGTAGGCTTGCTATGAAGAACTCAATAGTAATAAAAAAATACAAAAATTGCTGTTCTTGTATTCCTCTTGTTGTTGAAGAATAAAATTATACTGTAAATTAAATCTGATTTTATGACATTTTGCATGCATATAAATCTTCATGTGAACTCAGGGGAGCATACTTTATTTGAGCTCTGTATTTCTTATACTTTTTAATTAATTTTTCTTTGTAATTCAGAATAAGTTTCTAATGGATTCGTGGAACAATATGGGGTCACTTGGGGGTGATTTTAATACCTGCAATTCCCATGGTTATTAATCAAAGACTTTTTAGCCTTTTAGATAAATTATCTGCCTTCTGTTTAGAAGATTGAGATTAAGCATGTGAGAGAAATTGTCCCTACTGACACAAAAGAAAAAAAGTAATGAAAATACAAAATGCAACATTTTTGGTATCTCACAAAACTAGAGAATATGCTGCAGATTTTCAATTTTCTTTCATCTAGCTTCATGAAAATTGCTATAAAAATAGCAATCAATCTGAAAAGAGGTGATTTTCATTTATTGCCTATAAATCTCAGAAGCTGTCAGATCCAGTAAAACTTTTTTTAATTGAGGATTTACCATTTACAACTGACAGGTTTTTTAAAAAATTGTTTGACTTTTTAAGAACATAAAAAAAAAAGGTGTTCACTTAGCAATTTTAGCTGAGTATCTAAATTTGCATACCCTTCAACAGGGGCTGTTACATTTTCATCCACTGAATCCTGAATCATACAGACACAGTTTTTGTGCAATTAATTTGATTTCTCTTGACTTCATGTTGTCCAATAATTAGAAAAATCCTGGCTGATTTTCTATTCACTAAAGAAATCAAACAGTTTGTTTTCCATACTTTTTTACTTGATCTAGGACAGCATAACTGTAATGTCCTCAAGGGATACCAAACACAAAAGAGCATACATCTGAATTGATACATTTAATGTGTGTTTATATATGAAAAAAAATATATATAGCCTAATATCCAATCTCACAGTTCTGCTCATCATTTAACAATGGCTATTCTGATATCAAGAACTATCAAAACCAAAAGAATTTAAATCAGCTGTGGACTTGACTTCCACTTTCCACATACAAGTGTCACCCTGTTCTTCTAAGGTTTTCTAAGCCTTCTGATGTTTACATTCTTGTAATGAACTTTCTCATGCACTTTTATGTAAATAATTATTGTTTTACATTCTTTTCTAGGAAGGAGAAATTTGATGGACTGCTGGTTTGTCCAGTGTCATTGGAGAAGTGGCACTTTCATCCTCCAATCCACTGTCACTTTTGAAAGTCTATAAATGTTAGAGTCAGAAAATAAACTTCCCTTCTTTTTACCTTGGAGGTTCCAGCATGTGTGTTGTTTTATTTAACGTCCTATAGCAACATACAAGCATCCTCAAGGCGCGCGAAAATCCAGTGCTTGTCTCTAACTCAGTTCTCTCTCTCTGCCAAAATGAAATTAATCACATTTCACAAAAGCATTTCAAGTATTTACAACAGCTCTGTTATCATAATGTCTAAGTATTTCACAAATTTTCTTCACCTGAAGAAGGACCTGATTTATCAGTTTGCTGACCTGAGACACAGCTGTCCCCAGAGGACAGTGGTTTTAGCTGTGGGGGATGTGAAGCAGTTTAGCTGCATCTGTGCATTGATCCAGCAGGGTGGATTCACCTGGACCCGCAACACATCCAGGTGACTCATCAGGTTCCATCACCTGCTCCCACTGTACTGCTTACAAACTCCAGCTGGCTCCTTCAGCCCATCCTGTGCAGCAAGATGTTTTATTCTATCCACTGCATGAAGTAAAGGGTGGGCTGGTTGTTTGAAGCCATGCAGAAGTTGGTCAGAGGACCTGGGCACTGCTCGTTTCACAAATCTGAGGTTGTTACTCATTATGCATCCTGTCTCCTTTCTTAGCCACCCACCTCACGTAACTGAGAAAGTAGCAAGGCAAGGGGAAGACAAAACAGAAAGTCAGCTAAAATTATCAGCAGGAAACAAAGAAATCTAAGAAGACTACATGATTAAAAAACAAAAAACAAATATGGGGCCACAACAGACCTAAGAATAATTTTCCAATTTCATCCCTCAGTAGCAATTTTCTAGGAAGAGAAAATACCTGGATGAAAGCCACATAGAGAAGTCAGAGAATAGACATGAGATGAGCAAAACAGCCCTTGAAGACAACTCTGCAGAGCGATGTACTCTGAATACTTGTTTATAACAAGTATTCTTTCTTATGGAGACCGTTGCACATCACTGCACAAGGCTGCATTTCATAAATTGGAAACCATCTTCAGAAAAATACATTTGTCCACATCATAGGGTACACAATGTATGCTTTGCTTCATCATTGTGATATTGTGAATGATACATGTCTTTTCTTCCTAGAAGAATACTTCAGAGATCTCAAAATTTATTCTGCCAACAAAGTAGAAAGATTAGCATAGGTACAAGTTTTCTCCATGTGGTGCAGAATATGTAGTGCACATTTTGTATGTTCATGGAAGGGAACAGTCAAAATACATATTATATATACACGTATTCATCTCTACACTAGAAATGGAAGAAGAGAAGACAGGCTTCAAGAATGAGCATATATCAGCAGATCTTATTATGGTACATGTGTTGCTTGTATTCAAAAACTAGGCTTAGCATTTTGCAGAGCTGTCTCATTCTGAAAGTGCAGCAATTCTTCATTTGCCATGATCCTTTCATGAACTTGTGGGTAACTTTATGACATTAAAGCTGGCAGGAGCATATTTGTTTAGTAATTAGAATACTAAAATGGTTATTAGGAATATCATCCCAAATTTTCTATAATTCGACTCTCAGCTTTTTTCAGGAGCACAAGTGGCCAAATGGCTCAGCCTCAAATGTGAAAGAGAGGGAAGCAGAGTGAGTCAGACCAGATGGCTGTTGACCTTAAGGCAAGATGGGAACGGATGGGAAAAGCTTCTCTCAGCTGGACTTCTTCTAGGCACTGCTCCAGAAACTCACCTAGTCCTGGTAACAGAAAAAGTTTTACTTTTCAATATTGAAGAAGTTCAAATTTTAAAATAATTTATTTGTTTCTAATAATACAGATACTTTTAAAATGTCCTTTAAGATACATAAATTGGATGATAATAGGAAAAAAAGCAATGCAATTTACTTCCTTGAATCACAGCATTCCAGGGTTTGAGTCCTATGAGAGCATCATCTCTTCTAAAATCATGCACTGCCAGCAATCATTACCATTCTTCAGAGCTGACCAATGGAGCAAAACTCCAAAGAAAAAGAACTTATGTTTAAGCTAAATGCATGTTTTCCTTTTGAAACCACTTGCAGTTTGAAGGTTCTCATTCTCTACTATGTGAAATGTGTTATGATAGGAAGTTGTCAAAAGCTCATACAAGACTCTGAAACAACCTGAAATTTTCATTATTATTTTCATTTTTCTTTGAGTGAATTAGGTGTCTACTGTATTTATCCTAGTTATAAGAAATCAGATTGCTAAATTTTGAAATTCTCTGTAAAATGAGTCAATCTATATCAAAATAAATGTAGTGTCTGATTCAAGGTTTGGGTCAAAGACTTTTGAAAACAGTGGAAGATGTTTAAGTCTGTGTACTCTGGTTTTGATCCACACAGGCTAAATTTATAGCCTATGAGATAAAATTGCATAAAGGAGTCACCTCTCTGTAACTGTATATCTCGACCAACTCTAGTTCTTTGCTCTTTTAATGATTTATCTGTGACCTAACAGATAAACAGAATGAAACATAATCAGAAAATCACAGGTAAGCTACAGAAATATAAAAGTAAACTCCTCCTCATTTATTTTCACACACACCGAGGAAAAAAAAGACAGAAATTATTTCCATTTTCTTCTTGGGAATCCACTTGAAGCATTAATTAAGCATGTTAACTTGAATGTGGTAAGAAGGTCGGCAAAGTCTTTTTTACCATTTTGTAGTTTTCTGTGGTTTATCTTGCTTTTCAGGAGTTCTAATATTACCAAGATATTATTCCTGAGAGTGTAATTGTGTTGTGCAATAATGTATGTGCTGTATTCTTTTGAGTGCGTCAAATAAAATTCATAGTGCGTTTTTAAAGAATCAGTGATGCCTAAGGAGTCTACAATATATGCTGCTGACTGGGAAATTATATTTGTATTTAATTATGCAATACTGCATGTAATTGAGAACATATTGCACAAAATGGCTTTGACTGACTGTTACATAATTTCTGCAGGTGTTATTAAACACCAGGCTAACATAGTTATCTCAGTCCTGTTTGGAAATGAAGGAGTTCAGCACTGAGGGTTATATATTTAGAGGTTGACAATTGTGTAGTTTGCTTTACTGGTCATGCAACACCTCTCATTCAGACAGACTATACAAGCTTGCAAAAAATCATATATACCCTGCAGAATTTGATATTTGGTAATGAAAGCCAGGTCTGTTAGCAGAGCTGAGAATGCTAGTGTTTTGTATTCCCCAAAATACATTTGATTTCATGGGAGCCCTACTGAGTGGCATCAAATGAGAATCAGGCTTTGTGTGCACTGTCCCACGGGAACATCATGGGTTTGTTACATGAAACCCATAAATCACTTTGATGTTATCTGGACCTGTATTATCATAGGAACTCTACAGGCTGGTAAAATATGCTTCTGAATCATGTAGAATGCACTTATTGCTCCTGGGCATTGAGTCAGATATTGAGACTGCACCCCACTGTGCCCTGAAACACATATTTTGTGCAGCATGGGTGCATATGTGGCCAGAAGGAGGCCATTATCTGTACTTTGATTGCTCTTTCATTATATCTTTGCACAGATATACAGACAACTCTTCCTGTTTCTATTTCAAAACACAAACAAAAGCTAGTGAGCACTTTCTGTGTTTTCCCCCTTCAATATTTGAAGATTATATTGATTTGAGAAAATGAGCAAATAATGAGAAGTACTGCAGTCCAGGACAGGAAGATGGAGAACTTTTAAGTGCCAGGAGTAATAGATGGCAAACGGAATTTGTTGATGGTAAGAGCAAAACTGTGTTTTTAACAAACAGCAAAAGGAAAGAGTTATCTTCTAATTGGTAAGAAACTGAGGCATCCTGACACAATAGAGATTTATAAATTGCTGAAAAATATTATTATTTTTAGCCCTTAATTCAATGTTCAGGCACAATGATGAGTTCAACCAAGAGGTAGAGATGCATCCCCGGATAAACATGTTACAAATCAAAGCTAAAATCACAACTCCATAAGACCGTGCCAGATGCTGAGACTATGGCATCATACCAGGCACAGTCTCCCAGAAAAGAGGGTGATGAATCTGAAGTCTGGGTATCCCACAATACTCACAAATACTGTAGAGCAAAATTGAGACAGAAAATAAAATTACCAGACAAAAGAGTATAAACTAATTGCACTAAGAAAGAACAAAATTAGGAATTCTTAATCACACCATTAGGTACCAAGAAGGCTGAAAACAAAAGCTTTAGTAAGAAAATTCCCATCAGGAATTATTTTTCTTTTAAAAACTCACTGAAGCGTGAAGCGCTCCTGAACTTAAGTGGCTACTTGATTTTCTAAACAAAGGAGACATAGGGAGCTATATGGCAAGAGAAAAGGGCAGGAGCAGAAAACAAAGGGATAGAAAGCAAGAAATTACTATAATAGTATTTCTACACCTAAAGGCAGCAGCAGAAACTGGGCAGAGATGAACCAGACAGTGAGCATATGCAGAGCAAGAGACAGACTTTTTAGCCAAGGGCATACACTTTGAATCGTGCTGCAAATCTCTAAACAAGTGACTTTATGCACAAAAGTGCATTGTGTTCTTATCAGGCTCAGAAGGTTCTGCTGAATGCTCACTGCTTTGATAACTTAGCAAACAGAGTCAGATTAAAAAGTTACACAGAGCAGCAGATCTGTAGACGTGTCCATGCATCCGACTCTCAGTGTCTGGCTAGGAATACCTCAGCTATGCCTGCTACTGAAAACATAATTTGCAGTGCTGATGCCTTATGGTGGGTCTCTAGTTCTGGTTTCTGGTTTTGGAAATTGTTGTTCCTGGCCTTACTTATAAGATGAGTGCAATGTTTTTTCACAGAGATCCTCATGCATACTTAATAAAAATTACTGCCATAAAAAAAATCCTATTTGACCCAGTGTAAGAGATTAATACTATGTTTAAATCCAGTTTCAAACAACAGGAGAAAGATCTTAAATCTTAGGAAAACTCAGATGAAAATCTTTTGCTTAATTTTTTTTCCAGTAAAGAACAATTCAAAACTTGATGTAATTGTGGAAGCCAAATGCTTCAAATTCTCAATTCCAGATTAAAAAAAATGTAGCTTAGAACTTGTCTGGACACAGGTCTAATTCAAAATCATGAAAGGCAATAGATGGCCTTCAAAGTGCTTCGTAAACAGGCAGGGCAGTTGAGTTTTTCTCAATTTTTGCCTTTCTGGCCAATTAGCAATTGCACTGAAATCACTTACATATTTCCATTTTTTTCTTTTTGAACTCTGTGTTTTCCAACACATTCTGAATTAATGAATGAGAGTGCCAACTAATTTGTACTACACAGAATGAGTTTCTTAATACTTTAAAATATTTTTCCTCTTTTGGTTATACCTTTTATCTTTTTATCTTTTTTTTTTTTTTTAATGTTGCTCTTAGCAGGATTGGGTTTTAGTGGGATCACAGAAGATGTTAGTCAGATAACAGAACTGGTCTCCAATTCATGCTGTAAATAATTTCTTACTCTGAACTACAGTAATGATAATTATTCTTGTACTCTGACTTTTGCTGTACTCATTACCACTTACCTCCTCCTCCACTCAAGTATTTTTCAGTTTGTTAGACTTTCCTCCTTTAGGCACAATTGTCATTTATCAAAACACTGTAAGACTTAAAAGTGCTACACAACAAACAGAAACTAATTTTACAGCTTCTGGAATAAGACTGATCTTGTTAGCATGAATCTTTTGGGTTTTTGGGTTCTTTAACATAGAAAATCAATGCTGCAAGGACTTGTCTTTCAGTGTGTATCCCAAACCATTAATTCAAATACTTCTATTCAGAAAAATTGAATTAACTAAGTAGGTTTTATTAAAGTCATTACCAATTTTCTTCTGTGGATTTCATGTCTTGTTTACTCTGTTGCATAAAGAAAAATAATAGCGCTTTACTTTATAATAGTGCTATACTCCACAGACTATAGAGATTTGATTTAGAAGTGGATTCCTGAGAAATATTTAACTTTTAGTAACTCTTCATTGCAACTATTAAAATGTCAAGTGTCAAAAATGTCCTATTCAATGTCAAAAAAATTGCTCCTTTGTATTTTCATTATATTCTGATTTTATTTTTGTTCTGTATTTACAGAATCACAGAATGGGTAAAGTTTGGAAGGGACCACAGTGGGTCATCTGGTCCAACCTCCCTGCTCAGGCAGGGTCATTGCAGAGCACATGGCACAGGATTGCATCCAGATGGTTCTTAAATATCTGTAGAGAGGGAGACTCCACAACCTCTCTGGGCAATCTGTTCCCGTGCAGTCAGCCATACAGTTAAGAAATTCTTCCTCATGTTTAGCTGGAACTTTCCATGCATTGTTTTCTGCCCCTTGCCTCTTGTCCTATTGCTTGGCACTAGTGAAGAGAACCTGGATACATCTTCTTGGCACTCTCCCTTGAGATATTCACACACATTAATGTGTATTCACAATTGTCCCTTCTCAGTTGTCTCTTCTTGAGGCTGAACAGGCCCAGCCCCCTCAGCCTTTTGTCATAAGAGAGATGCTCCTGTCCCTTGATCAGCTTTGCAGCTCTCAGCCAGACCTGCTCCAGGAGCTCCAGGTCTGTGCTGGAGAGCTCCACTGCAGAGCCCAGGGCTGCACACAGATGTGGCCTCACCAGGGCTGAGGAGAGGGACAGGATAATCACCGACCCACTGGCAATGCTCTTCCCAATGCACCTCAGGACACCATTGATTCTCCTGGCCACAGGGACACACTGCTGGCTCATGGGCAGATGTTGCCCACCAGGACCCCCAGGTCCTTCTCTGCAGAGCTGCTTTCCAGCAGGTCAATCCCCAGCCTGTGCTGGTGCATGCAGTTGTTGCTCCCCAGGTGCAGGACACTGCACTTGCTTTTATTGAATTTCAGATGGTACTTCTCTGTCCACTTCTCCAAACTACTATTCTTAAAATGCTTAATTTATCACTGTCTCACTAGCTTTCTTAATTATTTTTTACTAATGTGCTTAATTAATTTGCTTTACATGAGAACTACTTGCTCATTTACCTTTAAACTTTTACAGTGCCTACTCTTGGTTAACTCAGTTAGAGTAGTTCATACAATTGCACATGGTGAAGAGAGTGGCAGGACAGGCACCCCCACGTGCCTAGTTCCAGTAAGAGTCTATTTGAGCTAAGCAAGAGGTTAAGAGATGGGAATGACAGCAGAGCAGCTCTGCTTCTGCACACACTCAGGCTTGGCCCTCTCACATGTGGGATGTCTTCTCATTAGTGTCAATTACAAAGGGTAAAAATTTGTCTGTGTTAAAATGTGTCATGAAAGTATGAGTGTATTTTACATGAGTTACTAAATAGCCTTTGCTGGTGAGAAATTTCAGTTATAACTTCCCTGAGACAAAGCATTCAGTATTTCATCCTAAGTCCTCAGGGCATGCAAAATGTCTCTGCTTCCTTCCCCCCAAAAAACCCACTTTACAGACCAGTCTTTAAATTCTCTAATAGTGTTCTGAAAAGGGGACATAATTAGGAAAAGATCTCTATTTCTCTAAAAAGAAAGTCAAAAAGAAAATAGGATACACACAGCATCTACAATGGATTGTGTCCTTTGCCTGGTATCTCCTTATCTTTTTCTGAAGAGAATTCATGAGTGAAAGCTGCTTCTACTGGAATTTCAGTAACAATGTCAGTTCATGGGATCCAACTTCAGCAGAATTTCCTTGTGGTGTTGCTGTAAATAGCTTGTGTTGATTGGGCTTGTTGTGTTTGAATTTTCTGTTGTCTGAGTTAATTACATGTTGGAAGCATAGGACAAAAAAAGCATGTGAACTACTGAATTAGCTGGAATTTTATTCTTCTTGAGCCACAAAGCCAGACTCTATTGTTCTTTTCATATGGAAGGATACTGCAGGGAATGCTTATTGCACACTAAACTGTGGCTCCAGCCTCACAGGGAAAAGGAGGAGAGATGCCTTGACACTTTAAACATGGAACTCATATCTGTTGGATCATGGCAGAGGGCTTAAACTGCAGGTGTAAACTGCTATGTACAAAGTGAGCCAGCAAATTGCAGAGCTTCACAACTGGGAGACTGAAACATGTCCTGAAAGATAACTGGTTTTATATAATTTTGTACTGAAAGATAACTGGATTTTGTATAATTCATGTTATACAGCAGCTTCCTTGTATGATGATAACATTTGGTAAAGGTACTGATTTGCTCACATTTGAAAACAAGCACTGTTACCACGTGAGCACACAGGAATTTTTGCATTGACTTGGATGGTACAGGCTGATGATCTGTATGATTCGCTTCAACTTAAAGATGAAATTTCAGGCAATGGTGAAGATAAATTTATAAACTCATATAGCCTTGTTTAAAAACTGATCCTAAGAATAAAAATACATTTCTAGCTAAGACCCACTGCAAACAAAAAGAAAAGAAGACTTACAAATGAGATACAGCTACATTTTACTGTCAGTTAATCTTCCATCAATAAGTTAAGTCATATTTATCCCTAGTGTAATATTTTTGTGGCTTCTGTCTTATCCTTTTGTTTGTTTGTTTGTTGTTTTGTTTCAGCTACTCAGAAAAAGCTTATTCAAATGTGCTTCTGAGGAAAGTTCTTTGTTTCTGAAACTTTGCTCATAGCACCTACACTTCATCTCTTTAGAAGCCCCTTATCTTCATGTTCCCCACAGTTCTGGCATGCAGCTTTTTTAAGAACATGTCTCTGTGTTACCTCTGGAGCTGGGGCTTATGAGCTGGGTATTGGCTCTAAGCTCTCTCCTGAATGAATGCATCTCTCTGTTTGCTCAACATGTACAAGCCCACCATTCACAGGCCACACCATCTCTCTTGCTCTGTGTTACCATTTCATGTAAAATAATCTGCACTTTGTGTGGAGTACACCTTTCTTCTTTAAAAGTTACCTTCTTTATTTAAAAATAAAAGTAAGGAAAACCTCTTTATTACAAACCTTCATAATTTTTCTTTACCTGTATAACTACTTGATACAAATTTATTGTACAGAACTCCAATATTTTAGGTTCTGTCTTCTGCATTACTTACTGCCTTACTGCATTTTTTGGGGGAAATGTTTGGATTTTGGGTTGTTTTTTTGGGGGGGTGGAGTGTGATTAGTGTGCTAATTAAGAATAACTTAAATTTGTTTGAAAAATAACATCTTTCTCTCACACAGATCTCCAGTGAAACTTAATGGTCACCTCCAAACAATTTAGTGAGTCTCTGTAATAGCTCTGGATTTATTTCCTTTTCTCTGAATTCTGTTTCAGATCCTGTTTTAATTTGTTCTGACCGTTTCTATTCCTAAGGGCATCATAATTATTTCATCCATTCTTACATGCCAGAGATATGATCTCACAGCTTTCATCCTTAGTTTTATTCTTTCTGATACAATCAGTTTGCTCAAATTTAAGAATTTGTAACTTTTTCATAGCCAAAGAAGAAACTGTTTATGAATGTAGATGTTTCCTTTCTGGAATAATTCTTTTTTTCAACAAGGAATATTTTCCCTGTTCTATGTCCCTGGATGCAGTAGGAATCAATAAAGAAGGTGCTTTTACTCTGCCAAATGTTTCCAAATTATTTTCCTGGTACTTCATCTCTTTGGTTTTCACTCTTATGTCTTTCTCTTTTCCTTATACCACCTCTGTGTTCTTAAGCTTGGAATGTTAACACAAATTTAGCAAGAAAATTCAATTAGTAGGGGGTGTATTTATTAGTGAATAAAAGTAATTCAGCTATAAAGAAAGAAATAATTCTTCTTTTTTATTTCATCAGGAAAAGTGCTGGCATATATTGAAAAACATATTAAAAATTAAAATTGTATTAAAATCTGATTTATACAGAATATATGTAAGGTGAAAGCATTTTGTTGGTGCTACAAATTCTTTTTGAACTATGTGTTGCTTTGGTTGTTTTTTGTTTCCTGCATGTAATTATGAATAAAAATGAACCTACAAGCCAAACTTGATTTTGCAATTGCATGCATTACCTTTACATAAAATGGTCACATTTAAACTAACTTAACAATTTTAACTAAATATGTTGGCAAGTAGGATTCCAGCTTGATCATGGACTTGTATTGTTGTAGAAATAGATAATCAAAATGAAATCCAGCTCACATCGAAAATAGGCTGTCTCTTTACAAAAGAGAAATTAAATTATTAAAATCTATTTGTGCAACAGTAGAAGGTTGATAAAAATTTCAATAATCATTGCTTTCTATTTAGCAAGAACACAATATTTCCATAAACTTAGTGTGAGCAAAAACCTCTATGTTAAATCCAGAATGAATAAACTCACTGAACTTAAAAGGTTCTGAAGTAAGAGTTATTTCAATTTAATAGTTTTATGCTGGTCTCTGAGTACTCAGGGACTTAGTACTTTGAAACAGAATTGGCATAACAATCAGTGAAGTGAATGATGTCATTTCC
The DNA here is from genome assembly GCF_027887145.1 of Ammospiza caudacuta. Classification (NCBI taxonomy): domain Eukaryota; kingdom Metazoa; phylum Chordata; class Aves; order Passeriformes; family Passerellidae; genus Ammospiza; species Ammospiza caudacuta. The sequence goes on along the minus strand of NC_080593.1, from coordinate 119,115,133 downwards.
CAAAAGGCCAATTCAGGTTCTCCTTTTCCAGATATTGTATGCTCAAACTTTGTTCTTTATTAAACAGAGATATGTAAACCTCAAGAAGATATTAATTTCAAACTTTCAAATAGAGTTAATACTTGAATTTCATACTTCTAAGGTTAAATCTTCTCTATCAGTTTGATCTGGTTGAGCAGAGAAGGTAAAAAGTACAATTAAAAAACCTCCATAATCTCCTGCCTATTCCAACATTTTTCTTTGGCTTTATTAATCTCTTCCTCTCCCCTTTCATTTAAATTTTTCTTTTGTTCTGTTTATGAACATTTCAGTTCTCAGACAGATTCCTGGACCGTGCAGCTGTTCTTTGGCTGAAGTGATTTGGAAAGGTTGCTTTGAAGAATTTACCTGGTAAATTTCATTATTTTCTCCTTCTCTGAAACACTGTTGACAAAGATGAGATTTAGGGTTTAACATTAGCTGATGACTCTTCTTAGCTGAGGTACGAGAACTTCAATTTGTGTTGTTCTGTATATTGAATTAAATATTAAATATAAAGATTTATAGTATATGTGTCCAAATCAAGAATTCAAAGAAGTATTTAACTGTTTTAATTCTCTTTCAAAGGGTCTCAGAGCACACCAGCCAAGATCTACAGATAGATGCGAGGTTCCACAGTGTCTTTGCCTGATCTATATAAGATGCAAAATATGTGGTGAAATGAATAATTAAAAGGCTTCATCATTACCATAATGCTTGTAATTGGTTTAATTTCTTTAATTTATTTGGTGCTAATTTGATTTCCTTTATCTTACTCTCCTTGGCCTGGATCAATTCCACTTCACATTAGTCTGTGCATCCTAAGATTTGCTCCCAAGAGCAGTAAGATGAATCATGCTTTGGAGGTAACTGCTTTTTCCTTTAGCTATTGAGGTAGCCAAGACAAGTCACTAAACCTAGCTAAAACTCCATTTTTTGTGTAAAAGGACCATTGCCCAGCTGTGTAATGCTATCATCTGCTGCTCGGGAAAACAAAAATTGTGTGCTGGGACCAGGTCTGTTCCTAAGCTAAGCATTCATTTCTAGGAAAATTCCTTTCTAGCGTGAATGCATTTATGCATGAAAGTATCTGTGCAATGTGTCCCCTGGATATGAGGTAGCCACTACAGAAGCACACCTTCCCTGCCAAAAAGTAAAGTCTTTACTGAAGTCTGGTGAGGTTTTCAGAAAGACAAGAGCCTTAGAATTTTTTTTCCCGTATTTTACTTTGTATTTGATGAAACCACAGTGAGTGGGTCACACACAAATTCACACCTGCCCACGCATCCACTCACACAGAAGGGGTGTCAGCTTTGGGGATGTTTGCACTGAATGTACAGGCTGCCAACCACTACACTGAGCAAAATATTCTACACCTGAAATTGCCTTGATTGTTTGAGCTGTGTGCATTCAAATACAGAAATACAAGAAGATGGCCATTGTTGATGCTTGCAACTATTACCTAGTGCTTAGAAACTTCATGTGGTCTTGAAATAACCAATAGTTGCAGGCCTTTTCTCTCTTTTTGCTAATTGTCATGTTGATGAATTGTTGACATGTGATTGTGAGGAAAGTGTCAGTGATTACACAACAGAAATGTGAAAATTGCAACAGTGAGCATTATAGGGTAATGCCAAGCTCTAGGAAGTCACCTTGATAGCCTTTTGTGGCACTCATTCACATTTCAATTGTCTTTTTCTTATGCATAAGTAGGACTGGCATATTGAATGAATACAAACACTTAATATAAAATTCTAGCCATTTATTACAAATGGAGAAACAGCTACTTGTGAGGTTGAGATCTGGATTGTTTTTAAAGATAAAGCCTGGGAAGTAGAGGAAATTCAGAGGAATAATTCTATGCTGCACCCTGGCACTAGAGCAGTCTAGTGTTCAACTAGGCCATCTTAATTCCATATTGAGCCCAGTGTAAACTCCCTAACTATGCTAATCCCCAGGTAAATGTAGATTTTGGAACACAGCAAACAGGGACCCGCATGTGGAATTCTGACAGCGTGTGTTCAGGCTGCAGAGGGGTTCTTCCTCTAGCTCTGACCCCATGTAACCTCTGATCTAAAGGTAACTATTCAGAGATAGGATGGTCCCTTCTCACTGTTATTGGGAAAAGACAGGTCTGAAGCCCTGGCTGAGTATCAGCCCAACGTGAGGACAAAGGACCCAGCTCTGTAAGAATATCAGTGCTACCCATTTATGTCACCATGTTTATGGAATGACACAAGGAAATCCCACATGGCATTATCTGGTACCACCCTTGGAAGGGGATCACAAGGCAAAAACCCTATGGGAGGGTGAACATCTCACCTATAAACAATAAGCAGCCTGAAGGAGCTACAAATATACACAGTATATTGCAAAAGAGTTGGAAAGCAAACTACACTTTCCCAAGAAGCTTCCCTTTGAGCTAGTGAACTCTTTATGGAAAAATAAGAAGAATAAGTTATGTACTACGCATGTTCTTTATAAAATTTTGAGAATTTAGTATCTGTAAGAGGATGGTAAGGCAAACTCAACTTTTAAACAGGAAAGAGATCTTTGCTCCCACATTTTAAAAACAAAAAGAAATCAAGAGATTTATTTCATTTTTATCAGAAATAATATTTTTCTTGCTCTATATAACTATACAAATACAGCAAAGAGTAAAATCTTATTTTAAATCACATTTGAGTTTTATTTTTAATGGTTGTTCTCTTTATATTTTCATCTCAAGAAATATTACTGAATAATAGATCTCCAGATCTCAGCCTAAAAATGCAACTGATCTATAGTTATTATACTGAAAGCACTGTCACTATTCTAAGTTTATTAAACCTATAGTAAATCAGTCCTAATAATAGTAAGACTACAGTAGTCATATTGAATAATAGCTGCAAGTTATTATCTCTATAATTCCTATACTATTATAATAATTACAGCTCAACTATATGGTTTTATTTAATACAATGCCTAAATTTACCATGGCAATTGTATTCAAGTATCTTGCTATACATATTTCCTAGAATACAATAAGTAAAACTTCTGGTGTGAACTAGGAAAGCTTCATATCTGTTTTTTAAAACTGTCATTAAAAATGTTGGTAATTCAATAATATAGTTTAAAATTAATAAATTTGAGGCTTTCATGAATGAAAAAAAATTTGTCTTTTGTCATGGTACAAGAAATGTTTGCAACATGATAAAACTAATTTTTGAGACTAAAAGAGAAAGTAAATTATATGTTTTAAAACATTTGATAGATTTGTTTTCTTTTAAAATTTGCAAAGTTTTTTTTTAAATTGGCAGACAGGCAAAACAATCTATTTTACTATACTATCTTATCTTAGTTAAACAAAAGTTACAAGCAGTGAAATTGGACAGAAAATGGATAGGTTCTGCATGTGTCCATGTAAACAGGAGTTTGTACACTCATACAAGAATATTGAAATTCCTGTGCTTTAATGGGAATATAAGGGGGCAATTTCACTTCTTTTGAGGGCTGGATGTGTCTCTGTGTCAGGCATTCCAGTGTCACACATTCAGAGTCTCATGACTCTCTGTAAGGCCATTTGCTTTTCTCATATTTAGCTTGCATATTCTTACACTTCTTGCCAAAATCCCAGTGACACTATTTTTGTAAATCCCACACTTCCTTCTGTAATATTTCCTGCATGTCACCCATTACAGGTTATCACTCAGAGCATTTTGAAACTGTAATGACCCGCTCTGTGCTCAGACAAAAACCTGTCTCCCAGTCTCTGGGTATCCCTTGAGATTTTCAAGCTGGTGATTTAGGAAATGGCAATTTCATTGCCGCCTTGCTACGTAGGATTCACAAGAATGTCCAGCCGCGACCTGCTTCCTGCAGGCCTGGCGGTTAAACTGTCAGGTCAGCACAGGCCTGCCCTACCTGAGCTCAGAGAGTTAAACCTATAAAAGCAGGAAAGCTTTTAAAACTCCTGGGCTAGAATCAGACTATTTATGAGCTCTCCCTTCCTTCTGAGCTATCCCATCCTTGAAGAAGGATGGGATAAACCAGAAAATAAAGAAGGAAGAAGTGCACACCAATGACTAAGCACGGGCCACTTCCTATGGGATGAAGGCAAGAACCTTTCTTCAGGTAGGACACATCAGACTTAAGCCTATTTTACCTGAATGTTGTAGTTAAATCAGGAAGAATAGAGTATTTGCTAATGTCTTCTCTGTCTTCCATGTACAAAAATTACAGTGTCACTACATATCCAGCATCATAGCCTTTCTTAGTGTGAAGAGGGAACTTATGCCATAATGAAAGGGAAAACAGTTTAGCATTGCCCAACACAAGAAAAGGAATTTTAAGGTTAGGCAGTTACTATATTATTTTTCAAGCTAAGACAAGCAATGAGACAATATGGCCAGCCATATGCAATCATAATCCCAAGCACTTCCTGAACAACCTGAATCTGGTAGAAACTATAGTTCCTGAATTATCTCCAGTTTAGCAAAATGTAATAAAAATAAATTTCAGAACATCTCCTACAAAACTCTTAAGGTGAAATCTATGTAAAAATAGCTTACACTAGAAAAAAATATTTTTTTCTATAATTTTACAAGAAAGGAAATGCATCATTTCCTAGATATGAAATTTTTTTTCAGCTCTAAGATTTGTGAGTGTCTGGAACTACTTGTCAACATAGACAAATGCTAAATAAAATAATATTAACTGATAAATACAAGTAAGAATGAAAATTGAAATATAATGTATTTGTATACAAATTTGCCTGTCATTCCAGTTCTATTCATTTAAATAATGAGTTGAACTTTTTTTTACTTAGCAGTGAAAAACTAATATTTGTATTTATGAAATTATGAAAATTTTAGTCAGTAGCTATACATATGTGATAAACTAGTTAGAAATGCATGCTCATGCAAAGGTAATCAATGTCAGCAGAAAGAAGGGAAAGAAGAAGGAAAGAACAACAAGAAGTGGAGCTGTAGGGAGTTCTTGACTCACAAAGAAGCAAAATGAAAATATGCCTATGAACAGTCTGTGTGAGCCTGTGAGAAAGAGTTCACTCTGCCATGACAAAAGAAGTCACAGGGGAACATGATGCTTGCCAGCACAAAGAAATCTAGCAACAGGAAGGAGGTGAAAGTCAAGAACCAATGTGTACGAGGAGCCTAAAATAAATTTAATTCAGAAAGCGACAGAAAACTTCCCCCTAGAGGAGACCTTTGTTTTACGTTATCACAGAACAAGCAGAAACACAACTGAAGGGGTTATTGCTGTGTCTGCCAGCTGGAGGCCAGTCACTGGAGCAGACTTAATCATTAAACAGGATCCTCCACCCACTGGCAGGCTCTCATGGACCAATTTCTAAAAAAAACCCCTCCTTTTGATTGTGTGTTCAACCATGGCTGCAGCTCTGCAAGATCAGCAAGTGCACGGGATAATATTATGATGAAGATTACTTTTATTTATTTATTCTTTAGGCTTCAGTAGCAAGTGTAACCCTCCACACAGACAAAAAGCCCTTTCTGCACAGCTCTCCAGAAGCACACAGGGTCTCTGGGAGGCCCTGAGGAGCACACAGCCTATGAAAGGTCAGTAGCCATCAGCAGCATGGGCTAGCTCGTGGGACAGACACAAAGGTACAGACATGAAAACAGAGATGCAGCTTTGAAAAACAAATTTGTTAAAGAATGCTAATATGAGCAGCTGCTCTCAGCTGTGCTAAACATGTAGGACTTTCTTCCTGAGTGCCTCATTTCCCTCCCACGTCTGCAGCGGCACATGTGATCAGGGTTTGACACCTGATACTCTTTGAACACTGGCAGAGCCTGTTGTTCTTCCAGGTGAGTCAAAAGCATCCAGCCCCTGCCCAAGCTAGCAGCATCAACTTGCCTGAGCTCCTTATCAAAATGGCAATGTGTGAGGAATGCTGGAGGTTGCAATATATGTCCTTGAAGAGCCCAGTGGCAGGGAGTCGAGAGGCTCTGTCCTGGCATTGTCCTTCCAACAGAGTAAGAACAGGGCTTGAACAGTGTTCCTACCTACCTGGTCAGCTGTGCCAAGGCACTCATACTCATTTTTGAATTTGGGAGGGTCTTGGACATGGATAGGACAGTGAGCAGTCCAGTTTATAAAATACTTATAAAAATGTACAGCACCCCTCTGAAAAATGGGTTGAACTGTGGAGGCCCATGAGCCTACTAAGGCCATGCCCTGGAAGGGTACACCATAGGCTCCAGGCATTCCCTGGAGTTAGGGTAAGAAGAAAGGAATGATGGGCACAGTTATGCAGATTAAGTTATTCCATATAAGGTTATGTTGTGAATCCTGCTTTCTGATTGCTTAGTATTGTGTTCTATATGAGGCATGTTTTCTGTTTCTCTTTTTTTACTGGTTCCCTGCCCTCTATATAAGTTTATGCTTGCCTCATTTCATGGCCTGTGTGAGCTGCTCCTTACTGTGTACAGCTCATGTTTTTGTTGCACATTTATTGTTAGCGCACCTTTTGTTTCCCTTTATTAAACTTTGATTTTGGAGTTCTCCAGTTTTATTTATCTTATATCTGTTTTATTTATTGCCACGCTCCCGGCTGACCCAGTCCCAGGGTTGCGCTTGCCAATGGACGTGGAACCCAACATTGAACTAAATGTGCGAGGCCTGAATTTACCTCTTATTTTACTGAACATGTTAAAAGAAGAGCAGCACTCATCCTGGCATGAAGAAAGCAAAGGAAATAGACTGGGATAACTGGAAATACCCCTGTAACTTCAACATTTCAATTTCCAGAATATTTCCCCCAGCCAGTGGCCATCCACACAGGGTGCAAGAGGAAGGAAGAACTGATTTTACAGCTTCAAAGTGACAGAATGTCAGCAATAAATCATGTTCCTCTTTCTTAAAAAAAAAAAAAAGGAAAAAAAAAAGGAAAAAAAGGAGAAACTAAAAATATTTTGCAGTGCATATTGTTATTATATTTTCTAGAAAGGTTTTGAAAATGTTTTATCACATCAGTGTTAGCAGTCAAGTATTTTTACATGAGAATGTAACAATGGCTGTTCTGGGTTAGATGAAGGGTTTATCTAACCCAGGTATCTTGTGTTTAACAGTGGCCAATAGCAAATGCCTAGGGAGGAATATAAGAGCAAGACATGCAGTGATGCTCCCTGGGTATATGCTTTCAGCCACCAGAAATCCACAGCTCAGGGACATTCCAACCCAGAGGTGTTATCTCTATGTTTAGTAGCCTTTGATAGATTTTCTTCCATGAATTTGTCTAATAGCTTTCTGAACCCCTGTCAGCTTCTGGCATTTTAGTGCCAGGAAAGCAGTAAAGCAAGGGGGAAACCAGATGTGGAAACCATTTTGATAAAAGGCTCTACTTTTTAGCAGAGACAAGTACCTGAGGACTAACAAAGAGGCGGCCTTACGTTCAAAATAAGAGTTTTGAGCTTAATAGTGTGTGAGCTGCCCCAGAATCCTGGGTCACCACGTGGGATTCCTGGGAACCCAAGTCTTCAGGACTGAATCAACAGATTAATCCCAGATTAATCAATAAATTAACCACTATTGTAACTGAGTCAATCTAGATTAACAGTGAAAAAAATCCAAAAACACAGGAGGCCAAACTGATTCATTTTGAAAGTGGAGGGATTTTTTGAGAAACAGTTTTCCCTGAAATTTCATAGGGTATAGAGTGCATTTAAGATAAATATACATTTTTATGGGCACTAACTCCAATCCTAAAGTTATTATGTCAGATAACTGAGTATCTGGGTTCTTAATATACAACAGCTGTATCACCAAAGATTTTCTCGCATTCTGAAATGAATATTTTTAAACAAAGTACTCATTAGGGCAAAACTTGTCTTTCACAAAGGAACTACATCAAGCCAAATTCATCCTTCAAGTAAAACTTGAAGAAAAGAAGATAATTAGGAAACATTTAAATACAGTTAAATACTTCTGTAGTTTCTGTGGCCTACACAGGAGTGCCCAGATGAGTCTCCTAATGCACAGGGCACGTTCTAACATGACCATCAACACTTTGTCTCAAATATAATGTACCTGTAGGTCTCTATAAATAGCTTTTACTTGGAGTGCTGGCATCTAAATATTTTTATAACCAATGCACGGCTACAAGCAGTTCTAAATGGCCCTGAAATGGCTAACACAGAATTGTAATTCCCTTTTTACTCATAAATCAAATAACCAAAAAAAAAAAAAAATCAACAACATTCTATGGGAAGCTAAGAATACAATTCTTGCAATGCTGAGCAGCTGTATGTGAAGTCACTTGAAATTTGTTTGCTTTGGAAGAATAGAGTTAGAATTAGACCAGGAGGAACAGCAAACATATTTCTAAAATGTGAGTCAAGCAAAGAAAGAAATATGCCAGCAAGCCAAGGGGAGCACAGAAAACCCAAATATCCCCATATCATATCCAAAAAATAAATAATTCAGCTGAGCCCCACCATGTCATTTTCTCAGTGGATTTAGTGATCTCCCATGCAATAACATGCCATAGTACATTTTGATCTGCATCAAAATTAACAGTCAGCCACTTTATGAAATATTATCTTTGTTAGCTTTACCACTAACAAAAATACACTTTCAATTCTTCACATCCACATAGCACATCTATTAAAGCAATCTGTGAAATTAGTTTGAGATAAACTGTACAGCAATTTTATTCATAGCCTCCCTGTATCTCACACTGTTAATCTGCATCACAGCTCACTAAATAGTGCCTAATGTTTATTGCATTTAACTGAATGTATACGATTCTGAGGGTACGCCAGGGACCGATTATCATAATTATACATGTTTCTATGGAAACCCACAAGTCTATCAGTTTTGATTCATTATATTGTTATACCTTCTAGCACTTTCTAATTATTAGGTGCCCATAAAAAAGTCTCAGTCTTGCTGTTACTATAGAAATGAGCTATAGACAGGCCTCAATTGTTAACCCTTACAGGGCAGGAAGGGAAAGAAGGAAGAAACACAGCACTGGATAGAGGGTAGAGGTTTTAATAGGATAAAATATAAACTATTTTAATCTGCAATCTTAACTTTCTTTAATGCCTTCACGGAACTTTCTCATTTGTTTGAAGAAAAAATCCAGCTAGGAAAACAGAGAAAACTGTGGCAAACTTGGCTGTTTGCCACACAGTCCTGGATATGGGATGCTACAGCGGTGCTCTGCAAATGTCTCTCAGTGAGAATATAAGATTCTCTTGAAAGACTTAAGTGTTATTAACAGAATATGGAAAACACTGTACTGTTTGGTCATTAGAAATCTATTAAAAAATCCATTAAACTAAATGGGAATATTTGTAATCTTTTCAGTGGCCTTCAGTCTAGAAATGGCCTAACGTGCCACTGGGTGATTGAGTGGAGAGTTGGATTCAATGCTGGAATTACAACTGTGTTCATTGGGAACTCACAGGAAGTCAAGATTTCCTCAGGTGACTTCCATAAAGGAAGAATAATCCAGGAGAAAATTAGTTATAATGAAAGTAATAAAACCACTCTATTTTGATATGGTTATTTTAGTCTAAGTTAATGCTTTTGCTTACTTTGGCGTATAATATACCAATTTCCCTCCTCATCCTGTATCTTCTATCACAGGCCCATGAAACCTAAAAGGGACTGCATGGTTTCACTGCTTCCCTAACCTTCCTTCTAGTACAGTTTTCAATTAGAACTGACTTTTAGTTTAGATCAGCAAAGCTCTCAAAAGTGGCAGCTCACCCTTCACACTGCGTATCTATTTATTTTGGAAATCAACACATCTTTCAATGACCCTGAGAACAGGCCTGATTGCTATGCTAATAGTATTCAAAAATATGTCAATGCCAATTGAAACAAGTAAGCTAGGATTAATTCATAAAATCAATAAGAAAAGGGAAGGGAAACATTCACACTTTTGCTTCTTTAGCTGAATTTTACCTTGCAAGCTTCTGTCTTCTCAGAGAAATGACCGCAACACAGGTCATATGAGATTTCAGCTAATAATTCAATTTTCCTGTCTGGAGCTGACTTTATGGGGTACAGCTAAAAAAAACCAGCAACAAAATAAAAACAAAGAAACCAGTGAAAAAATATCACTGCATATTCATATCACTGTGCAATGGTCAGGGCATAGAACTTTTCAGCTCAAAGTTATGTACTTTTCATTCTGAATTCAGGAAAAAGCTGAGAATTTAAAATATATTCCCATGCTCTAAAAGACTCACATTGTGTAATTAGCTGTAATCTACATATTCAATTCTAAATCAGACTTCCACAACTTCCAGTCAATTTGAGCTAAATCACATTACATACAACAATGAATGAGATGTACATTTGCATTTATATGTAAGAACTAGCATAAAAGAAAGTGAGCAGAGTGTCATTCTATATAAAGGTTTCAGATTTCTACTATATTTTCAAGGACCCTTCTGTTCAACTCTTATTTTTCTACTGCCATGGAGAAACCAGATTTTCTGCAAAACAAGCTAAGCAGCAAAAGAGAAAATTTAATCAGATAATTTTAAAAATCCACTAACTGGTATATTAATACGTAATTTATAAGGTTTAATATGTTCGGCTAGATCAAAATAAAAACCAGACAGCAGAGAATATGAATATTTACGCAATGTAGCATTTCCAAATAATATGACAATGCACAGGGCCAGATCCTCAGCTAAGTTCAATGGAGCTTTGCCAATTTACACAAGCTGGAGACCTTGCATAGTATCTACCTTTCCAACTCAGTTGCTCATGGCTATGCTGTGTAATTGTCACACACTCCAGGTGACAGCAGCATGAGAGTGTGTCCAGCAGTGTCCAGCAGTGTGCTGATGGGGGCAGTGAGCATGGCTCACAGCTTGAACCACCCACACTCCCCAGCAGTCCCATATTTCTTCACTGACTTGATCATTCCTTGCCCTTCTGCTTTAAGGCGAATAACAACAGTCCTTCAAAGAAATATACAGAACTTCAGGATCACTTCCATCTTGCAGGTGAAATTGGACCTCCCATGGTGCTCTTGGTGACATTGCCTTTGTGACAATGGGGCACCAGATTATGGCGCTGGACACACAAAGTCCCACTGACCTTCATTTTCAGACATTTAGTACTGGAAATGAGTCCATTAAAATTAACTTGAATAAAGAAATTAATTAATCAATCAATCAATCAATCAATTAATGGATGAATTATCCAATTAATTACTATCAGGTAATTCATTGTTTATAAAAACATCATTCAGCATTTATCATACACACAGTCTAGCGCTACAGGATTATATTTGTTACCCAATATAAACCTTTTTTAACATATCTAAATATTATTTCATAAGCTACTGAAAAAAGCCTGTACGAAGCTATTTTTTTTCCATCTAAATATCAGACTCTTCTAAGAAACATAAAAGCTGGTCTCACATTTACACAAATGAAGAATACCTAATAGCCAGTACCTGTCTGGCACCAAAGGGACAATGCACATCATTGCTGCTAAAAGCAGCATTTTTGTGCCATCACAACTTAAAAGAAAATGTCTAGAATCTATGCAATAACTTCCTTTTCAGGAGAATTTCTAGATTTCAAAATACTCCCTACATAATTAAAGAGAAACACCTTAAAATTGGTATATACATGTGCAAGAACAAAGTAAAGGGAAAAATCAAGGGTAGAAACAAATTGGATAGATTAGCCATAAATGTTAGATTATCACAGCCACTGACAATTACACAGAATCTCTTGACAGCATATTTACTCTTTTTCAAAGGTGTTGAGTTTACAGACACAAAGTTTGAAGTTCTTTTTAGAAGTTAGCTGAGGCTAGCTAAAGCTACTTATCTGAAATTGCTTTAGCAAAGATTTTTTGCTTATGAATATGTATGGTGTTTTGTACAAAGTACTTTTCCAACTGCAGGAATATTAGTATGAGCATACTCCCATCACTTCAAGTCTTTAGCTTCAGTAGCTGGTTGAATTGGCTTTGTACTACAAACTCCTCAGGGAAGAACCTTGTCTGCTGTGATGTCATGTCATGGAGACCATGGCATGACTTTCCCTCTCCTCCCTTATCAGCTGTATTGAATAGAACTCCTAAAGATGATACAGACCTATGGGGGGTTGTCTGGGTTGTTATTCAAAAATTGATTTAGAGAAGCCAATGTTCAAAGTACAAAGAATGATTTTTTTTTTCCTTAGCTATGTGGATTCAGTCCAGCTATTATTTTACACCATTCATTATTTGAAAGGATTTCATAGTCAAAGGAGGGAAAAGTTCAGCTAAAGAGAGAAGTCCTCTCCTACAAAAAGACATTCAGATAGGAAGCTAATGTTCAAATTTCACCTTCTTTAAATCTTCTGCTGTGTCTGATTAAATCATTAGTCATTTTTATTTTTCTGTGGCCAGCTGCTGCCTTGACCCGCAGTTTTGGAACATGAAAATTTTCCGACTATTGACCCTATAGCTTGGCTGAATACCTAACTGCAACTTTGATGTCTTTGTCAACAAATTCCTTCATTCTGCCAGGTTTTGGACAACTCTGAGTTCCACTTCAAATTTATATTATGGCAATACAAAGCAAAAGAAATTCAACCATTAACTACATGGACTGTGAGTGGGGTTTTTAAACCTGTGATCACTGAGATTTTCCTAAACATATACATTATAAAAATACCAGTATTTATAGAAGTTTATATTAAGAGTTTTCATGGAAAGTAAATTAATTTTTAATTAGAATTACCCAGTGTATTTGTTCTGGTGAAGTACAGCACTTGCACCAACATCAGTAGTGGGATAAAATTGTGAAAATCAATGAATTGCTGTAGTTTTATAATGAGACTCAGGGAAAAGGGAACAAAATTAAATTCCAAGCTTTCACTCTTATTAGAGTAACTAAATAAAGACAGGAGATTTACCCATGAGTCTTGCATCTTGCTGTAATTGGCAATTGACTCAAGTTGCAGTGGCTAAGGCCATAGTTCATTTTGTGCCAGATTTGTTTGTATATGGGAAGGCCTCTGTGTGGGGTGATTTTTGCATGAGGCTAAAATCATCCTCTTTTTTGTGCAGTACGTTAAAAAAATATGGGTACCTCTGAACAAATTATCCCACTTCTGCTACAAGCAAGGAGCCACGGTCTGAGGATAGCCAAAGGGAAAGGAGGGTTCAGGATGCTCAAATGTCTCACCTGTCTATATGTGTGTAGGAAGGTGAGGCAGCCTGCTTAAGTGAGATTAAACTCATGTGATGAACAAAATTTTCAGTTTTAGAGCTGTTGGATGTTATTGACCCACTGTCAGTTGCCAGGCATAAAATGAGGGAGACATGTTTGTCATACAACCCTTGCACTTCAGATTGGATTTCATCTCTGAGCCTTCAAAACTAAAAACATACAGTAACTTGCATAGTTAATAAGAATTATGATCATTCTCACCCTAACTTCATGTAAAACATCCAAATGAGATTCAAAACCCACCCATAAAGAAGAGACAACTACTATGAACCTAAGACTAAGGGACAGGCACTTGAGAGGCAGATAAATAGTGTTCACCAAAAATCCTTTTGGCTTTTCTTTTAAGAGGAAGATAGAAATTGCACTCTTTTGCAAGGAGACCAAACACAGGAACTGGATACCCATAGCAGAAGCCTTTGGCAGTTCTAATCTGTGCCCATATATTCATGCTGCCTCTCCAATACACATTTTCCTCTTTTGCAGTCATCACCTGCAGCTGCCCTGTTGCCTCTCTTCTTGCTCCCCCAATGCCTTTACCACATGAACATTTCCTTGTTTAAGTCTTTTTCCCTGGGCTCTTGGGACTCTTTGAGGGCCCAAGGCTAACTGCTCCTTTCTAAGCCCTCTATTGTCTGCCACATACCAAACTCCTTCTCCTGCAAGCCCTACAGATCCCTTTCTGCCTTTGTCTCTAGCTATAAGTCTACTTATCTCATTCTTCCAAGTCCCTCTCCCTCTCTCCCACACCTCTCCCTCTCTCTCTCTCTCTCTCATGGCTTCATTTCAGGCTGTTCTTTGCTTTAGGCCTCATTCTTGCACAGTGTGGTCTCTCTGCCTAATCAGCCATGAGGCTCATTACATTCAGGAGCCCTTTGCTATCTGTTTGGGTTTTTATGAAGTCTCCTGTCACCATGGTATCTTGCTGTATTCCCACAACTGTGTCCACTTGCTGTTTTTTGTATATTAATACATACAAGCATATTATAATATTTAGTACAAACAAGGGAGAAGGTTTTGCTTGGGATGTTTGCTCTTCTAGACCCTTCCCAGTTTCTTGTGGTTGTACAGATAAAGCTTTGCCATTCATGCATGCATTTTGAATCTTCATTAATGTCAGTTCTTCATTTCTATTCTCCTTGCCATCAACATTCATCTGTCCTCAGCCAGGAGTTAAGAGAGCATTTAAGAATGAAAGGATTGTAAAACTATTATTATAGCAGCAGGCAGAATGGCAGCATAATTAATAAAGGTGCTCAAGCAAAATATTTAAAATAATTTTTGTTGGAAAATTCGGTCTTTGTTGTTTTGACAAAACACTCTACAGGAGTGCCACTTTACTTGGATTATTATTGCTTCTTAGGTGGATTCATTTCCTACCTACCCATCCCCTTGCCCTCCCCCATTTGATTCCTTCCTGCTTGCTCTGCAACCATGGCAACTCTTCACCCCTACTGGAAATTGGACATTTGACCAGCAGCATTAGGTCTGCTCCACTGACTCAGCAGTTAAAGTCAGGGAAAGGGGGAAGCTCACATCTGGACAGCCTTCCCTTCTGTGTGCATGTACCTCTGCTTTACCAAATTCTGCCATCCCAGAAAGACCAAAAGGGAAAAGATTTTTCTCTCTTTTTTCCTTCCTTTCCTTCTCTTACTCCCTCCTCTGGACCCAGAGTATCTGGCGTGTGAAAATTCTTTAGGCTTCTTCAAAATTTAGTTGTGTATCAAGTGCCAGTCAAAAAAGAATTGCTTCTTTGGCTTGTGTTGTTTCTATGGGGAGAGAAAAGACAATCATTAGCTTAAAAAGGGTCACGTTTTTGAAAGCATCAATACAGCTTTTCACTAAAAAATCTTTAAATAATTTCTGTGCAATTAACTAAGTCTCACAACACTGCCCCAGAACTGGTGTTATTGTACAGATGGAGAAACTAAAGGAGATTAAGTGACTTATACATTGTTATGTAAATCTGTGACAGAGCCAGTCACAGAACCCAACAATTTTCTTTTCAGTCATGTGACATTGTATTTACATTTGCAAATTTAGCATTCTTCTCCAGCAGTCCATTCATAAAGTTCAGTTTAAGATTTTACTGCTCTTCTCATAGTAATCGTCTTCCTGTTCAGCATGGCACTTCAGCACATACTTATCTTCAAGCATGAAAATTGGTCTGCTTAAGGGATTTTTGTTCTAGTTATTCTACCAAAACTTTTGGTTTAATGAAAATTGTCTATCTTAAAAAAAATAAAAAGGACTTTTTTCCAAAATTTTGCATGGAACATTGATTTTAGTTGATTTACAGTCTCAAAGTAAAAAGCAAGCACATCTTTCAGAACTTATAAGCAGATATATTGATCTTTTTTTCTCAGCACAAGATAGGCCATCTACTTAACTCTATTTTTCTTACTTTGGCCTTATGAACCAATAAAGAACAAAGAGCTCCATTCTGTGCTGGTGGCCAAAGGCCAAGAGACAGTATTGTACAGCCTTACTGTGTATGAAGTGAAATAAAAAGAAACTCACTTTAAATATGCCAAATGCTAAGTTAGTAACAACTGAGAGGATTGAACATCTTTCAGGAAAATTGTTCAGCACCCAGCAGAATTGGAAATAAACCAGCACATGATGCTGTGCTTATTTGACACATTGTACTATTTGAAGTTTGTTACCTAAGGTGCTTTGAATTTCATATTAAGTAAATTCTTGGATGTACAGTAATGCAGCATGATAGTTCTATGCATCCTTCTAAATATTTATTAAAAACGAATGCTCTTGTTCAGCTTATTAATTATTGATTATGTTTTCCACTTTACTCTCTTTAATTTGCCACTATGTACACTCGTACAGTATTTGCTGTTTTCACTGTATCATGACACTGGTGACTCATACTCAGTTTGTGACCCATTATGTCTCCCAGGTTTTTTCTACATATCTGAAGCCTAGTCTATTGCTTCCTATTTCCTATTCAGTTCATCATGTCTGAGAGCAGATTTATGTATTCCTGCTTACTGAAAAGCGTTCATTTCTTTCCAGCTGATTTCTTCAGATCAATTTAAGTTCTAATTCCATCTCTGGCATGCTTGCAGCCACTCCCACAGTAGTGTTCCCTGTAAATTTAATAAGCAAACTGCTATATTATGCATCTTCCAGATTAATAATGAAAATGTGGAGTAGTACCAAACTGGTAAGTAGTCAAAATAATTTTTGATCAGTTTTGCGCATTTATGGAGTCAAAGAGTTTCATCTAGCTTCCTTATGAGATGCCTGAGACAGCATTTATTTAAGTCAAGAGCAGTAATGCCTGCTGTTTCTCTTATATCCAGTACACTGCCCAGGACTGTATCTGAACTGGTGTGACACAGTTTGTCTTTGAACCATGCTGACTGCACACCTTTTTACATACTTTGAAGTGCCCATAAATAATTTGTTTCATTATCTGAGACCATCTCTCACAGAGAAGTGAAGCTGGCTATTGTAGTTTCTTGACCCTCTTTTTACCTTGTTATCATAGTCTTTACATATGGCCTTCTCAATTCTTCTGAACCATCCCTCTGAAACACTTGTAAAGCATTGCTTTAGCTATGTGTAGTAGGAAATTCATTGCACCCAGGCATTTGAAAATGTCTGTGTTATCTTAGTATGTTTCTAAATGGTTGTCTTAGCCCGAGATTTCATATCTTTCCTTGGTGTTAGTATTAACTTCTTGTCTGGTCACAGAATTTATAGTGTAGACATAAGCAGAAATTAACTATGTAAAATAGTTTCAGTTTTTCAATCTCTGTGAAGTAATGGTCTTAATTTTCCTTGTCTTGCTCCTACTAAAACTGCTTTCTTCTCACCTTTCATGTTTCTTGTGAAAAGATTCTTTGTTTGTCCCTTGACACTTCTGAATTTGTCTCAATACCTTCTGCTATTTTTTCATATTCATCTACAGTAATTTGAACTACTTCATACTTTCTAAATTCTTTATTTTAGATTTTTACTAAAGAGCTGATGATTTTACAAGATTGGTCTCAGTGTAGTTCCCACTCTTCCTCTGTACTGGAGTAATTAATACTAATTTTTTACAGGAATTCATTTTCTTACAGATTTTTTTTTTTCTTTATCTGTACGCCTCATCTTTCTCTGCAACTATTAAGGGCTTCTGTTTGAATTGCACTACTTTTATATTACAGGGTCATGTGTCTCCTTTCCTTAAAGATCTTGAACTCTTTCATTGCTTTGCCTCTGCCACTTTGCCTTCAGCCTCCACATTTGCAGTTAGTCCTCTCTGAATGATCAGAACCAAATCTAGAGCAGCCAATCCTCCAGAAAACTTTTTTTCCCCATAACTTGCGTACAAAAAGTTATGTAAAAGACACTTCGGAATTTTTGAACCACCAGAATATGGCTTGGCTTTTAAGAATGATTATACATTTGAAGGCCACAAATTAACTCTCTCAGCTTCTCCTAAGGAAAATCCAGCTTTCCAGTCAACTGCTACCATGGCATTGGTCCCTCAAGAGTCCTGCTACAACCTGGATTGTTGAGTTAATGAATTTTTAAGCATCTGCCCTTGATGATGCAGACCATAATGAAGATGAAATCAATATTGGCATGTCCATGGTCTACCATAGCCCCATGAAACTGGCAAGAAATGAAGATTGTATGAGGTTAGATATAAATTAATGGGGTTTGTGCTGATAATATAGTAAATATGATACAGATTTTTGTACACTATTCAAGTAAAATAAAACAACCAATTTACAATCCAGAGGCTAGCTGTAGTTGTGGCATGCTTGGCATTCACTTTTACTTAGTGATCAACATGTCTGTGTGTAGAGGTGGTAAAATCAAGGCTTAGGTAGTTAAAAAGTAAACACCAGCAGGCTAATAAAGATCTCTGCCCCAGCCTTCTGTTTGGTACGGTTTGGTAGCAGCTCAAATACCCTCAAAGTCATCTCTTTTGAGGCATTAAGTGCAGTTGATAATTTCATGGTGTCACATGTCTGCATATTTACCTCAGTTTTTAAGTGCCTGAGGTACTTTTCTTAAGGACTTTGCATAGCAACTTCATTTTTCATGAATAATTACATCTGCACAGTCCCATTTTCATTGCTTTTGCTTTCAAAATTAGGGACCCAAAGTGCCACTTACTGAATGAAACACCATTTTCCAGTGTTTTCTGTGACATACTGAATAGCAAATTTTATTTGTATCTGCTCTTCTAGAGGACAAAATAGATGAACACTGCAGTCATTCTCAAACTTTTTGTCCTAATAGAGTAGACTTTTGGGTTTATTATAGGTTCAAGTGAAGACTAGTAAATTATTAGATTTACTTTTTACAATTGAAAAAATATTAAAATACTATAGTTCTGTAAGCCACTCTTTTATTCTTTCCAGCCTCACCAATAGCCCATTAGGACCTCAGTTTGGAAACCACATCTAAGATGGAAAGGGAAGATTTTCAAGGTAAGAGAAACACCTAGCTTCTGACTGAGCTACAGTTATCGTGGAAAATCTCTCTTAAACTATATAATTCTATAGCTATCTTTCAATAGTGGGGAGGATTAACCCTGGGAAGAAGATCTTGCTGATGCCACTATGAATAGTGTTAGTACATAAAGAATGGGATGTCAATGCAAGAAAATTAAAGAAAATACTGATTCTGCATTGCATGGAAATGCAGGGTACGATTCCAAGTTAAACTATAATTTATATTCCTCTCCAGAATGCCTAGCTCTTTTCCAGGGTCTGATTTCTGCTGTCTGTTAATTCTTGATAATTTTTTACCTTCTTGACAAGAAGTAGAATAGATATCAAACTCCTATGTATTATGCATCTCAGCATTTTTAAATTCAAATCCAGATAGTGTGTTCTGATTTTCCACTTTTGCTGTATAATTGGGTCATCAGGTTTTCCATTAAAATGCTTAACAGAACATTACAATTAAACTCCAAATCTATTAACTTTTGCCTGAGCATGTTTATAATGCTCTTCTTTAGTATCTTGGATGAAAACTTTTCTTTAAATAAAAGATTAATTAAAAGAATATGATACAGTATCTATAGTAATTCACTAAAATAATTTTTAAAAGCCACGAACGCCATAAAATGAATTAAATTAATCCTGTTACATTTTGAGAAATATACATTAATCCAAAATGGCTATATTTGCACCTTACTTTGAAATTGGTACCCATATATTATTGTCAGAGTATTCAAGTTTCTTCATCTAGTTTAGAGTTGACTTATCATTGCGATTAATCAGTGGTTTGCTAATTTAAATTTAAAAACTGGTTAGAATGCCATTGCTGGGTTTAAATTATGACTAGCAGATATTTTTGTTACCTTACAGAGATTATATGTTGGCTGCTGTTGAAAATGTGGGCTGTTAAAGGCTATTATTCTTAGAAAGGAGGAATGCTTAATTAAACAGCTTTGAAATTCACTGACAAAGTCTGTTCTTTCCCACAAGAAGAGTGTGTGGACACCTCGGTAGGATTCTGCTCCGGCCCCCACTGAGTGCTCCAGAGCTGTCCTCAGAAAGGTGCTGGAAAAGGCAGAAACACGTGGCCAGGTGCACAATTATTTCAGCCTGGAATAGAGCATAATAATCAGCCCTCATAAGGACATCATTGAAGCTGAACTGATTTGGAGACCCTGAAACTTATGGAAAAACAAATTTCCATCAGTGTGGACTCCCATCTGAAAAAAAACAGAGGGTTTACCAGGTGACAAAATTAAACAACAAATAATAGTACATTACACACACCACTCAAAAAAACTTCAGGATAAAGTCAAAAACCATCCAGGTCAGAAAAGGCATGTAACCATTCTATGAATCTCTGATGACTTTAGAAAAACATGCATGAGTTTCAGCTGTTGTATTCTTACCTACAGAAATATTGCATAAGCAGAAATGTATGTACATGCCAACATGCATACACATATATATGTATACTGTGTGCATCTGGGTCCAGGCACAGGTGCACAAGTAGGTGGGGAAGAGAGAAAGGCTCTTCACTTTGAGTTGTTTGTTCTTGGTAGAATAACCATATAAATAATGAGATGTCCGTAGTTTTAGCAAGATATAAAAATTGATTTTCAAATTTGTGGTAACGAGCTGAGGCAATATTTTACAATCAGATTAAAAGACAGACACTTCATAGGCCCCAGAAGATTCCAAGGGAAGATGGACATTAACAGGCATTGCCTTAAAATGTAGATATAGAAACACCACAGAAAAAGCTAGAAGCACCAAGCAGGACCCTTTTTGCCTGTAGGTTTTTCACATTAGGTATGCAATTATTGTTTTGCATTATATGCTATCTGAAATTCTACTAAAACCTTTTGCTGAAAAACAGGCCACTGTTTTTATGCTTAAAACCAGAATTAGGAAATGTGATGTAAAAATTACTCATTTTATTTTACTTAAAGTAATAATTTTCCTCCCTATGTTAAGCCCCTGTGAATATTGTTCTATAGAGCTACAGTTTTGAAGAACTAAATAACAGGGGAAAAAAACACCTGGCATTAACTGACAGTAAATTAGCCTCACTTAGGAAAAAAATACTTTGGAAATTTAATCCCTGATGTTCTTGGTATCCCAGTTTCAAAGAGCATCTAGGATGTACACAAAACACATTGACCTTGAGAACAGGAAATAAAGGTGGGTGAATTTTAGGCAGTGGCATTGAATCCCTCTTGCTGTTGCAAGCCTAGCCATAATTGGAAAGCCATTCTGGCTCTTATAAACATTCAGTCAGAGAATTCTGATAAGCTTTCCTAATTTACTCAGATCAAACCTTTTTAAAAAACTGCAAACCTCAGGACAATGGTCTTGTGAAAATGCATGTTGCTCCGTGCAGCATTCTTACCAACTTACATGCTAATTTACTTTTTCATTAACATGTGAACGAAGAAGATAAAATAAAAAAGATATGTCAAACCAGAGAGTTTGTTGAAGGAGACTGACTTTAATCACTCAAAGTTATCAGAACCAATGTCAGAACTATATAGAGCAGTTCTAGTCGGAATCAGAACCATAGTCATCAAAAGACATTTTCCAGACCTCAGAAACGGAAGCTATGCAGCGAAAATAGAGCTCATCATACTTAAAATGTGACCCTTTTACAATATCTACTACCTGATGCTAAATCAAAATATAGGCTTAATTTATCCTGTTAATGGATAACTTCATTTAACAGCAGCATAATCCCATCATATAAACAAATGAACTACATTTTTAAAAATATAGTTGAAGAAGTTGTAGTATATATCAATGGCTGCAGAACCCTGAATCTTGTCAAAGTCTGGTTTGCTCTGAAAGGATGACATGTCCAAGCACAACCAGCATCAATAGAAAATACAGGTGTGACAGCAGAGAGTGCTTCCATGAAATTCCTATGTTATTTGTGGTAAAAAAGTACCTTTACTTTCTCTTACTCCCCTCCACAATTTGTAACTTTACAGTAACACTCATGAGGAGAAGGTTGAAAATTCATTTCTGCATTCAGTGTTTGCAACTGTGCACTGCTGTGTCCACTCCACAAAACTACAACAGCATTTTCAAACCAAACTCTCCTTAGGCAGTAGCATTAACTATGTATTTTGTTTGCTGCCTTTTATCTTAGATTCCCACTCTTTCGTGCTCTGCAGCAGCCTGGGGAAGCACCGGTTCAGCCATCATCATTATTATGTACTTTTATTTATTAATCACATTCATGATGTGTTCGAGCTACATTCCAATCAAAATTGTGAACTTGTCCAGAAGATGCAGCAGTCATGTCATTTTGTATCAGCAGCTTCTCTTTTATTCCAATACCTCTCTGACCTTCAGCAATAGTGTCATGTGCTTCTATAATGGTTCTCATTGCCTCCTTTCTCAAGCACCACAGCTCCCTAGAGACTATCTGCATGGAAAGATAACTTTAGGAGCCTCTAGGGGTCTGCTTTCTGTTTGCTCCCACACTGGCTAAAAACCAGTAAAAATCCCATTTGTTCAAATCCATATTTTCTTTTCTTTCTTTTATTTTTATTTTTTTAATTTAAGAGCACAGAGCAACACAGCCTCTGCTTTAAGTTTCTCAGCAAAGCTACTGCCTAATTACTGCCTGCTGAGCAGTGCAGTTAAACACAATCAGTCAGAAAGCCTTAAAGATACAATATCCTTTTTCATGAACTGTCTGCTCGTCAATTTGAAGTCGCCCTCCTGCTTTAAATCAACCAACCACAGAGCTGTTGTGAACAGCAACTGATTTTCCATGCAGTGCTGCAAAACAAAATCGCACCGTATCCTATTTTTAATGGCCACAGTTTTTCAACTGCATAACAAGAGGTAGCTGGCACTGCTGAGCTGAACCATATCAAAAATGGGTTCAAGTAGAAATAGCACAGAATCCTTGAAGTATACAAGTACAGACCCAATTACATGTGCATTGTGATGCTCAAAGCCAATTACAGGCAAATAACAGTGAAGCATTGATTCCACCTTCATAGCTGCATTGTAGACATTGGTTGTTTTTATTTTTTGTACCTACAGGACACAAAGAAGTTATTTTTAAGGCTCAGATCCTAAACATTATTTCATTAATACACTGTATATTTATGTACATTGGCTTTTAACAACACCAGCCTTTATCAAATTCACATCAGTGTGGGCAAAGTGCTATAACTTTGTATTTCTGTAGGTATTTTTCTAATTGAACTTCAGACATACAGGTATTAGGAGCACATGCATGGACACAGCTCATAAGCTTTTAAAGACTTGGTAAAATGGGCATTTTCTAACATGCTTGGGACATTGGATGTTTGCCAATCTGACCTGTTCTCATCCATGCAGTTAAGCAATAAACCTCTTGGTAATTAGAATTTTTTTTATTAACTTGGTAACAATTTTAAATATGGTCAGTGAGGAAAGTACAAAGTGTACCTAGATTGACAAACAACATGCCAAATCACATTTCCATTACAATTTTGACACTTAAGTCAATATCCTCAGTATTGATATTATTTTCAGGTACACTCTTGGTTTTTACTCCATTCTAGTGATATTGTATACCATAAAATGTCACAAGCATAAAAACAATTTTACACCTTTTAGCATTGATCATCCTAATTTAAATGATTTTACTTAAAAACTTTTTTGTCTTTGTGAAGTATATTTTTGTAACCATTTACTCTCACAGCACTGCCACAAGGCAGAGTAAAGAGATTGCACCATATAATGGCAACATTTAGAGCATTATCTCCACATCTGTAATAGCGAGTGGGCAGAGATAGGAGGAAATGGAAAGACGAAATGTGGAACAGACATTCCACCATCAGACTGGATGGAATAAAATATGTACCAGTAGTTCCAGCATGAGCTACTGGAAGTCCTCTCTTGTACTTTACATTATTTGTCATAACCTCACAAAATCTGATTTTCTTCTAAGAACCATGTCCTTCAATTTATTAAATGTATAATGCCAGATTTAAAAATAGCAAGTATTTTCCTCTTTAAAATAATGGGGTTTTTATTCTTATATACTACAATCTCAAATTCATTTTTTTTTCTCAATCTCAATCTCAAAAAAAATTCTCAAAAAACTCAGCATTGCCTACACATTAATATAATCTTTTTGCTGGAGTTTAAAAACATACTCCATTTGTTCAAAACTTATTATATATTTAATATAACAAGAAAGACTCACATTAAAATGTAACCCCCTCCATATTTCCAGTAATTTGTACTAGCAATAATGCACTGATTACAGATTACAGTTAAACTAGCATTAACAGGAGATCTACTGATAGGAGATATAAAATCCCAGGAAATTAAGAGGAAGAGTTTCACAGAAAAAGCATACAATTTTGGTATACATTAAAATTTGTACATTAATTAATTATCAAAACTAAACTTCAGAAGGACGTATATGCAATGAATCATTTAGCTTCCACAGAAGTTCTTGACTAAAGTACTTCTCATCTATCACTAAATCTAGCAAAAAGTGAGAAGTCTGGATATTATTGCTCTATAATTGGTTGGAAAAGTTAATACCAATGTGCAAGCATGGAACTAATATTAAAATGTAGATACAGAAAACTAATATTTTAGAAGAAACACTAGGAAAACTAATGGGATTCCTTACACACTCACAGAAACACACTTATAACAGCACTCTAATAAAGAGCAGCAGTAAAGAGATTTGTATAAAGGACTCATAATTATCTGATTTTGTCGTTCTGAAATAAAATATCTTTGATTGAAATATCTATTACTTTTAGAAAACATTTCAAAGGACTGAAGGTGATATTAATATTACACATTCTTCCAAGCAAGAATATATTAATATATTCCATATTTGTTTAAATTTTCCTCCCCTCAATTTCTAACTTTGCAGAAACTATAAAAGATGAAAGGAAAAAAACCCAAGTAACTGTCATGTATAAGTTTCCTAAAATTTTCCTAGGGTGGTTTTGGACATTCACAGGCCTACAGTAAAGGAATGCAGCACAGCCAGAAGGCATTTCCCTACTACACTGAGCCAACAAAGGCATCAGGCAGAATAAAAGGATAAAATGCCTTGACCAATCTGTCTCTCAGTATGCAGTTAGTCTATATCACAGATTCGTAGAATGGCTTGGTTCAGAAGGAATCTTTAAAAACCATTCAGTCCAACCCCCACACAATGAGCAGCAACATCTTTAACTAAATGTGGTTGCTCAGAAGCCCATCCAAACTGAGTTTGAATGTTTCCAGGGATGGGGCAATATGATTTCAGGTGGTGTATTTCAGAGACCAGGGCAGTTATGGGAGAAGAGAATAGCTCAATAATTTGGACCATCCCTTGCTTTCTGTGTACGATACCACTTTGGAGATCCTCTGCTTCTTTAGCTACTTTGGATAATCATGGGGTTCACACTAAAAGTTGGAAACAGTTCTCTAGTCATAAGTCTCAAGGGCCAATTTAACTTCCAGGAAGAACTCTCGAGATGGTCTTTCAGATTCCTTCAAACCACAGTTGTGGCAACTAATAAAGTCACTGTACTCCATTATCCATTTAGAAGTTATTTAAGGATGCCAGTAGCCTACATAAGCATGACAGCTTGATAGAATAATCTTTAATTCTTTTAATTGCAAGCTGTGTTCCTAAAAGCAATGGAAACATAGTCATTTCAATAGATATGAAAACTCAAGATTTTGAATTATTTTACTGCCACTTGGGAAAAAAAAAAACAAAGAAAGGCTGGAACAAATGTAAAAAAATTTCAAAATACCAGATTTTACACGGTAAAATAATTACCGGATTTACTTTTGAAGTCACACTATACTCTTTATTAAGGATGAGGGATGCAATTCAGGGCAATGATACTCTCTTACATTTATTGAATTCTAGCTTAAAGCAAAAACTGAAAGTGTCTTTTTAAACCATGAGGGTATGCAGAGGAACCATGTGATAGAAAGGTTTCAGCAGCACACAAAGTAATTTCCAATAAAATATTAGTGAAAGAATATGATAAAAGAAATAGGAACCACAGTGGTTCCCTAAAAAACATATTTTAAAGTTTAGAGAGAAAAGAAGATTAGCAAGCTCTTTCCTTGCCTAAAATTTACTCTTCAGTCATGCAAGACACTGAGCAATTTTTTTCTTATCTGTAAAAGCACTTAAGCTGGAGCTTAACCTGAAGCATGTGAGAAATACTACAGTAATCAATAACTGCTTAAGTGCTTGAAGGTAAGCAACTATTAATGTGAGTTGTTAAATAAAGCCATGGTTCTCATATTTTTTGAAGAATAAAATTTCTATGTTGTAACTGAAAAAGTCTTTCTAATGCACTGTCTTGCAGTTGTAAAAATAATGGCTCGAGATCAAAATAAATGAATACTTGTCTCTTGGTTGTCAGAGGGCTTTGCTGTCCCTTGGAAGTACTGTCTGGTGGGCCCATGGACAGAGATTCTGAATCCTGTCATTAGGAAGATCTTGGATGAGTCCTGAGACCATGAAATATGCCTGTGAAATCATTAACCTTCAATCACGTAATGATACGTCTGTAATAGGAATGATGAGTCAGGTTTACTTTTGAAATTAGTAAAGACAATAAAAGTCTAATAGCTGAGTTCAAAGATTCAGAAGCATTATTTCTCCCTGATCTTAATTTACAGCATCCTCTAGAAATGAGATTTGAAAGGTAACTGCTCATTTCCTCACTCATGCCATGAGCATCCTGGAGCATGATTGTTGTTTACAACACATTTACTCATCTACATACCATGTAGGAAAAATTATGTAATATGGTGGTAATAATTAGCTTTGACTGCAGGCAAACTCCTGAATAAAAGTCTGTGTTCATGGTATTAAATAAATGAGGGGAGCTGTGACCTTTTTTATAACTTTCTGGGGAAATTTTAGCCTTCACAAACAGTTATAGCTATTAAGGAAATATTTCTCATACAATCACTTTTTTCTTCTTATTGTGGGTGTTAGTGCTACTATTTAATTTCATACAGAGCAGCATATTGCTAAGCACATCAAAGAGGACAACACATATTCAGATGAGTATGATTAGTGCCATTATCTTAATGACCTGGTTACAAGATTCATAGAGTTAAAATCAAAGGAATAATAAAAAAGTCAGCAATTGTGTGTTTGGGCTTGTTTTAATTTTTTTTCATTATTAAATGGGATTTTTGCTTGAAAACACTGAGAAATTAATGACTATATCTGCAGATAAATATTTATTTTACTTTGAGATTATAAAATCAGAACTTCCTAAAATTAAGATTATTCTATTTTCTGCAGCTGGGCCATTCTTACTAGGAATTACTTAATTTCATTTAAACTTAAAGGCTAAACATAATAATATCATGGGCTTCTTTTTTTTAAACAAAAATTTTACTTATGTAGGTGAAAAAAAATGTGACTTGCCATCCTGGGTCAGAATAATTTCCACCTGTTGTAGTATATAATTTGGAAACACTTAGCAGTCAGAGGGAATTTTAAAAATCCTGCAGCAGGCTCATGAAAGTTATCTGCCTTATACCCTAAGTCTCTTCCTAATTAATAACAGAACCAAGACTGCTTTTATCTCAAAGTGTAAGGTTTAACCCTCATTATATCACATGCTTATAGCTAATTAGGCTGACACTGGACTGGACTGCTCTACTTACAAAGTTTGATTCCTTTCTTAATTTTTCTGAATTCTTGGTCTTTATAACATCTAGTGGCAATGGGTTTCACAGTATTCATATGGTGAAAAAAATCTGTAACTTTAATTTTAACCTTATTGAATGTTCTCTTGTGTATTAGAAAAGAGGCAATGAATTCACGTTGTACCTCCTCTACATGTTTGATATTTATTCACTGCTTTCATGTGTTGCAGGCTTACAAATCCGTCTGTCAACATCTTTGCTACATCAATGCCACAGGAAATTCTAGGTCTGAAACTGCAACATCTTTTTCTGTGGCATTAGTTGTTACGAATGGATATGAGAGCTTGAATATTTAGCGGTATACTCCTTGTACATATTCATTCTGGTTTTATAGCTTTAAGAACCCTTTGTAATTCATCTCCACAGACAGAGTCAAGAGTTTCTTACGCAAGGAAGCTTCCAATTGCTGTTGCTTTCAGTCCAAGAGACAAGAATACAGAAAAGCTATATAACAGAAGCAGAAAGAAAAATAAAACTACCAGAGCATTAAACTGTGGACTGCATTTTTGCAGATAATCAAAACTGATATGGAAGTTCCAAGGCTGAAGATAACTCATACCCTGTTTCATGCACTACTTAGTGGCTCATATAAACAGACCTCTTCAACTGTACTAATGTTGTTGGTTCAGAAACAATTAATAATATTGGCATCCTTTATCTTGGTCACAACCTGACAGATTAAGGTGGATATAAACCAGAAATATTCACACGGTGGCCAAAGGATGTTCACAGCGGTGATGAATCCTTGGTCTGCTATTACTGACTCAAAGGCTGCTTTCTTTCTAGAGAATATCAGTTCCAGGGCAATAAACCCAGGCTTTCATGAGTTCAATATTCCTTAATGATTTTTTAAAATAATTATTTGAAATTGAAAATAAAAATGGATTGTATTGAATTAATACCGTAGCTACAACAGGCTATTTTCTGTGGGCAGGAGTATTAGGAAAAAAAATGAAATCTGAACCCTTTGGATCATAAATGCATTAATAGACATGTGATTTCATACAAAAAAATTCTACTGTAAGAAACTGTTATATTTTCTCTCAACATTTCAACTCAAATAATGTTTTACGGGTTTTGCATATGAACCAAAACTGGAAAGCTCTTGCCAAAAGCTTTCTGGTCTTTTTACTGGCACTGCAATTGCAGTTCCAAGCCTAAAATTCAGAGTGGCTACATGGCACTGAATTTTTGATGTGCTGATTTCAGACTGGTCCTGTTTTGAGAAGGATGTCTTTTATGCAACTTTTGAGATAAAACATATGCAGATAAGCCCTTTTGGAAGATGTATTCAGTGGTGGAGTGATCAGTCAACATTCATTTTGTGGCTGGTTACGGTACTAATTTCTGCATTAAGACCAAATTCTTGTTTAAATTCAGTGTTTCAGGCAGCATTCATATACTGACTCACTGAATGTTAAATGAAAGGCTAATTTGAAAGCAAATGATAAATCTTCATAAATTTGCTCTCATTCTGCATTCCCATCTTACATTTCCTACCAAATCCTTCCTGGGGTTTTATGGCTGTTTGTTTAAAAACATTTCTATACAGAATGTTGCAATTTTTTGTTGAATGGAGAAGGTCTTTAGGTCTTCATTCTTGGTGACAGTGGTAACCATCCCCTCCATGCATCACTAGGTGAGAATACAACTTTGGATTGAGAGTGTCAGGGAAAAATAAAATAATTAACTTTCAGTTTATATCCTAACACACATTACCAGTTTATAATTCCAGCTATTTTGGTGAAGTAAAATCATCTTTCTTTTACTTCCTGAGGCTGAATATCCCCAAAACAACTGCTTAAACCCCTGTCTGAAGGATGATTTGCACAGCACCATTTATGAATCATCTTTATTATCTCTGCTTAATGGGTTTGAGGGTGCCTTGGATTCTCTTATATTGCTTTAAATCCCATCCTTTCTCTTTTTAGACTCAGCAGTGATAAACAGCTGGAGGCAATAATTGGATATTCAGTCCTTTCGTATGCCCTTCCTAACCTTCACATTCCATGGACAGTCTGCATGCACTGCAAATTGCAGCCAAGTGGATGCAGTCAAACTAACAGGCAGGAGACAGGTAACTACCCCAGCAGCACCCTGGCAAACAAGGGCTGCTCCTTCTCCCAGCAGAGAGAAGTCTCATGCAGTCTCTTTTATTTACTGTTCTTTGTTCCGTTAAAGGTCATTTCTTTATACACATGATTTGTTATTCCCGTCTGCATGGAGTGTGTTTCCTTTGGAAATGACCTATTTATAATCATAATAATGCATTCCACTTACATATTATTTGTCCAATAATGGGATGCTTTGGGCTTTAACAGCACTGCTTCTTTCACTTCCCGTCCAACAACTATTGAGGCATGCCGTTAGATTAAACTATAACAGATATTCCTCTTTAATATCGTGTTGTTTGACCAGCTTCAGATAAACTGCATGCATTACCTGATTGCTTATATATTCATGGATAATCTCATGAAGTCTACGCTGTCTCAGAGTGGAGTGCAGTATCTGCCAGGAAATATAAACCATGGAAATTATTGCCTTGATAACATCCTGATTCCCAGATGTTGTGATTTTAAATATTTAGATTTTCTTCTAAACAGCAACAATATGATTTGAAAAGAATCCTGGGAATTTCAGCAACTGAAAAAGTGTGAGGAAAATTTGTCTTTAAAATTTTTACTGAAGAGGTGGGAAAGCATTATGGATCCAAAAATTTCTCTAGTGAGAGAACATGCTAGTCTGGCATCTAAAATACTGACTATTATATGAGGTAAGATAGAATATTGTGTTATTTTCATTTTCTTTTTCTTTCCTAAACCCCTTTTTTAAATTTAATATTTTCAAACAGGGGTAGAAATGAAGCCATTGCTCTTGGCAGAGAAAGGAGGAAAAGAGAAGTTATTTACAGGACTCTGAAGAGGTACTGAGAGATACTAAAGCTTCTCGGGTGTATTTTCAGAATACAAGATTTAAACACATGAGAGTACCAAGATTGGTCACTTGGAATGAGCTGTCATTCTGTTTGTACCATCAGTTCAGAACAAGCATGTAAAAAACCCCACAGGTAAATATTTCCCCCTTTTTATCTATTTTTGAAGAGGAATCAACACATTATACAAAACTTTTATTTTTATCTTATTGAGCTAAATGTGTTATAAATTTCCAAAAGAAACAGTATTCAAATTACTAAGAAGTTTATTTGTTCATCATCTTATTGGCATATTTCTCACTAGATTTATTTCTGTCATTATCAAAATGCTTTTACCTACTGCAGACTCTTTTTATATCTAATTTTTTATGTACAAGCAGCTAAAAAACCCAAACAAACAAGCAAAAAAACAAAAATAAAAGAGCTTTTGAGATGGAAAGATTTTAGGAAGAGCCCACAGGAAGAACAGAACCATTAACATATATTTTACAAAAGTATCATTTGGAATCTAACAAGGATACTTGAGAAAAAAAAATAGATGCAAAATGTTTTTAAATATTGAAGAACCTGGACTCTTCAAACTCATTTTAAGTGTTCTCTGTCCATTCTTCGAGTAATATTACAAACGGATTGTGTACTACTAATTTTAGACTACTCTGTTCTTCTGCCTCTTAAGGGTGAATACAGAGAGGACTTTAGTTTATAAAGTGTCAAGAAAGTGTCAAGTATTTCCCTCTCCTTGAACATAAAATCCTCAAACAAGATCTTTGAGACAAGCATAAAGCTCTCTATTCATGCATCTTGTACAGCTTGTTGGCTCATGATAAAATATTTTCTGAAAATTTCCCCAGTTTTAAATGCGCCTATGAAAACTTTTATGCTATGATGGCTCTCTTTAGAGTTGGGATATCCTCTGCATAACTAAATACATAGTTATGAGTTTTGGGCTTGCTGTCTTCTCAATTCCCAACATCTAAAACCTTCACAATCTCAACTGTTACTTCCTTTTCATAAAAAATATAATCTACTCCATTCCCAGTTTTTTTGCATGTTCCCTTGTACATATTTCAAAGGCTGGTCTCTTTTGGTAACATATAGAATCACTGTTTTGCAAATTCTGCTTCCAGTTTTTATTTCCTTTACATGTTTGGATGAAGGGGCCCCATTATGGCCTTATACTTCTCTTGCATGGCCCAGAAGAATGAGAATTGTTTATATTCTTGCTTCTTGATCTCCCCATAGTGAGGCTGTAGAAAGACCTGGACCTAGAGCCACACTCCATCTCTACACCCTAGAATTTACACAAATGAAGAATGAGAACAGATTTGTCATTTTTATATTGAGCTTTTTTTCCTCTTTCTGTCTCTGGAGTATGTTGTCAAATCATTTGCTTCCATTTTGAGACCTGGAAAAAGACTTTCCTAGTTTGAGCTGCAATCAAAACCTGCAGCTTTCTGAATTTCTGACGAACATATTATTTTCTCAACACTTGCCTTTTTCCAAGTTGTCTCCTGGCTCTTAGACTATTCAGCATCCTTTTCTCCTTTACACTCATCTGCTTGTGAGGTGCAAAATCTGTAGTCAGAAGTTCCCATTTTCAATCTCTTTGCATTCCTCTCTCAACTATTATCCCCCCTATTTATAAAGGGTAAACTTTTTAGAATTTAAAAATCTATGCCTGAGGCCTATTTTGAAAATAAAAGTAAAGTTTAAAAAGTACTTATATTTCTCCAGAATGAGCTAACAAGATATTAATACAGAATCAGCAGTGGAACACCTGCTGCTTTTCAGAGGATATTTATCTCATCACCAAAAGAAGAAGAAGAAGGAAATAAGTTCATTCCCAAAGGGAATTGATGCTTAGTGGTATTGGGAAGAAAAGAAAGTGTTTGAAATCATTAATGGTGTTATTATTTTAATTTTTTTGAATTGAGGTTTCTGAACACTAGATTTATTAATCTGGCTATGTGCCTTACAATGAGTTAAAAGTAAACCTCTAGAAGTTTCACACCAGAAGTTAAAAGTCTCCCAGTGCATGTTTCAGAGATAATTACAGCCCATGATATATTTATAGATTTTTATGGGACATTGGGATAGAAATCATGAGCAAGAAGGAAATGAAGGATGAAAGAAATATTTTGCTATCAGTAAGACATAATTACCTTGTATGAGGAAGCAAGACACATTGTCTCACATGATTTTCCTAAATACCAAGGAGCTCATAGAAACACTCTGCTTTCCTCTACATTTGTGATAAAATATTTTGCATTTCTAAAGTCAGAAACAGAGAAATATATTTATAAAATTACTGAAGTGTGCAAAGGAAAATTTTTTTGGTCTCCGTAATTCTTGAGCATCATGACGAGAAATCAATAGAAAGTACAGATAATGCAAAACCAAACTAAAAATGCTACCACTTCCTACAAATCTTGCTACAACTAATATTGGGCTTTGGCTTAGGCAATATACAGATAAGTTATCTGAATTTCCTCCAGAATGCATTGATTTCTCTTAAAGATGTCTTCTAAAAGATGCAGAAAACTTTCCAGCCAGTCATGCTTCAAAAACTCTTATTAAAATCTATGATTTCTATTGCACTGTTAGTCAGCCTTGTCTTCCAGAAAAGGAACAAATGACAAAAAAGTCTACTTGCTTACTTACTTGAAGGGAAAAGGGGCTAAGGAGAAGTAAAAATACGCTTGTCCCTAACCAAGGTGAAGAAAGCTAGCAGCTAATTGGTCACAAATTGCTGGATGCATTTATTTACCTGATAATGGTCTTTATAATCTGTTTTGGCTCTAGAATAAAGAACAAAAAAAAAATCCTGGATAATTAGGATTTTTTTGTGACAAAAGGTTCATACATACTTCTTTCATTTTATTACTGTTTGTCTTGTTTCCATTGTCTTTGTCTGCTGGCTTACCTTGTCTGGAAAAAGTCAGCAACTTCAAAAAAATGCCGAGGGAGAGCTGCATTTCCCAAGAAAGTGAAGTACCAGACCAGGATATATTATGATAAGAATCCTTTACCTTGTGCTTCCTAGACAGCAGAAATTGTAGGAAGCTAATTTTTACTCCTTTCCTCACTACCCTCAAGTTTTATTGATATTTCAATCTCTTAGAAATAAAAGCAGCATTCTAATTATTGTTCTACCTAACAGCTGAAAGAAAAGTTCCCATACTGGCTGTCAGTCTAGAGGGCATTTCTTTTGCTCTCTGAGGCAAGGAATCCTACTGATTACACGGATAATGTAGGAAGGAATTTCACATAGAACAATTTGGAATATCCTTTTGTTTTGCAAGGAAAAACCACTCGATGATCTCAAAGGTCTTTTCCAACCTAGTTTATTCTGTGATTATTCTGTGAAAACTTTGCTACTTCTATCCCTCCCAAAAGTTTTTAAGCATACTGCATGTAGGATTATATAGCTGTTGCTCTGTGCAGGTACAAGACAGTTCTACATGTTAGGTACCATTTGACACAAATGATGATGATGATGATGGCTTCATGCACAACCTTCATCACATGTCTTAACCAAATTGCTTCCAGTTATGTAAGTACACTCAAAGTCGATGGGAAGGCTTCAGAAAATCAAGAAAGTGAGGAAACGTACTGCCAAAAAAATTTGTAAGACTGCAGAAATAAACCAGAACTCTAAACCTAACTCTTTTGTTGGATTTTGGCACATTCATTAATTTAACACGGCTTTGAAACACATGCTTCTATTGCTGTTTAAACAACTAAATAGTTTTGAAACTTTTTCAGCTTCCTTATACAATCTAGGCTTCTCAGCAGCTTGTCTGAGGCCCATAAGCTATTTTTAAAGCCTAATTCACTTAGAGTATTCTATATGTTAGCAGAATGATGCATATTACATTTGGAATTAATTCTGAGCTGGCAAAATAGTAAGAAAAAGTGTCTCATCAAAAAGATAATAATTGTAAGATCTTAAAGAAAAGCATAAGGCTCCTTTGCAAGATTTTTAACTTCTGAACTAAAAATGCAGTTACACTTTCGTCCTATTTTTACCCTCAAATGACATTGAAAGATTTTTATTAATAAAAACTAAGAGACATAATATCACAGAGCTTTTATTTAAGAATTAACCATTTATTAAACAATAAGTTCCCTTTCAATGCTAGATATGTACATAATTAATTTATATAGGGATTTACCTGAAAAGAATAGTCTTTGAAGATAACTATTTTTTAATTGATGGTACTTTTAAAGGGATGCAACATTTTAAATTAAATTACATTAAATGCTTTTGTGTTTACTCTGCATTAAACCCTATTTTATTTATTGTTATCTTCCCAGCATGGTCTCATCATGGTTGAAGAGGGCTGCTAATGCTATTTATATTATGCTGCACTGTCCTCTAATTGACCTTGTTTGTGCAACGGAATGGCTGCTTTTCTCAAGCTGCCAGCTCTTTATTGCTGCATTTTGACCATGCACTAGTGGCTCTTTGTGCTGCTTTTGAGTTCAAGAATCAATATTGCATTCCCCACAGCCAATAAAGGAAGCTGACAGCATGAATTAACTGAGTGTAGCCAGTTGCATGGAGGGCCATTGTCTTTAAGGAAAATCCGGACGATTACAAGCCTCCATTGCTTAGTGGAGATTTTAATGCAAAGCGTGAGCTTGCTGTAATTTAATTTTGGCCTGCTGCTCTGACACACTCCCCTTTTCTATTGCTTCATGGAGTCCAAGCTATTAATGGCTGCAGACCAAAACACATAGGGAGACAAAGGCAAATAGTCACAGTCACACAGTAACAGCAGTTACTTCTGATTTAACAGCAATTTTTCATTTGCATTTAGTGGAATTGACAGAAACTCTTTTTTTTTCCTTCTCAGACTTTTCCCTGTTGAATTCATACATGTAAAATAAGCCAAATGGAAGCAAAGCATTCAAACAACAGAACCACAATGTGGTGGCATGTCTTGAGCTGACACCTAAAGGAAGTTTGCACGTGGGGCAAAACTGGAAATGTATGCAATGCCCAGGGCTCTCTGCCCTCTGGTCTTACTGAATCATCTAGTAAGGGATGCTACTTAGCCACAGCTGCTGCAAAGTGTTGCAAAGAAGTATGCACAAAAAAGGCATGGCAAGGAAATGTAAAGTTACCAGTAGGAGTTCTGCTGCTAAGAGCAGAAATGAAATCACTTTTTATTTTAAAAGGAGTAATGGCTTTTATTCAAGATGCTTTGATATTGAAAACTGTAGTTCCTTATGACAGATAGTATTGTTGATTCAAATGGATTCAAGCTCAGTTATTCAAAAGGACATGTGTTATGTACAAACCATTTAACTCAAGCTTTTAACTTGTTTTCTCTGTTGACAGTAGTATGAGAGATTGTCTGAGAGGTAATCTTTCTAAAGCAATGCCTGAAAAGTTTTATCCACTTACAACTTCTATAAAAAAAATCCAAAGCTCTTGATTCCCATTGCCTGTTTACTTGCCATATAAATGTCTCTGGAATTTACCTGAAAAAAAAAGTTGAGGCCAAGCTTGATTTAAAGGATATTTCTTCTTGA
The DNA here is from genome assembly GCF_027887145.1 of Ammospiza caudacuta. NCBI lineage: Eukaryota > Metazoa > Chordata > Aves > Passeriformes > Passerellidae > Ammospiza > Ammospiza caudacuta. Next base: position 119,079,252 of record NC_080593.1, on the reverse strand, counting down.
CCGTGAGTCATGGAAAAAACCACAATGCTTTTATCTCTTCTGCCATTGGCCATCGTGGCCATCAAAGAGTTAATCACCTTTTTCCTCTACAGCCAGTGTACAGTAAGGAAGCATTTCAGGAGCATGAACCACCCTACCCCAAAGTAGCAGCTAGAGACAGCTGATGGACTATGATCAGGAGATATCTATTAGCTAAGTTAACTTTAAGGATTGCAAAACGCGGTGAGTTAAACCCCAGACTAGCTTTTTTTAAAAATTATGCAGTGTAATAAAGGGAGTGAAGAAAATAATAGTCAAGAGCTTGACAAGGTATTTCTTTATTCATACTGACACTCCTTCAAAGGTGTGTGAACAGAACTACACACAAATAATGGAGGAGTGCATGAGAGGTGTTAGGGCTTACAAAAGGCCTATTTCCTGCCAAAATGCAAAACCCCATGGGATTTCTTCCATCAGCAAAGCCAAGAGATGGGAATTTAAAACTACCTTGAAAAGAAGAAAGTTATTCTCTTCATCCTGGAGATGGGAGCCAAGAGTAGATCTTACATTTTAGGAGATACTCATGAATGCTCAGGGTAATTTTCCCTGAACCCTCATTTTTAAGGGTCTTTTACTTACTACACTTTGACTGTTCCATGACCTTCCCATCTTGCTGTCATGTGCCACAGCTCTTCCTCTCTGAAAACACACATAAATTTACCTTCCAAGGGATCCTTCTTGTTAGACCATGTTTTGCACATACTCACAGAGCAAGGCATAAATAATAGTAAAATTTTTTCCTAATGTGGAAAACTCTGAACTCAATTTTTCCACATATAAACATCTTATATAACCTATAACAGAGATGAAAAACTAACCAAAAAAACCCAAAACAACAACAAAAGAACCCACCCAAGGTAATAATAATTTGGAATGACCCACAAGTGATCATTATCCCTTGTACTGCAAAATGATGAAACTGAAAATCAATGGGTCTATGAAAGAAAGGATCAATAGATACAAGGAATAGTTCAACACTGTAAGGGAAAGTACCAAGGGGACAATAAATATAATCTAGGCAGACAAGCTGACTCATGGGGAGGAACTTAATTCTGTATGTAACATCAGCCTGTCCCAGCTCCAGCCAGCAATAATTAAACTTATATGACTGACACCAGAAGGATCAGATGTGGACCCTAAATGATTTTTTAAATACTTTGTTGCTCACTGAGAAGGCATGCTGAATTACTAGCCAAGTTCAGCACTAAGGTACCCAAATATATCCCCCCTAGACTAAAAACAAAGCTACTTGTGTTTATTATTGGATGGCAGAACATGGCACCAGTTGTTGAAAAATACCATCAGTCAAAAATTATCAAAAACTACCCCTATTCACATGAGATTATTTTCCCAGGCTAACTTATTAATAAACTTGAAAATATGTTTAAGACCTTGTAAAAATGTTGACAGCTAGGAAGTTTGGAATCATTAGTAAGACCCAGTTTTCAGGTAGAAACAAGGACAGAGCACACCTAGCTTAACTTTGAAAATAATATATTGTTAAGATTACCAGAAAATGATATGGAACTAAGGTAAACTGAATTTGCATTCTTCAGTTCAAAAGAAGATTTGCTTTGATACTACTGTGGTGTATTTACAGTACATACATATGTCCCTGGGAATAAATGTTTATTAAAATTTATTTCTCTCTTCTTTTTTGTTACTGTGTGCTTTTTCCCGCAGTCAGATTTTCAGTAGTGAAGACATTCCAAGTGCATTTTATGTATAAAAATACTGTTGAGATTTCAAAGGGAAAAATGAATATAGAATTTGGCAAAACAGCAATTTTATAAATGCCAGTAGTCATCACTAAATTCTGTACATTTAACAGGACAGTAATTTCTCTTTCTGCCATTAATGAGAATTGAATCAATGACTATGTTTGCATGCACCACAGAATATACAGTAACTCAAGCAATGTTCATTTTTAAACTGCAAGCAAATTAAAACCAATGTTTTGCAGATGTGTTTATTTGTTACTTCTTAAAACCTTTGAAGTTAATTTTAGCTAATGAGGCTAAAAAAGGTATTGCTCCTGCTATTGTTTTAACCTTTTTACCTCTCTCACAAATATTGATTTTGCTTAGTATGCTAAATACAGTACTAATAGGAAGAAACAGGTCCCACCACAGATGCTGTGCCATTTTAGTGAGTACAAATAGTACTTGCTAGAAAGGTGGAAAAGAGTATCGGTAAATATAATTACTACACAATCAAAAATTTTTTAAATTGCCAATAGTTCCAAGGATCCTTGTTTATCCCTCAAAGCAACATAATTTGTCTAATTTTTGAGAATCAGTGCAGCTCATTTTTGTGAAACCTGAAGGGAGTGTGGTGCGCTTTTGGTATGCATGAAAGGAATCCTTCTCTCAATATGTATTATTATTGTTGTTGTTTTTTTTGTTGAGGATGATGATATTGGAATCTTCTCCCAAGCAAAATTTTTATCCCTATCAATCCATAGATAAAAGTGATTTCTTATTTAATGATTTCTCTGTCAAGGTAGATGAGAAGCACATGTTATGCATATCAAATGGTCTATTTTCTTAAAATAATTTACAGGCTGTATAAAAAGGTTACTCACTTCACTTGCTACCAAAATGGATATGCAAGGTAGCCATATGGTATGAGTAATACTTTCAGAACAGTTTTAGGAAGGGGAAAGAAGAATATCTTAACATATAAAAGCCATGGAGAACCTAGGAAGAGAGAATATGATCAACTCATTTAGAATTTGGAGAGCATATTAGGGTTAACTCCTCTAATGATAACTGCCACTTGAGCTTTCATAATCAAATGCTTCAATTTGAGGTCTCATCTGAAAGGCAGATCACACAGAGAATAGTCTGAAACTCTTTAATTGCCTTGTATAACAATACACATTTTTAAGTAAGTGAATGCATTACAGCTTTGACTTTTGTTCTGATCATTTTGTGTTACAAATAGAAGCACACCCATTGTTCTTCTCATCGGTTAGAAATTTTAATGTTGGTGCATAGGATATTCACTCTGCATAATTCCTTCTACTCATAATAGGAAATGTCTGCTTATGCCTTTTACACTGAGAAGAGAACTGAAGCCATTGTCCTTGAAAAGACTGCCTTTGCTTTGGGTAAAAACTATGTCAGTGTGAACTGGCATTTGCGTCCTTTGAGAACTGCAAACAAAATAACGTGTTTGAAAAAAATGTATCTCAATGACCAGTGTCCCCTTGTGACATTTTATGTTAATAAAATGTCTTGCACACAGTTCTTATTTACACCTCGGTGAGTTGCCCCAGACGTGTTAATATCAGGAAAGTTGCTCCAGATTTACACCTGCAAAACTGAATTTGGCTCTAGGTGGGGACATGTAGCTGGTGTTATGCAGCCTCTCATCAGAGATTATGGAGCATGTACAGAAGCAATGTGTAGAAGCAAATGAAGAGGTAGGCGAACAAAGACTGTCCTTTTAAGACAGTGGCAAGTCTAGCAAGTTGACACCAACAGAAAAGCTCCAATACTAGTGCTGTTTCTTGGCTTGTGCAGTGGAAAGCCAGTCACCTTTTTCTGGCTGTTTCCCATGTGCTAAATGAAGATGCTGCCATCTACTTCTTTAGATGGTGTGAGACTTAATTAATAGTGTTCTAAAGCACCACACGAATCTTATTGCTGCTGGAATTTGTCCACTGCATACATTTGGTATTTTGAATCAGCTACAAGTATCCTGATATCCATGTTTCCAAAGGAAATTATAGGAAACATATTATTACAGAAAAGGTAGCAAGAAGAAACAGTTTGGGGAGAATGTCACAGACTCATAGATTTATAGAGGTATCATGTGCCGTTCCATGGCCTTAAAAATCTCTTCTTCCTTGCACTGCTTGCATCCATCCAAATGATGGGAAGCATATGGTTTTACTTTTAAACACTGGCACAAATTTCAGTCATATGGGTTGTAAGTCACAGATGATATCCAGTTCTAGAAGAATGATAGCATCAGCAAACCAAGCATTCCTTTTGGAGGAGCAGGGAAGGGCGTGGGGGAGCATGGCCCTGGCTGGATCTTACTGGGACGAACTTTTCCAAAGGCAGTGCACAAGAAACTGTCTGAGGGAGCATGAGATATTCAAAGTATTGGGACCATCAAGGGTGTTTGGGGGGACAGAAAATGTATAAGATCTTTTTATCTTGTAAGCCAGAAAAATAAAGGCCATAATCATCCCAATCCCAAAATAAAAGGGATTTCTACCCCAAATAGTTCCATTCAGATCAGTCTACAACTTTGGAGAGATGGAAAGGTAGAAGTAAACTGGTGCCTGCACTTGGCCAACCAGCCTGGAGAGACACACGCTGCAAGACTCTATGGTTTTGCTTGTGCTAATCAAAGCACATAAACAATAATGGAATAATACATCAGAAACAATGTTACAAACCATTCAGGCTTATAAAATACAATATAGCCTTCCCTTCTAAATGCTAATAAAAACTTAATTTCTTCAACAAATTTTTCTTTGTAAAAATGAAACCAACACTTCTGTTAAAAGATTAGCTTTGCAGGCAGCAGATAAAATCTGTAATCCCAAAAGCTGATATTAACAATGTGTAGTGGCTTTTTGCCTTGTCTGGTCTTCCAGAAATTATTTTTTGCATTTTAAAGAAGCCTATTGCACTTAATGATTTTGGTTTGCATTAGATCATGTGTTATTGATTTTAATTTTTTTCCTCATGACTTTGAGCCAAATTCTGTAATCTTGCCTTTTTTATTAAACACTTGTGGACATCCCTCTTGAGCTAAAACATCATGTGGTCATTTTGTTTCAGAGGTTTTTAATAATGCATTTTAAGCACAGAATATATTTGACTGGAGAATTCTTTTGTGCCACCATTTTGTTATTGCCTTTTGAAGGCAGAAAAAAACCCTATCAATATTTTATTGAATATAATGATCTCTGTGGTTTTTGTCTGTGAATATGCAAGGCAATGAACCAGAGTTGCCTGAGACAGACCAGTGTCAATGCTGTCAAAACCAATGCAGCACCTCCAAATACAGGCAGTGAAATGTAGAGCAGAAAGCTCACTCAAACACTTTTTTATTGAAGAGTGTGCAGTTTTCAGGCTCGCCTTAACCCCATGCTGCCTGCTAAGAGCACCTGGGAAAAAATGAAAGACATTTTCAAAAACAAAGCAGGTCTTTCTAAAAACATTTTGAAATAAGTTTTCATGATCTGCCAAAGCTGCAGAACAATAGTAAAATCTCCTGGATGGAAAGAGCCCAGTGAAATATACTGAATAAATATTTTTGTGCTGTTACTTGGGAAATAAAAAGTGAAATTTTCAATTTTTTTAAGGCAAAGGTAGAAAAAATCAGATTATGTTAAATATTGATTTAGAACCTTCATACTCCTCATTCAAATCCAAAAACGTGAACCTTCTTTTTTTTTAACCAGAGTGTAAGTTAGTAATTCAGGCTGTAATTCTGATTCTATGTGTTCACATTATTGCATTATATTCAGCAACAAAGAACAGATAGGCTATTTACTGTGTGTATACAATGCATAGCAATTCTCTGTCTTGAAAAGCTGATTATTTACAGCTTCAGTCCTTATTCATGTGCTTAATTTTACAGACTTGAAGAGCTGCACTGGTAAAAGAAATATCTACCTCCATCTTTGACAGATAAAGGTTCAATTCTATGGATAATAACAAGGTGAGTGCTTAAGCAATAAAGGTAGGAGTTAAGAAAAGAGCAGGGATAAGAAAAGAGCAGGGCTCTAACAGGAAGGTATTGCAGCCACAGTAGGTGCATATCAAGTGTTTTATAAAATCCTAAACCCATGTAACACGAGATGAAGTATCTTAAGAAATCAACACAAGCCTATTGCTGCGCAGTCTGTGATTTTACATGTTGTACCTGAGTATCTGGTTGCACATCTGGATGAAAGAGAAGCAAGTGCAGTTTAAAAAGGAAATCATACACCAGGCAGGATTGAAATTATCCATGACAGAAGAAAAATATGTAACAGTGATGCAGAACTGTAATTCATGCAACATGACTTAATTATTTTAAAGGAAATGCTAGCAGCATTTTAAAAGCCTGTGGAAACACAATTGTTAAATTTTAATGCTGGTGTTTCCATGTATCAGAATTTATGGAAATTTGAGTGAAATTTTCACTTCTGTTTCATCCAGGTCAACTCTGAAACAAGAATGTGACCTCAGTAGGGTTATTCAACTTAATAAAAATTTTAAATAAAATAAATAAGTAATGCCAAGTCATAGCTCATTTGCAGGACATCAATCATACATTTGTAACTTGTGAATTAAATAAGTACAGGGAAGAAAAAATAACTCGAGGCCCAGCAGAATTCAACATCTTATATTTGTTCTATTCATTTCTTATATGAACACAGCACATTTTCTCAGTCTAACCCAGAAATGACCTGGCATTCATCCACAGGTGCAATACAATTCAGTAAGAAGCATTTTTTAGGGTCCTTTTTAATCTAACAATAAATGAGTAGAAAATGTCCAGCATATCACTTTTAGTGAGGTGTCCTCTCTGCAGAGATGTGCTTCATGGTTTGGCAAGATTCAACTCATCTGATACCAGCAAGAAACTTGTATGAAGAGCCAGCTCACCAGGCACTCTCTGACTTCTCACTGCATGCTCTGCACTGACCTGCAGGCCCTCCCTGTTCTAGCAGGTGACCAATTTCACTGGCTGCAGTGAAAAAGGCAGCACATTTGAGGGATCACTTTATCTCCCTTTCAGCTACCTGTACACTCCTTTTTGTGACTGTAGGAGAAAATAAACCTGGTTGCTAAAGTTATTGATAAGTTATGGGCAATGGCTCATGAATCAAATCTTGCTTTCATAGAAAAGACATCTACAGATGCCTGGATCATTTTGAAGCTGCCTGGCCTGGCATAGCAGTGGGATTTGACACTGCCTTTCCACTAGAACTTGGATGATTCCTACCCAGCAAATAGAGCTAGGAAAAGAGGTTTTCAGGGAGGGAAGGAGAGCCCACAGTATGCAAGGACATCACAATATGCAGTTTTCCTATTGACTTAATGTTTAGATGGAATAAGGTTTTCTGGAGAACTGCTTCGCATTTCAACTACTTCTGTGGCATTTTGAGAGCTCTGTGTGGAACTGTTGACTGGAGTTTATGCTCTCAGGTAGTTTGCATCCATCATCTATTATCTAGTAGCCATCTGAGATGATCATGTCTAGCACCACATGGTAAAAGGACACTGTGATGCCCGTTGCCTCTGCTGATGACACACGAATGATCATGCCCTCCTCTCAACCTGAAGAGAGAATGTCCTTGCAGGAAAGAAATGAATGTGACTCCTTGTGCCATGGCACCAAATAAAGTCAGTGACAAACCTTTGCTCTGCAAAGAGAGAGCAGATAATTAGGTAGTAAACATCATTGTGACTTTCTCCTGACCCAGAATAATCCAAACACTTCAGCTGAAGGAGATCTCTTCCAAAAATTGCAACACTAATGATAGGAGCTAAATATTGACACACATATGTACAGCTTGTCCCTCTGCATACCCAACTGATGCCATTTTGGTTTTTGCCTTTTTTCCTTATATATTCTTTGTATTCTTTATACATATATTTGTAGCCTGTTGTATTAGTGGCTAGTTTTCCCAGTAATTTTCCATGCCCTTTCCCTAGGCAGAAAGACAAATCTATCTGTAGGGCCCCTATCCTGTCTTGGTTCTCCCTGGCTAACAAGGTTGATAACAACTCTTTGAGACACATTTTCATAAACAAAGTACAGATAGTACCAAGAAGGGGGTCCAGTAAAAGGGTGTGACCTGGGCGGGGGGGGGGGGAATTGCATCACCACTTGTCCTCCTAACTGGTGCTTTTTGTCAATTATGCTAATTTTCCTAACTTACAAAACTGCATTCACCCCTATGGGGGTAGGCTTTTGCGTACCTCCATGTTATTCTTTCACAACAGCCCCTGAAGCTCCAATAAAGATCCACTTTTATATTACCTCCTGCATTAATATTATCTGGAAAGTGTGTGTTGTTTCATTTCTAGGCTGAAAAAGGCATCACAACCCTTTTCTGGCACAAGAAACAGTGAATGTCATCCAGAGAGTAATGCCATGCAAGACAACACCACAAGGTTGTATCTATTCAGAGGTGGGAAACTGCTTTCAAAGCTTCAAAGACAAACTTTGCCCTGCCCTCCCCCCCACCCCAGCTTTAGTGGAAGACCTGAATTTGGCCAATAATGATAAATAAAATGGAAGAAATAAAAGGAACATGAAGATCCTTTGGCTTAGACCTTACAGCGGCATCCTTTGCAGAACTCACCTAGTAGCTGGCATTACTGCTGAAATGTGCTGACTTGTCTACTTCCACTCAATATCTGTGACAACATCTTTCCATTATTCACCCTTAGGGCTGTATTTAACTAATGGAGAGAGTTTTAGTGCTCCTGACACTGAGAGACAGATACCCATGGCTATAGTCAGTCTAGGTGTAGCAACTGCCCATGAATTCTGGCTCCAGTGTATGGGTCAGTTAGCATCAGCTTACAGTTTTCTGAGCTTTAATTTATTTATTGAGGCCAAATAACTTCAGTAGGAGCTGCAGATATTCAACATTTCTCAAATCAGACAATTTTATTTAGAATCCTAGAGTAAGGAGGAAGTATCTGGGTTTTAGGCAGAGAAATTTTTGTCCATTGAGAATGAAACTGGTGGTGCAGTTTAGGCAGGCAGTTTGCTCTTGGCTCCACAGGCCTCTGTTAAACATACTTAGGTCTGACCTGTACCATGCCACACTTGATTCAGTCTTTTGGCTTTCTTGACTTAACATTGCCAGATTAAAGCTAATTTCCACCAGCTGTGTGGTAAAAATCTTTTACAAAGGGAACCAGATTGAATCCATGGTGCACCAAGACAGTGCCTGCCATTTGCTGAATGCAATGTGCCATGCTGACAGTGGCAGGGGTAGGCAGAGCATCAGTGGTGTGGAAACCACAGGGTGTTGAATCAGTGTTCTGGTTGCTTTGCCAATGAATAAGCTTTTGAGAGGCAATATGTGGCCCATATTTCCCAAAGCATAGTCTGTCTGGTGTTTGCAACTCTGGAAAAATTGTCAAGTTTAGCAATTTAGCCATGATTAACCCTGCAGGCAAATACACGCAAATCAGAACAATAAAATCATTTAGGTTGGAAAAGATGTTCAAGATGATCGAGTGCAACTGGTAACTTAATGTTGCCAAGTCCACCACTAAGCCATGTCCCTAAGTACCACATCTACAGGTCTTTTAATTACCTCCAGGGATGATGGCTTTGTCACTTCCCTGGGAAGCCTGCTTCAATTTGTGGCAATTTTTCCCAGTGAAGAAAATTTTATCATATCCAACCTATCCCTCCCCTGGTGCAACCCTTTCCTCTTGTAGTTTCTTCCTATTCAGGAGAAGAGGCCCACCCCCACCTGGCCTCAACCTCTGTTCAGGTAGCTGTAGTGAAGATAAGTTCTCCCTGAGCCTTCTTTTCTACAGGCTAAACAATTGCAGCTCCCTCAGCTGCTCCTTGTGAGATCTGTGATCCAGACCCCTCTCTAGATCCATTGCCCTTCTCTGGACATGCTCCATCACCCCAATATCTTTCTGTCTAGTGAAGGGCCCAAAACTGAACACAGGATTTGAGGTGCAGCCTCAGCACTGTCGAGTACAGGGGGACAATCAATGCCTGGTCCTGCTGGCCACACTATTCCTGATCCAAGTCAGGATGCCATGGGCCTTCTTGGTCCCCAAGGCACATGCTCACTCACTAGTCAGCCAGAACATCCACGGCCTTTTCCACTGGAAAATTTTCCAGCCACTCTTGTCCAAACTTGTGATCACGCTCAGAGCCTGGAGCTCGTTGCCTTGCAGGATCTCATACAATTGGCCTTGGTCCCTCAATCCAGCCTGTCCATATCCCTCTGCAGAGCCTTCCTGTTCTACAGCAGATCCAGAACACTCCTACCAACCTGGTGTCATCTGCAAATTGATTGGGGGTGCACTCAATCTCATTGTCCTGATCACTGATAAAGATATTAAACAGAGCTGGGCCCAAGACTGAGCCCTGGGGAGCACTTCTCTGTCAGCTGGATGCAACTCCATGTAATCCCTCTCTGGGCCCAGCTATCCAGCCACTCTTTCTTTACCCAGTGTAATTTTCATCTTTCAAGCCATGACCAACCAGTTTCTCCAGCAGAGCTCTGGAAATCCATGTGAGGGGAAACCAAAATACAAAACACAAGCTCCAAACTGTTAGGTTTCTTTCTCACTTCACTCCCAATGTTTTCCTGATTTTTATTTTTCCAATAAAACTGTATAGCACATAAGCCTCCATCTTCTTATCATTGCTGTTACGAAGTGAAAAAAAACCCCAACATAGATAAATCATTTTTGTATGTTTTAGTTGACCTAAAGATTCATTCATCCTTGTGGAAATTATTACATTCACTTATGTGCACACACACCTCAACTAGTTTAAAAATCTTTCCAAATAAAATCTGGAGAGAAAGTACTTTCCTCTTTATACATTTAGAAACAGGCTCATTTTTCTTCCCAATTATAGCAACTACACAAAGAAGCAATAAGTCTCAGAAGATTTGTCACAAATTCTCCAAGTCCATGACACCAGTTTCAAAGAAAACCATTGGTTCCCTTCAAAGCAGTAGTCTGCAGATGCCTGATAAAAGGCCACAACCCAGTACAAGGTAATCATTAGGCAGACATTATTATTATTTTCCTAATTAGCCAAAAATCATTGTATTTCCTGTGGCTTCTTCCTGCTGAGCAATCATTTGATCTTGCTTATGTTGACAAACATACAAGTCACCAATTGTGCCTCAATTATCATTTGACAAGGACAATGTTTTCTTCTTCTTGTGTGTAGAAGAGAAGACTAAGAACAAGAAAACAGCCAAGAAGATTCAGAATATAACTGTCCTTTCTTTTCACTTCAGCTGATCTGGTGACAATCCCCACCAAATGAACAAGATGTGCAGAGAGCTATGAAGTCGCTGTTCAGATCCTGGGGGGGAGTGTTACTGCAAATTCTACAGTGAGCCTCACGTAAAATAGACTGAAAATATTTCTGCTACAACTGAAATGTAGAGAACTCTGTATTCCCAAAAAGAGACCCCACAGCATTCCCCCTGCAACACTGTCTGTCAAAATGTGGCTAAATTTAACAGAGAGCACTCAGGGCTGAAAAAAAAATATTTTGGGAAATGCAAAGAGTGAGATAAATTTGTACAATTCAAATCCCCAAATTTAGTTTGAAAGGCATTTCAAAACTCAGTTCCCTACATAGGGAGTATTTTTTTAAACTAAGTGCAGGAAAATCTGGCATAAGGATGTGTATATGTGGAAGTTTATTTTTAGTTATTGTTAGTGATGGGTATGAAATATTTTTGGTCTAGATATTTCTCTTTCAGTAAGCTGGTCCTTAGGCTGCTCAGATAATGTTATTAAAACCCACTAATGCAAAGTAGACTGTTATACCAGTTCCTGAATATAAAACCAAGCACTGTATTGTTTCTAAGGGAGTTCCAGCATGTTTCTCAAAAATTCTTCTTGGTTGTTGCATTCTGCAGCTCTTTTACTTGGCAGTTTAGCGTATCACAGCATTTTTTTAAAAAAATTCATTTTATGAATTAGTCTTACCATCCCTCCAGGGAGGAAATAAATAATGGAATGCTGATATGGAGAGAAAATAATCACAGGAAGCATGTAGGAATAAGAAAAAGCATTTTAAAAGGTGCAAAATTGTTAATTTTCAGTATGGATAATTTAGAGGCAGACAGACAGTTTCTATATATAACTTAAAATGGGTAAGGCAAGCTGCTGAATTTATGGTATTAACATCTGTGTCATCAAGAAATCTTCTATGTCAACCTTTAATGTCTTTATATTGAAGAGTTTTCATTACCTAAAAAAATAAGTAAAAACAAGAGCAGGAAGGGATGTGTATGAAAAATAATGCATTCAACTACTTTTATGGAAAAGGACAAATATTTCATTATTAAGGCTTGCGTAAAAAAAACCAAAACCAACAGATTGAAGGGCATCTTCACTATTTGCTTAAACATGTACTTTTTTCTAGGGAGATAATAGTTTGCCTTACTCTTTTATTTGTAGGCAGTTTAAATTGCCTCTCAAAAATACAGTTTATAGGTTGAATGATCTCAGATACTTTGTGAAATTACAGATGTGTTCTTTTTATTGAGACTTACATATCCTGCAGCAACATCCTACCATCTCTTTGCAGCTTGCAGTACTATAGCTAATAATTTAGAAACAAACATGCCAGTTTTAATTTTAAAGAGACTGTATTTTTTCCTCTGCTTTAATAAATCAATCTTGTACTGCAATGTTGGCACTCCTTTAAATAGGTCAGGAAAAAGTGTGTCCTTAATTCACCTCATGCAGCCTGATTGCTGATCACCAATAACTTGATTAGCTGCACCACAAGAAATTATTTGGTTCAATAGATGTAAACATGACCAACCACATCCAAAACATCAAAGTCAAGAGGATTCTTCCTTTTCCCTAAATTCCCTGGAGCCAGAGCAGCCTGTCGGGGAACTGTGCTCCCAGCTCAGGACACCCTGTCCCCTCTGCCTTCAGCAAATTTGTCACATGAAAGGATCTGGGGCTGAATTTTTTAGACCACAATCTGACTTTAAGTACAAATACAGAAGTAATTGCCAAACAGAATATTTAGGGCTCTGACTAAGCAGACTCTGGAGGAATCACAGCCACTGAGCCCAGCAAACAACCTGCGCTGCCAGGATTTCCCCTTGGACTGTTTGAGATAGTGGGCACTATTGAAGAATTTGGCATTCACAAGGACATTCCTAATAGTGCTCAGACATTCAATTCAGAGATGTAAGGAATTGTTTTTTCCCCCAAAATGCATTTAATTAAAGAATGTTTTAATTAAAAAAATGAGGAAAGCTTGCTCTGTATCTTTGTTGTTTTCCTTTCTCAGGCAAAGTCTGGCTCGCAGAAATGATGACATTTAATATCCCCACTTCTCCACTAAGCATGTGTGATAAAGCAGAGCTCAATGAAACATGCAGACATGATATAGGAATATTTATAGGTGGACTGGCTTGGTTTACTCTATTCATCCTTCACACCTTCTGCACATTTGCTTCTTGTACAGTGGGCTGCATTGACAAGCCTTGATAAAGCACTTAAGGCCTGTCCTGGTACAGATGCTCACAGAAACTTAATTTCAGCTCTGCGTAGGGGAGTCTATATGTTCACTTAATTTTTAAATTTTCTCAGGCAGGTATTTGGTTTGGAATGGTTTCCTATGCTCACCTAAGGCAAACAAAGAGTATTGTGGGATGGAGCTGAACCAATAGTCAAGCAGTAAATGACAGACATTAAGTGTTCACCATGACATCAGAGAACAAAAAATCCGCAATTGCTTCAGTTTAATAAAAATATGCAAAAGATTAGTTTAAGAAAACAATAGTTTGGTTATAAAGACTTTGCTATCTAATTTTTAGAATAAATTATTAATTTCAGATTATTATCCCAGATGAGAGCAGAGATAGGGATTTTTGTTGTTAAAAGGAAAAGAAAGTCAAAGAAAAAACCCTATAAATAAGTATAAAATAAAAATAACTTTTCTGACTCAGGCAAAACTAAAACCTTATATGCTGTGCCTTACCACAAGATTATTCATTTTTTATTTTCTTCCTGGTAATGCCACAATTTCATTGTTACAAAGATAAAATTATGACAAAATTACTGTATCTAAGGTGTATGGTTCAGGAAAATGCACATGAATCTCCTTATGGTTTTGATTTTGCTGTGAAATTCCACATTTCTCACTTTTGTTTTTGTTTTGGAACCTTACTGAGTTTTTAAAGATTTCCTATCACTTCATGCATAGAAACTTTGACAGAGATAGTTCAGAATGTGAAGAACTGCAAGTTCCTAAAACAACATAATTATGCATCTTAAATATGATTGAGTTTAAGAATGCCAGAAGGACATGAAAGCTCTGCTTCTCTCTTGCCTGACAAAGAATAAAATTGATAGTTTGGATGAATGCAGCATAGCCACAAAGGACAATCGGAGCAAATCTATAATGGGCTGAAATTTAGTGAGAGCAATAACAGGGTCACAGTGGTTTGAAGGAAATGAGAAAAAACTTGTTTTTTTTTTTAAACTATAATGACCTTTTTTTAAAAAAGATGCTTACTCTTGTATCACTTTCTCTGATATTACTATAGCTGTTACACTGTCCTTCCTAACATTGCAATGACACATATTACAAGTATGTCATTGCAAACAAAAGAAAATTATTTTATATATTTATCCTCATTTTGAATAACAACCTACATAGAAATAGAGGAATTAAAGGAATGGCAGATGGTCTTATCAAAGGACAGAGTATTTACCATAGGTGGATTTTTATTCCCCACACACATTTTTTCCCCACCCACAATGAAGGCACAGGATATCTGGATGTCTCTGAGCTTGGAGTGCCACATTAGCTTTCTGAAGCAGGACAGAATTGTTGTCAGGGCCCTTGGCAGCCAGTCAACCTCCTGCAACAAGCGTTCAGTGTCAAAACTGCAGCTGTCAAAACTCCCAAAAATCTCTGCCCTGCACCCCAAGGCTGTTTTGTGGAGCCTAATTTCCCACACATAGTCCTGACATGTAACAGGGGCACATACATGGGTACTTGAGCTTGTGAGCACCTTCCTCATCTTCAGGGCCCTGTCTGCACATCCCCAGGGCCATGTCTGACCCTGGTTATCCTCACTGGGCCTGATCCATACCCCAACCCACAGACCAACCACCCTGTCCCAGCCTCAGCCCATCCCCAGGGAGATGTTTGGGGCTGGGCTTCCCTGGTGCCTCACAGTTTTCCTGCTCCTGACTGGAATTATATGGGATGGGCTGCCAGGGCCTGCCATGGCACCCCAGAGAGCCCCCACTGCTCCCCAGGGAGACCACAGTGCCCAGAGTGCCCCGGCACACTTGCATTGCAGTAAATTTGGAGCATGTGATTCACATTGAGGGTTTCAAGGGAGGTGATTCTCCCTGTCTGCTCTGCTTTGGTGACACTCCTGTGGAGAGCTGCATCCAGCTCTGGACTCATTCCAACATGAGAGGGAAGTGGACATGTTGGAATGAGTCCAGAGGAAGGCGCCAAAGATGATTAGATGCCTGAAGCACCTCACCTATGAGGGATGGCTCAGGGAGCTGAGGTCTCAGCTTAGAAAAGAGAAGGGTCTCGAGTCCTTATAACAGCCCTCCAGTACCATAAGGGACTACAAGAGACTTGGAGAGGGACTATTTACAAGGCATGTAGTGATAGAAGAAGGGGCAATGACTTTAAACTGAAGGAGGATAGATTTGGGTTATGTATTAGGAAGAAATTTTTCCCTGAGAGGGTGGTGAGACTTTGGGAGGGGTTTCCTAGAGAGGCTGAGTGTGTCCAACTCCTGTTAGTGTTCAAGGCCAGGTTGGATGGGGCCTTGGGAAACCTGGTTAGTGGAAAGTGTCCCTGCCCATGGCAGGGGTTTGGAGCTAGACAAACTTTAAGGTCCCTTCCAGCCCAAACTGCTCTATGATTCTATGAAATGTCAGCTGAAGACACAACCAGGGTGTTCATGTAATGGTAACCCCAACACTGCCAATGCTGTTGGCAGTGAGGCCTGCAAGTGCCTACAATACGAAATGTAGTTTTCACTGGGTTGGATATGGGACTTTCCATCTGCTCAGACAGACTAACTACCCTCTCTTTCCATTTTGAAGACAGACAACACAGACAAGGCCTTTTGGTGGACTGCTCCCCTTTCCCAGGCTCTTTTCCAGTACAGTGCCATACTCTGCTGGCTCACTTCTGCCATCAAACTGTACATGGCAGGGGCAGAACAGACCCTGAACCCGGGCAGCAAGGGCAGGCAGCCGCCAGACTACTTCCTTCCCCCTGAGCCACCCAAGCCAGGTCTGGGACCAAGCATGCACCAGTTCTGCACGACTGAGGCAGCAGAGCAGTGTAAGTCCCTATGAGTGTGTTGTGCTTGCACAATCACACATTGGAAGAGCGCCTGCAGTGAGACAGAGTATCAGAATACCAGTGCTCACTGCCTGCTTTTAGTCTCTTTTATAAGAAGTCACTGTGCTCGTACTATGCAATGTATTTAGACAGGAAAAAAGTGGTTGTTAGGGACAACAGTTTAATACCTTGTAGAAAAATCATGAGTTGGACAAAATACAATCCATCTCTTTTCTGTTGTGTTTTCTCTGCTGACTTTTCACCAGAAGTCCAGGATTAGTTTAACAGATAATGTGAGATACTGCCCACTACCCACCAGCTGGAAAGGACCAAAGCATTCAGCAGCTGGTACAAAAGCGTATTCAGACACAATATTCACAAATGTACATTAATTTATGTCTTGCACAGAAGACAGTTATTATTTAAACAGCAGATAAGTTGCTGAAAATTTTATTTTCTTGTTTGTTTTGGTTGTCTCAAAGGCAAGCCATTGGTACATGTGATCTTTAATCTGCGCAGTTAAACTTTATCTACTTTGTAAGATGTTTGTGCTGCAGAGCAAGTGAGTTGCCATTACTGCCCCAGCTGGTCACTGCAGTCACTCCATAATGAACAAATGAATGGTCTTGAGGCCTATAGTTGAAATTATTATCATTGGGATTTTTCTGACATACCCTCTTTAGCAATTCAAAATCAAAAGTTTGAAAATTATCCTGTATCTGTGTCAGCAATAGTATCCATCCAATTAAAACATTTGCTAGATTTCATAAGTAGCTGCAGCTGCCTCAGTTTTGATATGAAGTGACTGCGCCAAAACTGGATCAGCTATAAACAGCAAGAACATGTCTTGCCAGTGTGACGGCAATGGTGGGTTCCTCATAAACTTGGATTTACCCTATAATGACCTGGGAGAAGACAAGATAATAGGACAAATATAGCTTAGTTCAGTGGGATTGTATGCAGAAAGGTGAGAAAAGAGTCTATGGCAATTTGAATGGTGTCAGAAAAAAAAGAGCAGCAGATCTATGATATCTGGAAGATCAACAATGCTCTGAAGAAGCAATGGGCCAAATTGCTATAAAGTAAAAGGTCAGAATGAAGAAAATCACTGGAAGAAAAAAAGACAAAAACTCTTTGCTTCCATACTTGCAATTGGGTTGACTTTTAGATATTTTTTTTTAGTAGACAAAGGGGAATAGGAACAGATCATATAGATCTTTAACACAAAACAGTATACAAAATATATGGATAGTATGAAAATGAAAGGAAGTCCATCTTGTTCTTGGTATTTTTCTAGTCATTCATCAATGTAAGTGAAGTGTCACCTGGGATCCAGGTAAGTTATGCCCTTGGCATTTTGTTTATATTTGTTCTTATTTTGCCTTTGTCTGGGTGACTATATGGTCATGTGGTTTCATAAACTTTCTAAAATCTATCTTAAAACAATTTACTTTTGTTGCCTGGGGTATACTATTTGGAAGTCCACTAGAATATTTTTTCTTTCCTAATCTAAGTTTATTAATGATAAATGAGTGTTCAGTCTGATCTTTGAATCATACTTTTCAACCAGAAATTGTTTTTTTGGAAACACTGAGATAAGACTATAAATTAAGTTTGTTAAAGAGAAAATCTACACTGGAAAGCTATGAGTCTGTTGCTAAAAGCAGACAGACATGCTTTCCAAATATACCAAGAGAATTGCACAACTGTTTTCCACAGAGAAGCTGTGGGATTTGAGTACATTTTTATGCTCTGAAAACTCTGAAAATGTTCTGCATCCCTCTAAGGATATACCTTCTCCCCACCACCTCTCTGAGGAATCTCGTATACATAGTGAAGGGGAAAGGTAAGGAAAAATCCACAAAAATTTTCACAAGGGAAAATGCTTTGGGAAAAAGACACAATTACCTGTCACCATCTCCTGGTTCTGTTTCTGAAAGAACTTCTATACTTTTTACTCTTTCTATCTTTACTCTTTTTACTCTTTCCTCATGTAAATAGGTCACAAGACTCTTGTGTCTGACTTTGGCAAAAGCCACAGAGGGAGGTCAAGCCATCTGAGCTCCAAGGTTTGACTTGAAGGAAGTAATCTGGGTGTCTATTGGGCTGTTCTGTGGTTAAAACTGGTCCTGAGTTCAACTCCTGATGGATCAGGATGTTGCATCCTGATCATTCTTGCTGTCTCCAGGTTCTCAGTGGATTATTGTATATGACCACAAGACTACACGATAGCAAAGTTTCTAAGATCATGCCAAAAGTGCAGAAGGAGGCTGGCATCTGTTCAAGGTGATGCATGCAGAGGTCATGGCCAAACTGAGACCCCTTACTGCAAAGCTGGTTTGTGACCTACTAGTGCCATCCTAATTGGCCATCGTACTGGGAATTTCCAAAGAGCTGACTTGCAAACAGGTCTTTCCACAGGGTATTCACCTACACCACATGTCAACTCAGAGGCTGACCCAGCTCAAAGGAAGGACCTTTATTATGACACAGACCCAAATATCCTATGACAATTGCCTTAAAATAAAAAAACTGGGTCATTCCTGCAGTCATATTCATGTGAGTGACTGTTAGGCACTGAGGTAAGTGTCGTTACAGGAATGGACTATTTTCATGAGCAAGTGTTTGAAACACTCTCCTCAGGAGAGTAGGTGCATCACTTCAGCTTCTCTCTTCTTCTCACAGGGCCTCTGTTTGGTGCAGCATTGTATACTTGAACCTTAAAGGCCACCTTTCATGTGATCTATTCAGTTTTCCAACTGACTTTAAAGAAGGATCTTTGTCTAAAAACTGTAAGATATTTGAACTCTGTCAGGAATGCCCTCTGTGAGTTCAAATCACACTACCCTGCCCACTAGGCTCATTACAAAAAGCAAGATGAACCTACGGCTTTCTGAATGCACCTGAGAAGCCAAGATTAGGCCACAATAAAGAAAGGCAGTGCAGTTCTCTTGATAGGCCCAGGTACATCTCTGTTAACATCCTCAGGAGTTATTGTATCTATAGATAGAAGGAACCATTTTCAAATGCAATGCCTGAAACTCAGGTTTCTGTATCTCTGCCAACTTTAAATACTACATTAAACATAGCTTTATGTGTCATATGTCTAAATTTAGACAACCTGGTTTTAAAGATTATCTTATAAAGAGGGCAATACATATCCAAGAGAAGACAAAAATGCTCAATTAGAGTACTTTTAACTTCTTAGAAATACTTTCTAAATCGTTATAAAAGGCCATGGAAATATTCTTCCTACTTGGATATGAATAAGACTATCTGGTAAGAATAACATTATCAGAATTTAAGGGGGTGATCTTTATTTTCTACTAATGCCAATTTAGTAAAGTGTCTTCTTGATTTACATAATATCATGAATAGCACTTCCTGAACTATTCAAAATAGAGAACAGGATAACCAGAAAATGGCTCCAATTGCAATCATCACACAATAAAAGAGTGTGCAGGCAATAGTTTAGGATTCCTCACAGTTTTGTGCATTATGTCACTCTCACCTAGACAAAAAACCTGAAAACTGCTTCCAAATCTGTGCAGTGGTACTTCACACTTTTTCTATGTTGTTGAAAATACCTCATAAAGTACTCAGCTAAATCACAGATAATTAGGCTCCGTTGTTTAATTCAGCACAACATAATGCTATTATATCACTTCAGCATAACTGGTCATCTGGTTTTGTGCAAGAGCAGAGTCACTACTTAAAAAATGCAAATGAGAAAGCAGCCTCATCATGTAGAGCCAATTCAGAGTATTTTGGTTATAATATGCAGAGTAGATGGAAAGGTTAAGAAGTGTGAGATTTTTATCAGGGAACAGAATCAATTCAAATAAATCAAATGCATGTCCATCACTCCCTCTGTGGGTGTGTGTCTGGAGGGGAGGGTTGAAAGCTCCATTTTTGTTATTTCCATCTCATCCATTTCCAGCACGAGCCAAGTACTGATCTCATCTGTATGCTCAAATCTTACTGACTCGCTCAAACTCTTCTTCAAAGTTTGCCAACAAAAAGCTGACATGCAAGACAAAACTTTAAGAAAATCAATGCCAAATAATTGCCCAAGCCATAAGAAAGAAAAAGCTTGCCAGTATGTTATGTTCTACCAACACTGTGGTGAGCTGTAAACCTAAAATCTAGGGGAACGAAACAGCTCTTATTGTGCATAGTAGGCTTTATATAACAGCAGGCAGCACAAATCATTTCTCTACTGCAGTTCAATAGCTAGTCATTCCTTCTCTTCTATATTCAATTCTGCACCAGAGCCATGACTTAAATGCTATGCTGCTGTCAGTTAGTTGGCTGTCCTTTCCTGGGCTGCCAAAGGAGATGCTTACAAATGAAGCTATTGCCCCAGTAATCAGGCATCTCCTGGTGGGACAGTACATGATAAATTTTTAAGGACATGTCTGCAGCACAAAACGTGCTGTATTTTACATCAGACATTGTCACACAGGGTTGTCCTTCTTTTTCTTCACTTTTAAGATTTGAGTATTGTTGGACAAATAAAAAGCATAAGAATTCTAGGAGACCCAAGGCGTACCTTGCAATGTAACATTGCAGGATTATGGATAATATAAACTAAAAATTGCAAGGATACAGATAACCTAATTCAATTGAAGCAAGTCTAAAAGCCATACTGAGTATTGACAGAATTTGTTAATTAGACTGTACTTGCCCTAAAAACAGGGATTGCTTTTAATTCTGTTCCAGGGAAGTTTTTTCATGCCTTATCCAAAGCTAAACATATTCACATATTTAAGGACAAGCAAAACGCTATTGCTTGACACGTTTGCATGCTTTAACTAGTTTTTCAGGTACAAACCTAACATATGAGGTAGTTGCAAGTTTCTCAAATAAAAGTGTTGAAAATCACAAGGGATAAAACTCATTTAAAAGTCAATATTTCTTTCAAAGAATATTGGTTCCAAACATGAAAGCAAGGCCCAGATACCCACTTTCTATCTCCATAGCAGCCACAGAATCTAGGTCTGGGTTCCACCAGTAACAACCTCTCCTTACGGTCTTAAAAGCAATTTTTCCATAAGTCACTTTAGGAAAAAATATTACTCACTGATTAAAAAAAATCTCCATTGTCAAGACCTTTCAAACTGAGAAATAAGAGATGATCAACTTATTAAAGTAAAATGGATCATGATACAGAAACACAGAAGACAGTCAGTGCCTTATATTCAGTCAGTGCTGAACAAAGCAAATAGTACCATGGATGACACTGCAAGAGTGCCACGGTATCAGCTCCTGCAAGTCAGTGGATATAACAATGTTTGCAGGTGTTCGGTAGTGATATTTTGATTCCTTCCTTATTGCTTTGTAAAACTATATTAAAATACTTTTCCTAGTTTGTTTTTTTTTTTTTTTTTCTTCAGTAATGAGTTTCCTCCCCTGCAGATAGACTGGTCACTTCTGGTGTTCTGATGTGAGATTTAACAGGAAGAGGGTAATGCCTAAAACTGAGTGCCAGTAGTCCAAACTGAACTGAAAGGCATAGAGGGAAAGAAAAAATTCTGTTGTGTAAGACAAGAGTTATAAGTACTCAATAGATGTATTTGAGATGCCAGCTCAAGCTTTCAGGACATTTTGTACAAGACTCTTTGCTGGGAATAACCTAAAACTTACACTCATTAACATCCTGAAGTTCCCCGGGGTGCGTATACAAGCATGATCGGATATGGAGAAGCAGAAAACTGAGACCTTGCAAATTGTTACTTGAAACCAAAATATTAGGAGTACCACCATGTTCTGTGATTCCAACCATGACAACATCTGGAAATTTTTAGAACTTCTAGTTCAATTTCTATTCAACTTTTAGGTTGACTTTATGGCCCAGTATTTTCTGACTAATGTTTTCTTGTAATCTTCTCGCCAACTCTATGGAAAGACACTTATTTCATTCTTGACTATTTTCCTCCTGCTTTATGATGCTGAAAAATATACTGATAATACTCTCTGCCTTTTCTATTGCCACACTGTCTGCCTGACAAAAATTTCTAAACAATGTGTTCAGTTAAGATTTCAGAAGCAAAGATTTTCTCTGCAACAACAAGCAGAAAAATTATTTTGTGATTTCCCTCTACATATTTGTTGCTCTGATTAAATTGGTAGATGCATCTTTGAATTCTCATAAGACTATCTAAGAGCTTAATAATGCAGTTTCATGTGAGTTACAAAAACCAAACTATTCTTTCAATAGATACTGAAATAAGTTTCCTCAGTTCTTCTAGTTACTTCCCACACTTCTTAGCCATGTTCCCTACAAGTATCATATCCTCAGACACAGCACAAGTTTATAGAGATCCTGACTTATTCATGTGAGTGGTCCAGGACAGCTGTGTTGAAAGACATACATCCATTTGGTTAAGCATGAAGTAAGACAAGAAGGGAAGAAATTTTTAATAGACAACCTGTCTTTAATAATGAGTCTTCCGCATCAAATAGCAGCATATGAGCACTCTTACTGACATTTTAGTTCAACATCTCAAATATGACAGACCAAAGACATAATTTATTAACAGTTGGCAGTCTGGCACTGACTGGGGTCCAACTTTTACTGCAGTGTGCTCTGATTTTTGTCTCTGTTCTTTCAGATTATTTTAACTTTCAGAAGAGCTTTGTCATTTGCTAGTAGACTAATTTCAGACTTATTCCTCATGGCATATTAATGCAATGAGGAGTAATTCTGAAAATTTAGAAAAATTAGAATATTTAAAAATATTTTAAGCATTCCTGTAACAGGAAAAAAAATAGGTATAAGAAATCTTAGGCAAAGTTAAAATCTTATGTCTTACCTTCCTTTATCTTACAAGGATTAGTGTTTTTGTTAGCCTTCTCATTGTGTCCAGCTAGATTCAGTTTTGTACTTAAATTATTTTTAGGTAAGATTTCTCCCCAAATGTTTCAAGATCTTCAACCTCGAGACTGTGGCAACCTACAGGTCTTTCAAAAATAATTGATAGTGGAATGCTACAATTCCTTTTTTCCCCTCCTGAGATTAAAGTTTAAGCAATATCTCACACAGAACAGTAGGATTGTAAAGTCAAATGAGGATATAAATGACAATGCTGAATTAGATAAGGACTGAGACTATTTATGAACTCACTGTCCTAGCCAAGCAGAAAAGATCAGGTAAACAATCTCTCATGGGGCTTCAGTTCCTGGACAGGATGCATTATGATATCTCAATATCTCTTCATACATACAGAAGGACCTAGATAACTTCAGAGCTTTAGAAGATTCTCTTTAGACTAAGAAAACACATCTCCATTTTTGTGAGGAGTCAAAGGGGAAAAATGTAAAGGTAAAGCTCAAACTATTCAGCAAAAGGGAATACAGGAAAAAATATATAACATTTCTTTCCTTCAGAGGCCACTTTTTTTTTTTTTTTTAATCATAGGGTATCGAAAATTTGGCTCCTAAATCCTGAAGCTGACTTGCCACAGATTTACTGGCCAAACAGTTCTCAGATATCCTAACAATGCCGTGGGCTCTTATCTCTGAGCAGTAAAGAATAATAAAGGCAAGTGCAGATGAAATATACATGAGTGATAAATTCTGGATTTGCCACTCTGGCAGCATACTGCTTTTATGACTGAGATCCAGGTTACTTTAAGCCAGGCCATTTCAATTCAGATTGCAAAAGAAAAACTATGAAAAAGACTGTTAACCTATTTGTCTATACTGATAGAATTTTTCTATACTGATAGATGAAACAGCTTTGAGTCAACAAGTTTAGGATACTTTGATTTGATTTCTTTTCATTTTACAGGGAGGGAGTAAAGAGCATCACCAGTGATTTGCAATGAGGTGGATCAATACAAAACAGTAGACCAGGTCCATTAAATGCTTGAGGTTCAAACATCTATGTTTGAAATGTCAAAGAGCACCACAAGAGTGAATGATACGGTGAACATATCAATTAAAATGCTTTGTTTTTATCAAATGGTGGCAAGACATCAGTACCTTTCTCATTCTTTAACTATTTATATTTGATTTTAACCTTTTTTACTAAGTGTACCTTGCAATTGTTTTTTTTTTAATGAGAGATCTTAAGAAACATTCTTGAAAACATCTATCTGTAGTAGACAGAAAGCAAGCTTGTGAAGATCCCCTCACAATTCTATTAATCAAGAATTTTTTTTTGGCTGAGGCAATATAATGCTTGAGAAAAATTAACTCAAACTTTTTTGTAATGGCCCAGCCTGCACACTCTAAGACCAAGCTCTCTACTGGTGTACAAAGAACCTAGGGGACACCTGGACTTGTAAGTCTTGGGCTGAAGCCCATTGGTCTTGATCATCAACTCTTTCATTCAGTTAAAATCTTCAGGTCATCAAAAATCTTCCTTAGGGATCTACTGCATAAAGTAAAGTATTGCTCTCTACAAGAGAATGGTTGTTTTCTTTCTCTAATTCATTTTCCAATTCCGGAAGCTTTAACAATTTTCTGCTTTAATACAATATAGCTTTCTCATTTTTCAGCAAAAATATGATGTTCCCAAATATACTTGAATAGCAATTCACTGAACGTCACATCACTATGAATATTTCAGCTTTAGAAAGCCATAACAGAGGGAGTTCCCAGTGTGGTGACAATATGTGTGAGTGTGAGTGATACAAGTAAAAAAGCTTCTGTTTTAGTACTCAACAAAAACTAGACATCAGGTCTATGAAGTCACACTCTGCCTAGTTCAGGCAATATCAAGAATGTGCATATGTCCAAGTCCCTGTGCTCAGCCATCCATTCATTTTTCCATATGTACACAGTGTACTTACATCAACAATGGGAGTACAGCCTCAGGAAGTAAGCCCTCCAAAAATTTGAATACATCACAAGACTGGAGTCAGAACTGTCATCTGTGAGGCAAAAAGCAGATCTCTGTTGCTAGTGGAATACAAGCTATGCATTAGAAATTTGCACTGCAGATAAGGAATCTGTAGTAAAAATGGAAGGAGAAATGCTGTCCGCATTAGTTCTATATATAATTTATTTTAAAACATAAACATACTCTATACTTTCACTTGATAGAAGCTTTGAAACTAAGATTTAAATCTGATAACTACACAGTTGCAAACACATATACTAGCAAATAGGGTTTTCAGTTAAGTATTTTTACAATTAGTGTCTTTTAATGAAATAACTTATATAAAAATGTTGAATTTTAAATTTTTCTTGTTTCACACTAATATTGCAAATGAAGCCTGGTTTGAATACAGTGGAAACATCTACTTCTTACATAACAGAGGAATTCAATGATACATATATGACTGTATAAAGAAATATATACATATGTGTGTATATACACACTAAGATTTTGGAAATTCCTCTCATATGCAAAGATTTTTAAAGTATTTTTCTATGTTACATGGTCTCTTAAAAAGTCAATGTGTGCTTCTGCATTTGTACAGTATAAATGCACTGCCTTAAAGTACAGATTGTACAAGTAGCAGAGATATTAGGAGATGGAAAAGATCTCAACCATCCAGTGCATCTTCCAGACGATACAAGATTATTGCCTGCATCATGTTTTTTCTTGTTTGTCTAAGTCTAGCTAAGTATCCTTCCACCATATGCTGCAGATTATTACACTTCCTAATGGACATCACTCAACTTTTAACTTGACGTCCACAAGTTTCCTATTCTTTAAGTCATTCTCATCTCTCACTTTATTCTTTTGTGCTACTCAATCTCATCTTGTCTTCAGTAACAGAGAGGCTGTATCCTTCTTTGTTTTCTTTCCTTTCTATTTTTTTTTCCTCATCCCTCCACCAGTTTCCCTTTATCCATGTCATCATTCATGGCTCTCTTCTATTCTCTTCCAAGTCTTTCACATTCTGTGCCCTGGCCACCCTGTCATTTTTCATTCAATGAAAGTGGATACACTTTCTTCCAATCAACACACGGTGATGGTCTTCAGCACCAAATTAATGATTTTCTTCTAACGTTTTCATGCTTCCTGTCTTCCTGGATTCTCCCTCTTTTTAGCTTATTTGGAATGTGCTTCACACAAACAGAAAATCCTCATAATTTCACTCCTTTAAGCACTCTTTTATTGCCAAACACAAAAGGTAGCAGGGAGAAGGGCTGTGCTGATTGATATAATTGCCTTTTGTGCCACTACTGTCTTTATTATCCTCTATCCCCATGCTCCTCTCTCTCACATCACTTTTTGACAACCTATGGCCCCTGTTGCCTCTTAGCCATTATGGATTTTGGAGTAAGGTAAAATTTTTTGGCGTTTTCCTCACTGATTTCCTGGACAGCAATCAAGGCTGCTAGACACCATTTCAATAAAAAATAGAAATACTAATTATTAATATTCATTGACCTCTTATATTTCAAAACTTATGAGTACAAGTCACCATGCACTACAAGCAAGGCAAAAACTCTCATCCCACTGATAGCAATAGGATATTTCTAATCATCTTAAATTATAATTTTCATACCTAATCTAATGAGGTAGAACATTGTTAGTTATCTTATTTTACTTTTGTTGCCCTTATATTCCTGTAGACCTTTTGAGGTGATTTGCCAATTCCTTGTGGTTCCACATTGGCTGCATTCAGTCATCTAACTTGAACATCCCCCCTACTCTAGCTAGAGGAAATCCAGGAAATAAAATTTTAGAAATTTCTGTAGTTTGTAGCAATGCTTTTTCCTCCCAGCCTGAAAGGAAATCTAATGGAGGCAATAATAGCAGCACCACTATTTCCCCTAGAGAATCTGGAAGTGACCAGTGTCAATTTTAAGTGAATATTTTTTTATTAGGTCAGGGAAACTTTCATGAAAGAAACTCTAGCTGGACTAGCAGTGCAGGCGCTGCTTGGACTTTCACAAGTACTACTATTCACATTCCATCACATCACTTGCCATTACCCAACTCTGAAGCTGATGGATCAAATAATTATCTTTCATTCAGATTAAATATAATTAAACTTATTACACAAACTAAGATATCTCAACAAGAGTGAGTCACTTTCCAATACCATTGCATATGCAGGGAATTTCATTTGGGAAGTATGCAATGATATGGGAATCAGATTTGAGTAAAATTATGTGGTTATTTGGAATAGAAGGAAACTGAAGAGATGTAAAACCATTCAAAAAAGTTTGTGTAAAATCAGCAAGAGATGTTATCCATGTCATGGCCTTGCTTGAAAAGGCTTGAAAAAATCCCTGGGAGAGTATTTTGTGGCAGAGTGCTGGGAAGAGCAAGTCTTGAATCATAGGGAAATTATCTCCAACTGTTGTTTCTCCCGTGTTTAAAAATCCAAAGCTTGACACACGGTAACATGTGGCATAGAGATAACATAAGTAGAATAACTGAGTTGGCATAAGCTCCATCTAGGCAATGTAACTCCCTTGGGATTAACAGGATCCCATTGAAAAAAAACTTTTCTTCTTCCCTTTTTTGTTTTTCTTTTAATGAAAGACACTGCACATCTCACTCAGCATTGGCCAGCCCCTGAGGATGTTGTGAGTGACAACACTATGTCATATTACAGGGTTTACAGAGCCTAGCACAATGTGGCCCTCAACCCTGAAGGAGGCTTCCAGATACTACCTAAGGACAAATAAATTATAACAAATACATGTAAATAAACAGTCATTTAACGGTAGTCGAGACACATTGTTATGCTTTCTCCAACTTAAAAACCTTCACTAAAAACTACTTTGAACCATTTTCAGGGTTTTTTTGTCTCTTTCCTTATAAGCAATATCAAAGAGACATGCCAGAGGACGCTGTTTAGGCTATCATGTCATATATCCTATGATGCCGAGGGAATGCTTTCTTTTCTGGCCCTTCCACAGCTGGGGGCAGGGAGGCCTGCAGGATTTAGCAGGAAGGGCAAAAAGCTCTTTGAATATTGCTTTTCTCTTTTTTTTAATTTTACACTGCACATTGCCTCATGCTCACTTGTCTAAGGATGCAATATGCAGAGCCACTATATCATAGTTTCAATATGACACATTGTGAACCTTCTGGCTTCCAGTCCAGGAGCCAAATGGCATTGTGTATTCCCTCCATTTGGCCTCATTTTCATCTTCCCCCTTTGCACCCAGGCTGACAAGAGGAACATATGAAGCTTTGTCTCGCTGCTGCATCTTGACCTTGACCTTACAGCTTTAGAAAAGGGTACTTGCATGCACAGGGCTGCTATTGTCTGCAGCCGGGTCCCACTTTCTTTTGACATTAAGTGAGTAAAAGGCCACGTGACAGAGTCCCTTCACAGCCCCAACATTTCTGTCCTGTTTCTCCTTTGCAAATGTTTTTGTACTTACTTTTTTTTTTTCTCCTCAGGTCAGGCTTACAGCATCTTTTGCTTTTTTTTTTTCTCTCTGTTGCTCCTATCCCCCTCTCCTTTTCCTACACACACACGCACGCGCGCGCAGACACGCGTGCAGACACACACACACACACACAGAGGAAAATCTATATGTGTCAGACATTCAGCAAGGGAAAGACAAAGGCACTGAGTTAATTACCCATCATTTACTGCTGCTGAGAAGAACAGATGGTAGCAGGCGATATGTAAATGGCAAGGGGCAGTGAATTATTCGATTTTTTTAGATTAATCGTCGATGACAAAGGAAGTGATTACAAGCTGTGACATTTATACAAATGTATAAAGTACATAATGCTAGAAAAAAAAAAGGGCTTAATATTATTATGAGGATGTCAGGCATGTGAACACCATTGTCATAATACAAAGCAACACATTTTGTGAGATCCAAGGATCTGCTTTTCTTTGATTTGCAAACTTTGGTAAGTCCTAGCCTCTGGAAATATATATTTCCCAAAATGAATCCACGCCTGACAATCAGGAAAAAAAGAGGTTTGGGTGCTTTTGCATATTTCCCACAATGCATAGCTCTGCCTAGTCTCAACAGTAGAGCTTATGAGGGATGAAGCTGATGTCGAATCAGTGTGGATTGTAAAATAGAAAAAGGTGCTAATAAAACACATAGACAGGAAATGGAAAATAAAAGGAAAGGTGATGTTTAAGCTGACAGGCACTCTGTGAGGACAGGAGGGCAAACAGTAAGGTGGAAGTGAAGACAGAAGAGAGTACTGTTTGTTTACTGCGTGCCTGAAAAATAATCATTTTAGAGACTTTGAAGGTCAGAATGACATAATTTCCAGGCCAGGCCTTGCTGTTTTTACACAAACATCCAACCTGCTCATCCTCAAGGTAATCTACTGTATTTTCTGCTGTATAAATAATTAATTGGTACATGAGGAAAACAGATGCTTTCTTTTGCAGATCATAGGAACCGCTCCATCATCAAAATGTCTTCAATCACCTAATTATTAAATCTATACGGTGCTAATAATACAGATGGGAGATGAAGCCAGTGAGCTGCAAATTTTTTCCCACTGAAGCATCCCAATCTACTGCATTCCTTGTTTCACATCTTGCAGTGAACTACTCTCTGGAACATCAGCAAGGCAAATAGAAGGGAGAGTTTGGTGGCAAGTTTATTTATCCCCCTCAGAAATACTTTCTAATCAAGCAAGGCAAAACATCACCAAAAATTACTGTGAAACACTCCACTGTTGTGCATGCTTTGTTGATTATAGAGGAGTGAGGGAGGACAGAATAACAGTATATTAGTCATCAGTACCTTTAAATCTAGCAATCCATTTAATATTAATATTTTCTCAAGAATAAAGTGCTGGCTGTACCAATATGCCCTGAAGAAAGAGAAGAATAAAATGCTGTAGCATTCCAGTATTTCCAGTGTAATACTTTCAAAAGCCAGATACTCTAGTCCCAATAGCTAAGGTATTGGTTTCTAAGCTGTTTTTCTTTTACTTCTTTTTAGATAATGTTACCTCCATGAGATGCAGTTACTGTACTAATGCAGTTTCCACTCTGTTCATTGGTGCATATGCAAGTTTGGTTAGTACATTTTTCTTTCTCTAAGCAAACATAGCATGGACCCCAGAATAAAAACACATATGCAGTTATTGAAACAATTGAGCTGTATCCATTTCTCCTGACTGGAGACACTAAACTGAAAACATCTCAAATCAGTTCACATTGCACATAACATGTTATCTACTCATTTCCTTGGGATGGAGGGATTATGAGTTAAAGTTGTAACCTGGAGGTGGGGAAAGGCTGTCATTTCTCTCTTACAAGGCTAGAAAGCAGAACAAGATTTTCCCTTCCTGAAAATTATAGAGAAGGAAAACATCCTTCGTATTGAGGAACAGTGAATGGGACATGACATTGTGAAAATATCTAGGTAAGCATCCACAGCAGTATTTCTTAACTCTCCCTAGATAAGATGAAATTGTTCCAGTGAGAAAATCATCACTCCCTGCTCCTCCCCCACCTCCATTTTTTTTTTAACAAAGGATGGATGATTTATGACATGGGCATGAGCATATACAGCTTTCTTGTACCTATAGATTCATATTTATGAGATTTTTTAAAAAACCTCATAGGTAGACCATACATTACTGCAGACTTTCCATTATTAATGTGTTAATGGATTCCAAAGGACAAAAAACAACATCAAGAGGGAAACATATGTTTTTATTTGGAGAAAATGGCTGAATCTGAATCTGCACCACATCTAGACATCTATTTATACACATTCCTGCAACACAACAAATTCATGAAGGAGGAGAAAATAAAATATCCATGCATTTCTACAGCTTTCCACAGCTTTAGAGATATTTATTTATGAAAACCACAGGTAGTCATTATTTATAGTCCTGATCTTTTTGTTCTTTCATTTTTTTTACTAAAACAAAGATGAAATTGGAATTGATTTTTTGAGGGACATTTATACTGAAAGCAGGATCATTTTATATTTTCACAAGTTGAAGTCTGTATTCATTACTACAAAAAAAATGTCAGACCAGCAAGCTAAACTATTTTCATTTGCGGCCCATATTTATTTTATAGGAAGCTTGTCACTGCACCATTGCATAAAAATGGAATTTAAACTATGCTTGACAATAAAATGAACTTCAGTGCACTGTTTTCATACACATTGAAATATGCGTATGTATTTTTCTTATGTATGTATGTATGTAAACACACGTTTGTGTTAGAGGGGGTTTTTGCTTGGTTAGCTGTAGAGTTTGTGTTTAGGCAAGCACACCTAACAATCACAGTCTCCCATTAAAAAGATATGCATATATAATATTTATATGCAGATGTGTGTGCTTGCCATCATGCATCCACAAGCATGTTTGTTAGCACTGTTTCATTTCTTCATTCCCATGCTGTCCCCATTAAAATAACGGTGAATTTCGTCTGCTGTGCTTTGTGGAACATTTCCACTGCAGTCTGTCTAACCTGTGAAAGCAAGATGTGCTGGGAGACCAGCATCATTCCAGTCACTGAGAACTGGGGAACAATAACTAAAAAGTGGAATGGGAAGGCCTATTGTGGCAGTGAAGAGGTGAGTCAGGGCATCAGAGTCAGACCTTGTTTAGTGAGAGAGGTTAGGCACTACTTGATAGTAGTTAAACACCCCAAAAGACTCTAGGTTATTTTTCGCTTTATTTGTATGGCCTCCCACAGCTGAGCCAGTAATATGTTCAATCTTAAGTGGGATATTATAAAAACTCTAACTAGCTAGGAAAGAAAATATTTTCCCTTAAGCCACTTTTGTATTTATTAACACAGATTTTCATTTTTTCACTAACATGCACATCTATCTTTGTGTTATGCTTAAAATATATGTTGTAAGGGCAAATATGACTAAAAAATATTTGGAAAAGAAGTTACAGTATAAAATTTTATTTTTGGCAGGTTCTAAACATTTCAGGTCATTTAAAATTATCACACTGCTAATATAGCCTTATTCCTAAAATACCTCACAGTGCTCTGGACTGTGCCTTTCCAAAAGCAGATAAGCAAGTCCCCCAGCATCAGTATCTCAAAACACCAAAACAAACCAACAACAAAACAGATAGAGTAACACCTAAACGATGTCCCTTTAGGCATTTCTTTCAATGCACTTCAGCTGACTCCACTTTTATATAGGTTATAGGATTTACTATAGCAACCTCACCACCCTCTCCAAAAAAAATCTGGCTCCCCCTTCTTCGTGACTTAAATCAAACCAATAGAGCCCTCTATTGGTAAAACCCCAAATAGCTACCGAAGTTCCTTTGCAATAGGGAGCTATGCCATCATGTTGCAGCTGAAGTCAATGGCAGATGTTTTTAGACTTAGATAGCATTAGCAAAAGGCCCTGAAAGAAAAGGTCTGTGTTAACCCCCAAGTATGAAATTTCATTTTTCTTATTGCAATTGACTTATGCAAGTGGTAATTTTGAAATTTGAGCACAATATCATTGCATAAACCTGTAGCACATCTAAGAGCACTTTGTTCTCCTCAAAAACATTTCATTTTCTGGAAAGGATGCAAATATATTACACCTGGCCCTGATTCAATATTTCTGCTTTGATAAGTACAGGATTTTGACTTGATTCTGCAAAGGTTTTTGGGACATCATCTTCTGTACAGTTCTACAAATTAATTAAGGCCTTGGGTACATTATAATTAAGGGGCCTAAGGCCAAGTCACGGCAGCAACCTAAAGATGCATTACTTTTTTCATTAATGGATGATAGAGTGTACCAGGAGTGGAAGTTGTTTCTGCAAAGAAAAGCAAGGAGCTAAAATGAGGAAGTCTTTACAGAGGAGGACTGTTAGGGGGACTTCAGAGATATTTTTCTTGGCTCAGACAGCCAATGTTGAAAACAAACATTAATAAGTCCTTATGATTTGGCCCCTAATTTGTATCTCACAGTCCATATTTCACAGCCCAGTTCATGACAAAGCTGCTGCTTGTAGTCACATAGATCCAAGTACTTAAAGGCGCTGTTGGCTTCATGGATCTCTTCTTGGGGCAGGCTGGAGGGAGGAAGAGATTTTGGAGGAAGATAGACTCTAATATATGTCTGGGTTTTGCTGAGGTAACTGTCCATATCTTGGCTTCAACATAGTGGGATTTCATGACCCTCTTACCTATTTATGTATTTACATAAAATTATTAAGATTAGCACTTTGGGATTATGAAGTAGTTGTGTTTACTGCTTAATTATTAAGGAATGGCACTGGCCTATCCAAAGTTGAAAATTATCATTTCTATTTTGTATTTTTATTTTTTCTATTGAGAACCAAAGCAAAAAAAAGCTGATTTAGGCTGCCACCAAAGTGATCTGTGAAGCCACAATGTGGCTAAACCTGTCCTCCAGTTTTTGGAAATGGGAACTGGTAGGAGAACATATCACACCAAGGACTAACCCAGATATGGAGCTAAGACATGACCATATCCAACATATAAGCTAAAAATCCTGCAGTGTTCCTGGGTCTCAAAGCTCAGACGTAGTCCAAGGTCAAGGTCACAAGGGAAGGCTTTAGCAGATGCAGCTCCTGAAAACAGAAAACGAAGTTTGGTGCTTCCAACATTTTGGCAGCCCACATGGACTCTGGCTCCTTCTGCCAGTCCCACATGGCCTAGGTCATGTTCTCACTGAATCCAGAACCTTTCTGAAAGTCAGCATCAGTTTTTCCAGCAGTCTGTGAAGTTGATTTGATACATGGAGGTCTGTCCTATGCCTGAGTTAGGGCTGTACAGGTAATATTAAACCAGTGGCAAACTCATCCATCTTCATGCTCATGTGAGTCATTCCTTCCTCCTTTCATGTCACTCATGCTCTACCCTTAAGGTCAAACCATGTTCTTTCACCTGTTTACTCCATGTCTGTTGCTTTTTTTCTCCTTTCTGCGGGCAAGAAGGAAAAAAATGTATGAACAATTCTAAATGTACAAATTATGTACAAACATCTAATTGCTCAAATAGTGCAAAAGCTTTTTTCATTTTTAATTTTTTTTTAATTTTACTTGTATGAATTCTATTGTGCAGCAAGAATTAAAATAAGCTCTGGATATTCATTATACTAAAATCTGCAGAAGTAATGCCTCCTTCCAAGTTAAGTTTGGGTTAATGCATTTCCAATGTCTTTTGATCACCTTTCTGTGTGACACAAAGATAAAGTGACTCTGGAAGTTCATGGCATCTACCAGAAAAGGTGACATTGTCAAAACAGGAGAAGTCCTTCACTGGACATTTTCTGCCCTTCTTCCCTAATAATTGATGAACACCATGTATAGACTGTTTAACAGGCATCTCTGTATAACTGTGTGACTCTGTGGGAATTATTTAAATTCTATTTTGGAGAGACAAAGCCCTGCTTTACTTCTGTCTGAGTGCTCAGTTATCTCTGTAAGAATTACATGAGAAAGTATGAGGGGGAAGGTAGAAAAGGAATAAGTCCTTGTGAACTATAAGCCAACCTGCTACAACAAACCAATCTACTACTTTGCTTGCAAGACTCAGGTTTTGCAAGCGCTGCTTCAGTCTAAGCAAGTTCCTTTGCTTTTCCCTGGGCATGGGATCTCTTCTGCTCTGCTTGGCAGCACAGCAAAATGACCAAAAAGGGAAAGAGAGCAGGAGCTAAACTGATGTGTCTCATTGCATTTTTCCTCTTTGTCTTTGATGCTATATATTGATTTTCCTTTCTACATTTTCCAGACAAAATAATGGCCTTTAAAACATCTGAAGTCTTGGAGAAGTGATTTTTTTTTTTTTTTAATTCACAAGCACCTATTATTTAACGAGGCAAAGAAGCCTAATTTTTCTACAAAGAATAATGGCTTTCTAAAAATTATGCCACTCCATGATTAAACAGAAGAAAATGCCTCTGTGTTAAAAACAGCTTGCCTCACACCCCGAAGCTCCTGCTGCTATAAATAGAGGAGGCTGGCAGCCTCCAGCTCGCCATCTTCCCCTGCACTGACACGCCGTAGCGCCAGCGAGGGGTGTGACTGCTGCCTTCACCTGAGGAGAGACTACTCTGGTGTCTCGTCAGTGTCTGCTGGGAAAGGGCTCCCAATTGGCTGATTTCTACCCTGTTAGGAAAATTACAGCTCTCCTTGTTAAATCTCTTCCCTTCTTTTTTGCCCAGAGTGGAACAGGTAACAGATGCGAATGGATACGGTGTGGGTGTGACTGATAAAGAAATGCAATAACAGTGACATTTAAGGGAATATAAACTCAAATCCAGTCTGTAAATTAATGTAAACAGTGCATGTAATCTCTGATTTGTAATGCACAAGGAAAATAATTCTAAAAAATAATTACAGGATACAACCTTACAGAGGAAGATACCAAAATTATTCCGAAGTTGTTTGACTGTGTACATAACTGATGAACTTATTTTAAAACTGTGAAAAAGAAAGGCAACATGAAGCACACATTGCAAGGTTGCACTTGTCCCAGAATAAAATGAAAGAAAGGCGTTGCCAGGTGTACCCCCCACAACAAAGCATTGTGGAACAAATAAAGGTTAAATCAAGTCACCTGGGTGTGATGCGTGCTCAGAGCTCACCTCTCTGAGTGCAGGAAGGCTCATGTGCTTCAGCAGACATGACCCTGGCTCAGACATTGCCAGCAGGCTGCCAAGAACTGGGACAAGGACAGGGACTGGCTGGCAAGATGCATCACTAAGCAGCCCCAGATATGTGCAGACAGGTCCTGGCAGGGTAGCCTGCCCATCCCTCCTTCTGAGGAAGCCCCCACCCCTGCCATCACTCCGCTCACTCCCAAGAGGTTGCAGTGCTGCTCTGCTGTCCTTCTCTTCCACACACAACCTGCTGTAATCGGCATGCTGGAAACTTTTATTCTCCCAGACTGGGGTATAACTAGCTTCAGAAGGATCAGACACATCAGTATCAACAAAATCCAGGAAGAGTCAGAGCTTCAGTGAGCAATTTACTGAGAGGACAAGAAAATTCTCTTTATTACATGCAGTGACAAAGCACCAGGCAGTGGCAGCAACTAAGCTGCAGATTTCTTATTTGTGGCACCACAGCAGCAATTCAGCTCAGCCCCTCTGCACCTCCCTACAGTGTTCCCTGTCAGGGTCATGCTGCAAAATATGGCAGCTTCCAAGAGAGGAGAGGGGCAGGCAGGAAACCACAGCTGAATTCCCCCCGGATCCCAGGCGGTTTATAATTGCCTGTTGGTAGGTAGGTTCTTCCACCGTGTGCCTGTTCCTTAAAGGTCAAAGCATATAGTCCTTAAATTTCAGGGCATATTTGTGCTCTACTGCATGATTTTTATTTCCCTTAGAAACTGGCACAGTTTCTACAGGGGAAGTAAAGCTGACTTTAGGCTCTAGGAGCAGTGTCTGCACCAGGAATTAGGACTATTTTTTCCCTTAGGACAGGTAATTTTCTTTTCCAGTCTCCCCAAACTTTGTGGACTTCTCTCATCAGCTTAGGTAAGAAGATACCAAGTTGGAAAATTTTCCCTGAAGCTTTTTTTTTTTTTTGTTTAAATTGAAATCAACATTGTTTTAACATCTTCATGAGGTTAATACACTGCACTGAGAAGCTAAGGAGCAAAAAGAGGGGCAGTGACCAATTCACCTGCCAGCTTAATAGGCTGTTTGGATAAGGCTAAAAGCAAACTGGTTTTGACTGCAAGCAGCAATGTCCTCACAGTCAGAGATGTTATTACATACTTGTGATCAATATATGTTGCAAAGCAATGTCTTTTTTTTCCTGCTTTAGCCTTCAAAAGTGCATGTCTCCAAAACACTAAAATAAGTCACAATATTGATAATTACAGGATCTAAATTATTTACCTATCATGGCTACAATATGAATGTCATGAAGCCTAAAATTCAAATTGTCAACAAGTAAAACATTCAGAAAAAGGATAAATAAAACATGATCACAACAGAGAGGCCTGAACCAAAGCTTACAGCAAATACAAACTGAAGTTACCTTGAAGCTTGGGAAGTGTAGCAGTCTGTATTGCCTATTTAAACAAAACTATTCCATAGGATTTTATTGGTCACAAAATATTTTGGCAAGTAGCTCTAAACACTCTCACCTTCTAATTGTCCAGGGAAACTATTCATATTTAACCATTAACCCACCCAGTGCTGAGAATTATTGCATTGATCAAAAGAAAATTGGCATTTAAATCAACATTTTCATTTTAAATAATCTTTTGTTCAGTGAACATGAGACAAAGAAAACCCAGCAGAGGCAGCTATGGTTCCTTGTATCATCATTGATAATCTCATTTTAACCATCTCTCTCTTTACTTTATTTCCACAAACCTGTCCTTTTTTCCTGCTTCCAGCTCTTCCTCAGAAAACGCCACATATTCCAGCACTCTGCAGTTTTTCCACTTCTTCATGAGGAGCACA
Organism: Ammospiza caudacuta; assembly: GCF_027887145.1. Taxonomy (NCBI): domain Eukaryota; kingdom Metazoa; phylum Chordata; class Aves; order Passeriformes; family Passerellidae; genus Ammospiza; species Ammospiza caudacuta. The sequence continues at coordinate 119,041,881 of NC_080593.1, read as the reverse complement.
AACCATTTATCCCTATTAGCCATTTGTGCAGTTCCCATCAGCAAGGTTCAGAGAGACTGAAAGCTCCAACTCCCATTGCCAATTCACTAAGTTATCCTGTGCCAACTTCTTTCTGTCTCTAACTTTGCTATTCTCTTTGGAACGAGTCCTTAATTTTAATTTTTTTTATTTTGGCCACACGCAGGGCCAAATACAGAGGTAAGAAACAGTGAAAAAGTAGATCCACACAATATAAAGAATATCTATAAAGGTATAATGTCTCAAACTGCTTAGACTGTTTTTAATATATAAATTGTGTTATTTTTCTTAAGACCATGTTGTGATAAATTAACACTATTACTACATGATCACTTATATCCTGTTCTTATAAAATGCAACTGTCCCTTGCAAAGTGATACTTATCCTCTTTTGTTTTATGCTGTCAAGGAGACTGAAGTAAAGGCTGCAGTGCTTTAAATTCCAGCTTTTAGTTTGGGAAAATACCAGCAAAAAGACAAATCGAGTTCAGTAAGACTGCAGATATGAGTGTCTGGAGCACCCAGGTGAGCTGCGCCGCTCCATCTGCACTCTGCTCTCCGTGCCAGGCTGCTTGGCGGAGGAGAGGAGCGGACAGGACCCTGCTGTCCAAGCATTGCACAAGACATGAATCTTGTCAATTTTGGACTGAATTCCCTGCCAGTTATCAAGCAAGCCGCCAGCAAACTGCAGCACAGCGCGCAGCAATGTGCACAGCAGCGTTTCTGCGCCTCACTGCCCTCCCCTGGATGGCGCCTGTTAAGGCATTTCCGCGGGCTCCAGGTGCTGCAGAGACCATCGCCACCACCACCACCAATTCACAAGCTGAAACACATGACTCCAGCTGAAACACAAGCCTATGTTTGCATACAACATATCTCAAAACAGCTTTGATGTGTGACTCAAAACGAAATCTCTTTCACTGGACAAGCTTATGGGAGCTATAACCTGGTTTCGCAAGGTTCGGGTTGTTTGGATTTCTGTTACTTTAAGGTGCTGAACTCTAGCATTGTCAATTGTTTTCTCAAGGGTTTGAATCTCTTCCAAGAGATTTTATCACTGTATGCTTCACATAAGGCAGGACTGCAGTCATATTCAAAGCATATTGTGGTGGTTAACAGGAAAAAAAAACAACAAACTAAAATACATATTTCTTTGTTTCTAACAACCTTTTTTTTTCTGGATTAAATTCATATTTGGCAGCCAGTAAAAACATGTTATTTGCTTTTCTCTTAAAATTATTCCTTTAAGTAACCTGATTCTCTAAATTGCCTCCCTTGCTTTCCTCCTCTAATTTTCTTATATTTCTTCTTCAGTTTTGTTCTATTCTTCACCTTATCCACAGCAATTTCTTCCAGTCAAAGTATGAATCAATAACTACAGCCTTTCAGAATGACACAGAAATGTATTTAAAGGGGGAAAAATATCTTACTTAAAGATAAAATGTCTTACTGATATATTTACTGTCATTTACAAATTATATTCATTCTGTTTTATCAGCTTGCAATCAATGAACCATGGGCATGAAAGTTTGCACATAAGTTTATCTTAATGTGAAGAAAATCAGAGAATGGAACTGTAACACTTTTACAACCTCCAAAGAAGCCTGATTAGAACAGTCACAAACAATATGGATTCTCTGGGGTTCTCCATAAGGGGCTGTGAAAAGTTTAGATTTGCTCATGAAGCTGACCAGATTTTGCATCTCTCCTCTCAGATTAATTTAGCCAGGCTCTGATGACCTCCAGAGCTGCTATGGAAATAGTCAGGGATTATGTGCACCAGACCACAGGAATCCTACAGCTGGGTCAGAAAAGTGCTCCCTGGAAGCTCAGCAGCAGCAACAATTGTCACAATTATGCCTTGTCCTTATCCCTGGCTCCAAACAGGACACTGTGACTTCTTCATCAAAGAAACAGTCTTCAGTGTCACCCTGATTTTTTAAGATTTTCTAAGCCATCTGATGTTTACATTCTTGTAACGAACTTTCTCACGCACTTTCTTTAACTAACTCATTGTTTTGCATTCTTTTATGGAGGAGGAGAAATTTGATGGACTGTTGGTTTATCCAGTGTCATTGGAGAAGTGGCACTGTCACCCTCCAATCCACTGTCACTTTTGGAAAACTATAAATATTGAAGTCAGAAAATAAACTTCCCTTTTTTCTTCACCTTGAGAGCAGCGGTGTGCACTTGTGTTCTTTCGTGTCCTATAGGGACACTTCAAGGTCATTCATGAGGGTGACCTAGGGTTCCTGAGTGCATGCCCATGTTTGAGGAGTTTGTCAGCCTGTTGTTTGCAGGCTGAGCTCCTGGAATCACTGGTGGATGGCTGTGAGTGTTCAGTTAGCCCATCCCAGGTGTAAAGTGATGCGACTTAATTGAACTTTCAATTTAAAGTTAATTGAAAGGGGTTAATGCTAAACCATATTATCTCACAACTGGAATGGGCCAAGAATGGAAAATTACTATAGCTCAGCAGATGGGCAACAGTTTAGTAAACCCTCTTAATTTCATTTTGTTCTCAAATATATCTGGCCTGACAAATATCATGACTTCACACAGCAGCTATCTTCCAACAGACCAAGAAAACCCCTGTGATGGAAAATTTTTAGTGGGGAAAGTTTGACCCAGTAAATGGTTTGACCCATTAATGATTTACATACCTGAAGTTTGTTCCTACATGACTCCAGAATTGCACAACCATAGGAAAAAGGGTAAAATTTCAACTTCTGAAAGCAAAGCTTTCCCGTGTATCTCAAAATAGTAATTTAAAACAGTGCCAGAAACTGATAAGAAAAGCAGACCCAGACACCACTCCCAGCCCTGTTAAAAAAAAAAATTAATTTGAGGCCGTGAGCACTTTTACTTTTTTTCTGGGAGAATGAGTGACAGGATTCAATGAAGAAACGTGAGCATTTCTGGGAAAGAAATTGCTACCTTTTGGTTGGAGTCTGAAGCTATTTTATTATGATGCTGCAATGTGTGCAATCATTTAATTCCCGGGCTTTTGTCCTGTACTCACACAGAACATCAAAGCAAGCCTAATGCCATTTGAAAGATCATAATCTAAACTAGAAGATTTAAAATGATGCCCAAGTCAACTTCATCTGCCAAGAAGATAGGGAGAAAGTGTGATTTAATCAGCTGGCAGATTTTTAAAATATTTGTTCAGCATCTTTTTTTCTCCTAATCAAATTTACCAGTAGCAGGGGAATTAAAATAAAAACTGTCTGTACAGATAGATATCTCGCTTATCCATATTTTCCAGAAAAAGGACACACATAGCAGAGATTTTGTAAAAACTCAAAATATTAAGAGCATAAAAAACCCCAAACCCAACCAAATGCAGGTACTGAGGTACCAACATCCCTGTTTGAGCCAAATGGTTTAGCTGGCACACAAGCCATATCAGAGCTCCTCCCAGAGGAGAGGGCATCCTGACTTGGGAAGCAGTTCAGGGAAAGTCAGACTTGTTTATGCTGCTTCTGTCTGCCTCTGAGAGAAGCTGTGGTGCACCATTAGGACCATCAGCAGGGGATGGGCTGTGTGCCTTCTTCCTACCTACAGCAGACAGATGTGTCTCTTTTGTTCAGTCACTTTCCTCAGTCTGTCATTTTTCCCAGGGACCATGACCATTTGCAGTAGCCTGACACGAAGGTCACACAAGGAAATAGAGCTGTGAATTTGAATTTTGTTTTTAATTGAGTCTCATTAAGAATGGCAGAGGCCTGCTTTTTTTTTTTGCCTTTTTTTTTTTTTTGTCTATCAAGTTCTGGTGAGTGAAATCATCCCAAATACACAAAACTTGGATTTGATACTCAAAAACAGGCACTGGGAAAGCCTGTAGCTCTATGGTGCAGTTGGAAAAATCATGTGCAACCTGGGAAGCATTACTTCTTCTGATTCCTAGCTGCGCTAGGATTCTGGGATAAGCACAGGAGGGAAGAAACACAAAGACTTCTTAAAATCTTTATACTCACTGTATGATAATGCAGAAAGGGGGCAAGATAGACAAGCTTGTTTTCAGACAGGAAGCAATGAAGGCTTCAAAGAGCCTACAATATTTTTTAATTAATAAGGAATCAGTAGGAGCCAATTAAATCATGGCCATTCCAAATAGAGAAGATTGCATTGCTCTTTTTCCTGTGCTGCTGTACAGTAGAGTCTTAAATTTGCCAGTTCCTTCAAAAAAAAAAGTGCTCTATGCCTTTACAAATTACTTTGCTGTTTTCAGCCATAATTAAATGACAGTAAAGAAGCAAACAAAACTTTTTATTTTTCAAAATGTAAGCTTTAGTTATCTGGGAAAAGTTTTCATCATTGGACTTTGTAAGGGTGCAGGGAGCTAACACTTCAGAAAATATTTTGTTCACTGCCCATAAATATGTAGTCTAGCTTATTGACACTCAAATAATTTGATGCCTTTCTCATGTCATACTCAGAAGACAGGCAGTTTAGGAAAAAAATAATCTGTGTAGCTCCAGGTTATGTGGTCTGCTCCAGCATATCAATACCCTTGAAACAGTGAACTATAATATATTCTATCTGTCAGATCAATCCCCCCACCTTTCCCAGGCAGAGACAAACCTTACCTGAATTCCTAAAAAGGAGAACTTCCCCTCCTGCTTCCTTCAAATAAACAACTTCAGCCAATTCATTTTAATTACCTTGGAGTGACCAGCTGTGCATCTCAATACTGAAGTCAGACTGTTCTGCATTGCTGGAGTCACATTTAGATGCCACTCTAATTCTGTGCCAGAAGGGCTGGTAAAGACCCTGCTTCCTACCCCATCCTTCAGCCCGGGAGCTTAGGAGCTACCCTGCTTTCCTCTACACTTTATTTTTGCCACTCCTGCATCATTTCTGCCTTCTTATCATTCTCTCTCATTCTCTGGAGAAAACAATGGTTTAGCAATCCAATTCTTACTAATACTTAATAGACAAGAAAAATAACACTGTTTGCCTGGGCTTTTGTTGACATGCTGCTGTGCTCACCACTTCTCCTGGTCAGCTAAAAAATTTGTGTGTTGTCAGGTTTGTGTTCTTACGTATAATTCAGGGAGCTTTCATTTTAAAATATGGGTCCCACGTGAGTGTTGTCTATTTCTCAGGATTTTGTAAAGTCATGAACTCCTCTGCATTAGCAAAGTGACTGTTGAGACAAAAACATTCCAAGCTTAATCTGCAATGTGCATTAGAAATGGGTTTATAAAAAAGAGGAGAGTCTTAGATTCCATGCTCATTTTGCCTTGCTTTGCCTCAGAAGGTGCCATCTGATAAAATCAGCAGAGATGGCTGTTGACTTCATTACATATCTGCTAATTTCAGAGATACTTGCTGAGGATGTCTCTGACTTTAATTGCCATCTTGATTTACATAATTTTGCTCCTTTACCACCTTTACATATACTAATTAGCAGGCTTGGCCTGCACTTTTGTATTTCACTGGTCTACTTAAGAAGGTGGACGTACTACATAGGAACGATTATTTTTTCTGGTACACCATTCCCTTAGGGCACAGGACATCACCATGTGTGTGGGCACGATAGAAAGCTGACTCACAGGCTGCAACCTTTCTAGTCCTCATTTGTTTTCCCTCAGGAAGCCCCAGTAGCTTCACATGATTTCTTATCTTCTATTCTTAGGATCCTTTCTGGGAGGAAAACCATAAGTATCAAGAAGCAGGTGTCTCCTGAATTACCTAATAACCACAACTGTCCCATTTCTTTGCTCTTTCAGTAAGAGAAAAGTGGTAGAGAGGAAAGGGAACTCTGCCAACTTGAGTAATATTCACAGTAAATGTCTTTTTAAAAAAGTATGAAAGTCTGCTGACTGCAGAATTTTTTTTTAAAGCCTGCTGTCAGGCTGGCAATGGAAAAAAGTCCTTCTCAGTCTCTCGGATGCACACTCACAGCCCCAAAGGATGAGATGACTAAGCTGTATGTGCTTTACCACTTTAGGCCTGCACTTTGGATCTCATCTTTACCAGAATCATTTATGGACGGAAAATTAATCACTTTATTGCTAAAAAGAATTAGTATCAATGAGATTTGAAAATGATGACTGAGTGAATCGATTAAACCTCCTGGAAAGACCCCTGGACATTCCTGAAGTAGTTTTTCTACCTTGTTTTCTTTACACTTCTGAACTGATTAGCATTTTACATGTGAATTTTTAATATCTTTTGATTTGGAAACAGTGGATAATTTTTTTCTTTTTCAATTTTCTTTCTTGGACCAGAGCAGACTTGATTATATGAACTCTGCAACAAGCTGGCCTGGCTGCTGAAATCTGCATTACTTTGATGGTAGTAACTAAAATTTGGTGGAGGGCTTTATTAATTGTAATACAAGATGACATAAAGCAACTGGTGCATTTTCCCACCATTATTTTTGTACTCTGCTTTTTGAATCTACTTCTTAGGAAAATAAAAAAGCTCTTTGTGATAGGGATTATCTACATTATATGGTTTAGGAGTGAAGTAGTTAACCATATTGATTTCTGCAGTGCTATATTTAAGTTTCAGAGTTAACATCCCTCTGAAACAAATAGAGCTGATTATTCTTTTTAGAACAAATTTTTCTTGTTCTGCAGACTGAGGTATTGTCTACATTAAGAACATTTGCACCATTATAACCACTCTAATTTTAGTCACATCAATCCCACTCCTTGATGTAGACGAATTATACGTAACCACATCAGATAAAGCATTATTTTATGGCTGTGCAGTCTGCTCATATTAGGCATTTTCAACAAAGAACAATCGAGTTCCATTACTGCAAGGTTCCCCAAATGGGGAAAGATGATATCAATCACTTTGCACATAAAACTCTGTACCTGTCTGGGGCAGCCCCAGCCCAAGACTCTGGAGAGAGTAAGTTCCTGCTGCAAAGGGCTCTATGTTTAATAGATATGGGTGCATGGCCAAAGGCTGATACCAACTTTCAGAGCAGACTACTGATACAGCTAAAAATGCAAACCACTGCCTTCCACAGCACCAGCCTCATGCTAAAGAGGCTTATGTTCCCTTGAGAAGGAACAGATATTTTCTGTTTGCATACAGGAGGGTCAGCTACCACAATATAAATATTTAATCCTAATAACTAGGGAGGCAATATCAAGGGGATATGTTAACATGATGCCTCTCTAAAGCTTGCAGTGAATAAGCAACCACTCCTCTTTCAGAGGTAGAAGAATAGGAGCTGGATTTTAAAATACTGAATCAAAAGTTGACCAAAGCCTGAATTTCCATGCCCATTTATTCTGTAGCTGAAGAGCCCATATTTTTAGCATAAGGCATACCATGCAGCAATTTTGACAGTATAAGGAGTCAGACAATGAAAGAGGGGCTGGCAGCAACAGAAATGGGGGTTTGCCTCTCTCTCCCTCCCCTTTCCTCCCTGGAACACAACATATTTTTATCAGGAATAAAAATAAATAAATCCTCATTTGTCTTGCTGTGCCAAATTAGTATTCCATCCATGAACTGTCCCATCAGGGAAAAATGCCTCCCTCACACACGTGTTCAGGATAGCACTGATGGATCTGAGGGCCTCTCCAAACACAGTGACCATCTGCTAGGCAAAACATAGGGGTCTGACAAGCAGGAGCCATTCAGCCCTGTTGTTGGGCCACATTATTACATATTTGACAAGGGTAATGAGAGGCTGTCATTAACCTTACATGACAGTCTCCACAATGACACACACTAAAGCAAGAACAAAGAGCAGAACTCAGTAAAAAGGCACCTACTCCTCATTTAACCCTGAAATTGTCAGACACCATTATTGCTAATGGAGGCTGGCGGTCCTGGGGTTAATTTCCATCTCTGTGCTCTGCTTGTTCTCTTTTTGAAATGTACTCCTCATATGGTTAAGGAAGCAGTTTTATCAAGGCTATTGGGAAGGCAATGCATTATTTATCATAACACACTGAGATGTAAGAACAGAGAGGGTCTCCTGGAGGAATGAACAAACAGACATATTTCATGAACCCTTCTGATGGTCTGAAAAAAATTTCTGAGCTCAGTCTCTGATATTTAAGGATATCATCGCCTGAGTGTGACCTTTCTCTCATCTGCATTTCCTGCCAAGTTTTTGTCAAGCTTGAAATCACAAGGCTGGTTTTCCTGGTGACCTTGTCACAGTCACCTGGCTTTATAATCACAGGGAAATCCCATCGAGAAAGTTAATCGGTCGCCTGACTTTTAGTTGAACAACAGATGTAGGGTGAGACAGCACTTGCAATTTCAGGAAATAAAAGGTCATCTGAATATAAGATCTCTGTCTCAGGTGTGATGAGATGAGTTACAATCCTGAGGCAAGTTATGAAGATCTCGTAATAGAGCTGCTTACCACCCCAGCAAGACGAGGAATGCATCAATTTCCATGGTGACCTGTGGGCTTAACCTGGGACAGGGGTCTCTGGGAATGAATGCAAGCACTTGTTCAGATGCCTTGGCACATTAAGGACAAATGATAGAAGTGAAAGTGAAGATTATGCCTCACTGCAGGAGACTCAGAGCCGGTACAGCTGGGCGTTAGCTCACAGGAGTCACAAGGTTTGGGAACAGCTCGAGCCAATGAGAAAATAGGACATCAGGTGGTGGGTAGCTGCAGTACGAGGATGCTCAGAGCCATGGAGGGGGGAGGGGATGTCATCTCTGTGGAGAAGCTCTCTATAAATAGCATACAAAAAGCAAATCACTTTCTTTCCACACAAAGAAGCAAATGCAGCAGCACGAAGCTATCCTTCCAGAGGTGCTGGCTGGCAGGCTGAGAAAGAAGCTGTACGAACAAAAGATTGATATTTCCGTGGAAAAAGTGGAAGGTAAAAACTGTCATTAGAAGACAAACTATCCAAGAAGTGAGTCCAAGCAACACTGTATTTTATTAGAAAAAGTAGAATATATGTTGTAGAAGCACATTTCAGATTATTGATTGCTTTTCCAAATGTATTGTGTTGTTCCTTTACAGAACTGGATGCCACTGTCATGTGCTACCTTTTCTGCTCTCTCACTGGAGAATGTCCTTCTCCCAATCCACCCACAGAGGTGTCTGATGCAAAATTAAATAAGTCTTGTTTCCATTGAATCACACCTCTTTTGTTATCTAGCTATCCAGAATTTGTTTTCCATTAACATCTGCATGATCAAACATTTGTTTTACAACCAGTCTCAAAGAGCTACTGGAAGGAACACAGAACACACACGAAACTGAGTTCTGCTTTGAAATTACAAAAATGGCAGTGAAGCATTTATTTTTCCTTTACTCAGCCTGGTATACAGCTACAGCTACTGGCATTCAATCAGCAGTGGAAATACTCAGTCCCACTTGTCCCACCTTTTTATCACAGGATAAGTCTAACCAGCTAGTTCTCCTCCCAAAGAGATCCTCTTTCTCAGCTAGCACAGGACTCCATTCATTCATTTCCCCAGTAAATGTGCATGTCAAACCACTAAGGATGACTGAAGCATTTGTGCTGCAGTACCATCAATATATGGATTGTACACTCTTCTCTGTCTTTCCTCCTCTCTCCCTCCCTGCCTCCAGCCCTTACGGACCTCCATCCACTCATTCTTGTTATTTTCTTAATCCATACTCTAAAAAGTTATTGGCTTTTTCTCAAGACATAGTAATATGGAAGTCTACCTTCATCATCTGATCTCTAATAATAATTGTAAATGGCATGATCTCTAATAATAATTGTAAAACAATATGGTTTAGAACCCATTGCTGGGCAGCACATTCAATGAGAATGAACACAAATTACCCCAGACTTGTTAGGCTAAAACTGGTGGAGATGCTCACCTCTTCTTCGTTCTAACTCTGGTCATATTCTTGTGAACAATGGGAAATGGCAGCTGTTTGAAAGGCAGTAATTTCTTGCTAGTTTTTCTGAATATTTTATGTGCTAACCTTATGATAGGCAAAAATGATTTATGAATGTGGAGATATCATTGCTCCTAAGGAAATCTTCAAATGGAGTATGTGCATAATATTCTAGTGGCTTTTATTTCTGTAGAGAATTTGAGGAGTCTGTGTTATCAAGATCCCTCAGGACAACAAAGAAAGATTTGATATGTCTTTCCTTAAAGGGAATTTTAAAATGATTCTTTAACTCTAATTAGTGAATCTACTTGGGAATTCTCTGAAATAGTATTTCATGCTCATAAATGAAAAATAAAGTATAATTTTCAAACAAAAAGAAGTTGATTTCCTATTTCAACCACAAAATTCAGACTTTACTGAAGACCAGATTTGATGGCTCCATATTAACATACAGTGAGTCCCCCCAACACATCCAGCCTTTAACCTTTTATGAAAAGGTCATCACATTTACCTATAAGAATTATTTCCTTATGAATACAATTATTTATGGGTGACTCTCCTTGTGAGGCTATATAAAACTATTACATTTTCATTTAATATGATAGCTGGCAATTAAATGTTCATACTATTAATTGCCAGATTTGCTCTTCATTTTCTTTTTCTGAAGCTGAGACTAGTTGCTATTTCACTCCAATATTTTGTCAGTTATCCCATTTTGTATAACTTTTCAAGAGATATATATACTGGTTAGGATTCTTCCTGTGTTATGTTATTAAAGAAATAAAGATCATCATTATATAAATGGTAAAACTGCACTGCTCTGCAGCCACTTAACATTTTCTAAAAGCTACAATCAACTTGCTACAAAGCCAAGGAAATGATCTGAGAATCATTGAATGGTTTGGGTTAGAAGGGATCTTAAAGATCATCTGGTTCCAACCCTCCTGCCATAGGCAGAGACTGCTCACACTAAACCAAGTTGCTCAATAAGATCTAACACTGAGCTATGACTGGAAAACAAATGAGTAATACTAATAGCATGTACCTCTGTTGTATTTTCCATCACATTCAAGAACAGAAATTATTTTTATCACTTGTCCAAGTCACCTTTACATGCCCAGCCTTGAACCTGTAAATCTATTGTATAGTTCACTGCATATGAAATAGATGTAAATGGAGGATTTACATTATAACCCTTTCTTGCAGGTTTCAAAGAAAGAAAAAATGCAAAAAGGAAGGGAAAGAAGAAATAATTATCAGCATGAACAGAAATGTCTGCTATCCCAGAAAAAAAAAAGGAATTTGCAATTTTTGGAATGTGGGACTATATAAAAGGGTTCGTATTTTAATCAGGAGAGAGTTCATTCTACATCCCTGGCATATGCTGGCAAGTGGTGCCAGTATGATTTTCTGCCTTTAAATTAGCTGCAAACAGGATCACATGAGTCAGACTAAACTATGTTTAATCAGATGCCTGATGAATTATGAATGGGTCTACCAAGCAATTGGACCATTAAGCATTAGATGAGACATAACTGCCCCAGATGCTTCACCTAGGGTAAACTCAAGTATTTGTATTCCAACTTTCTAAAAGTGGAAAGGCTTAACAACCAAAATTTGTTGATAGCTCAAGAGGCTCCAGGATTGGAAATTTGCTTGCATTAAGACAGGAATTGCAGGGTTGCAATATGTAACAAAACAAAAAGGGCATATGTGAAGAAACCCACATTTTTTATCACCTCTGACAGAAATAACTTGACCACAATCTGAGTAACAGAGTTCCAATGAAATAAGTGAAGAAGGTAGTGAGATAGAAGTTGTCTCTCTGAGGAAATGGCAGACAGCTTGGACTTAGACCGTATTTTCATATAAAATCATGAAAATCATAGTCCATTCTGAGCCAAGAATTCTAAGAAAAGACAATAAAACAGCACAAGGATCCTGCCAGGCACTATTAAAAGATTAGCAAAATAACTCTGTCACTAAAATCATTATTTTCACTTTCAAAACAGTAGGCAGCATTGCAGATTTTCAAGGTCAGAAGTAAAATGACTGATTGACAGTGAAAAATTCTGCCCTTCACTGTGGTGAGCAATGACTGCAACAAGGCAAAAATGGTCTCCCCATCCTGGTGTCAGGGCATAATTTCATCAAAGGGTAGTGCAAGCAGTGCAGAGTTTAGGCTGTGTTCCTGTCATTCCTCTCATGGCACATGAAGGACTATTAGCTTTTTACAGCGAGTAGCTGTTGGCAGCCCTGCACGTGACCTAAGTGCAGCAAGTGAGGCAAGTCAGCATAGCAGAACGGTTTGCTTATTATGGTCCTAATATATAAGATTCAGATGCAAATACAAAATAAGCAGATGCTGTAGGAGTGCCTGAATTCAAGGCAGTGAAGAGGGAAAAGTAGGTAGAGCCCCAGCAATTAGGTAGATAGCAGCAATTGACTAGAGGAGCGGTGTCTTACAAGTCAATAATTCTTTCTGCTAGTGTTGGATATTTGCCTTGGAAGATGAACTTACTGAAGGCTTCTTTTATGTCTCATATCAGTGCAACTGTCCTGGTTCCCTCAAGCTATGCTGAAAACCCTAGAGGAAGCATTACATCCCCCCTTCACTCTTCCTGTGTCTCATCACCTGAACCCTTGATAGCACACAGGGATTTGTTTCCCTCCCACACAGAGGTCTACAACAGTACACTCCCCTTCCAAACACTTGCTGTGTTTGCAAGAGCCCTCCACAATTTCCCTCAGCCTAGTCACTTGTGTTCTTCTCCTCCTGATCCTCATGACAACTCCCTCCAGCTGCACCTTTTCACCATGTGTCCAGGTGGAGGAAAGTTTTTGTGCCAGCAGCCTCTCAGACAGCAGGAGTTCCTGACAGCCCTTGGCTCACTGCTGTGCTGAGGTCAAGGGTAACAAATTGCTTCTCTTGAGGAGTTATGCCTCTAGCCCAGTGACAGTCCACAAGGACACTGATGCTCCCTGCTCTTTCTCTTGGGAGTTCTGTGTGCTGCAGGAATACCTGCAGCAGTTCAAGCCTGCATGGAATTCCCCTGCTCTAGGAAGAAAATAAACCTAATCTACTGGGTTCTGAGGACATTTCATGGAAGCATGCTTTCTGGTGTTGCCTGCTTCAGTCAAGCTTCTAGGACACTGAAGCTTTAGTTAAGCAAAACTGGTGATTTATCACAACTAAAGTATACAGGTGGAAACTGCTACTAAGAGAATCAAGAATCAGATAAAGGCCCGATGAAATTCTATGAATATCTACGTTGTACATACAGGAAACAACTTGTTTCAATCAGGGCTCAGAAGATGCCTGTAACCTGCTCTACCAGGGTGCCAGGGAATTAGATCAATTATTTTTGCCATGAGGTTTTTTCCTTTCTAAAAAAATCAAAATGCTACAAGGAATCATTCAGTTGACAATAAATGATGTGACTTCCAAAGGTGGGTAAGCATCATTTTCTGCTCATGCTCATGTTTCCAAAGCAGGACACTGTCCTCTGCACAGGGAGAACTCTGCAGTCCTTTAGGGAGTAACAGCTGTGCTGGGATGGATTTCTTTTGTCATGAAATTAAGAGAAACACAAGACACACCCAACCCTTTCTAGTAATCAAGGCCAAATTATTGCAGTGGTCAAAAAGGAAGACACTGCTCTCCAACTTGTTTCAATACCCACATTCAGTCTCTAACATATCCTTTCACTGTCAGGCAGGTATCTCATTTCTGTCCTGGACACCTACTCATACTGTAGTTTTGTAAGTACTGGTACTTTATGGATAGTATTTACACATCTCCCTACTCTGGACTTTCTCCCAAGAGGCTACTAGGGCCCATCTAAGTAGTGACACATCATAGTCAAACTAATTTGTGACTTTTTTTAGTGGAGTAATATTTATGTTCTCAGGAAGGCATAAACAGCTGTATTGTATTTCCTGTCCAGTCACAAAAAGCGAAGTAACCCTGTGCCATCTCAAATAATCTGTGTGAGCTACTAAATCAATTCTCTTAAACCTAATGCCAATTTGCATGCTGAAATAGGGGTTTTCAGCAGTTCTGCTGCTTTGAATAGGAGAGCCAACATGCTACCCCTACTCTGCCCTATTACATAAAAGACAGTCACAATCACACAAATAAAGCCTGATCTCTTCCCCAAGAGCCATCTAATACTGCAAAATAAATTCTGGGGCCACAAAGGATCTTCAGATTTCTTCAGATCCAGTTTCCAGGAATTTCTTTTGTCTCAGGCTTTGCAATTCAGTGTCCTTTCTTCCCTCTTCACCTTGCCAGAGAAATCATTCAGAGGATGATTGCTCAAACTATTACAAGAACAGAGGCACCAAAACCAGAACGTGGGTGAGACTATTTCATATCTGCCTCTGCGCATCCTCCACAGTCTTCACAGCCTCCACAAACCTGTGAGGCTCAGTCCCCAAAGAGTCAGAACTTTGGCATACTGCTCCCCACACTACCCTTCACAGGGCTCAATCAGCATCTGCTTTCAGAGTACAAATGTTGGTCCAAATGTTTTTGAGTCCACTGTTGGGTTCTATGTAGCACAGTTACCTCTGGCTTCTTTTAAGAAATGGTCCAAGAAGGTAATACATTTTGTTTGAAAAGCCACAGGGTTAGAAGTCTGACTTTGCACAGGGAGCTTTGTCACTCCAAGGGAGCAGGAATCAGTTCTCAGAAGTTTTCCTAAACTTTGTAGCAGTGAAATGGCAGGAAAGCATTTACCAAAATCATCTCATTTAAGCTCTGCCTCCATTCAGCAGCAAATGCAAAATGTACTGCACCATGCTTTGGCAAGACAAACCCCCTGAGCTCTACAGGTATAAATTACTTTGTTTCCAACTGGCTTGCTGATAACAACTTTTACTCATGGGAAAAAACAATGGCAATATTTCTTTTTAACAAGTAAACAAATTTTTAGCACATACAGGAAGGTCTGGTACCTTCATTCTTCACCTCTTATTGTATGTTTGTATGTTCCTTTCTGCCAGTAAAGCACTGTGAAGAGAAGATGGTTGTAATCAGATCATTGGCTAAAACAACTGATCAATAGCAACTGCATATGCTGCAAAGAGCCTTTAATGGCTCTTAATCCCCATTAGGCTGATCTGGAGGAAGTTGAAGGGGAAACTGCATCACATTTCAACCATTTATAGCAGCATCCTGGTACTTGAGCAGCTTTCAGGGAATGGGAGCATTTGTTCAGAGGTGCTCTGGGACAGTCATCAATAGGTAGGAAACTATTGCATCATTATTATTCAGGAAATGCTTTGGGGACTCTCCAGGGAATTGATTCCAAGGGTTATAATTTTTTAACAGGAGCCTATGTTGGGTCAACCAGCAAAGAAGTACTATGTGAAGATTTTCTACCATCGGCAACAAAACATGTTTTGGGATGTATTTAACAGTAGGCATAAAATCAAAGAGGCTAGTTTTGTTATCTAAGCCACCATACTGTCTTTAGGAACATCTTCCAAACCAACATTATTAATCTTCCTCACATGTACAATGCAGCCACACAATGACAGAAGTTTCAACATATTCTTGGTTTGCTTCCTCACTAAACCAAATAAAAAGTCCACACCACGCTCTACAGTACACCCATAAGTGGTTTGAGAACATTTTCTTCGGTATCTCATGTCACTCCTCTGTGCTGAAACAAATCTACATGTATGCCTTTTCAGCCTACATATTTTCTTTGGAAAGAGAAAAGACCAAGATAAGGAATAAGGACCTAGAACGTGTACCACTCATTTCATAGCTACTAGGCATTATCACAGGGTTCAACAGGAATTTGTCATGAATTCAGTGTTTAGTTTACCTGGTGATGTATCTTCCCTTTAGTGACTTTGAGAAACATAAAGTCTTTGAAAACCAAAGTTGTGAGCTGCTTAACCTGAGCAGTGTGCTGTGGGCAACAGCCCTTGGGAATGATCAGGTTTGATTCCAATTGCACTCAATGTGGTAAGTGAGGAAAGCTAGACAAGCTTGTCAGGGCTGTGGCTGGGATATAAGGTTGAAGTAACTCTGCTCCCCAGGTCAGGGATCTGTGCATCTCTTTCCCCTATGCACACTTGGTATGTACTGAAAGAAATTCAATGAAACTTATTTCACTGATGAGATCTAGAGCTGTACAAACTGCTGTTTCTCTTCACTAAGAGAATTTTTAGCAGCAAGTGGACTCTTGGGTACTTGGGACTCTGTGACTCTGGGGTAAGTCTAGTGTTAAATGACATCTTTTATAAAATGGCACCACTGCTGCAGTTGTGTTGAGTATTGCTTTAAAATGACAGCATGGAAATAGCAGCCAACTCTCATGTTCTCAGAGGTCCTAATTTTTGCTCATCTTCAGTGTCTGGAAGTGTGCAGCAAACAAAGAGACAACTCTGCATCAGCGCAATTCTGCTGGCACTACTGCAGGAAAACACAGCTCAGAGCTTACCTAAACTATCATCTAGCCTCAAGAGGCCCCAGCACATTCTTGTGAATTGATTTTGCAGCTGGAAGGATATTTCCCCTTTGCAACTCCAGCCACCTCAGAGATATCATCAGACAAGTATCAGCTTTGACAAGGACATATGCAATTCTTGTTTCTTTAACAATTCATAGAAAAGGGCCCAAAACCAGAGAGAATAGGTGGTTCAGTTCTTAATTTTAGGCACAAAGATGTTAAGTCAGTCTGTAGTATCAAAGGATTAGTGTGGTCTCTTAGTGAAATTTGGCTATCATATGTTTTTCAGAGCAATTATACATCCACTGCTCCAGAGCAGCACTTGGGAAGTCATTCAGTTATTCCTCTGCACTTTCCATTGAAGGCTCCTATCAAAGTCTTATGAAGTCAATGGAAAAGCTTTTCAGTAGAGACTGGCTATAACATAGATGAGAGGCACCTCTTTGGTGAGCAGACTGGATTACTTTGCCCTTCTTTGCCATCATCCTTCAAAATCAGAGATTCAGAAACTGAGAATTTTAGTGCTCCTAATGCTTATACTGGCAGTTTTACCAAAAAGACTAAATATAGAATTTTGTTGAACTGAGCCCTCTTCCTGAGGCTTCTTGTGTGTCATTTAAGCTTCTGATGGCTAAATAACAGCTGCAGTAATATGAAGAGATTACAGAAAAACACCAGTCACTGGAAGCAAAGAGGTTATCCCATGGTGCTTTTGTGCAGCTTGTTTCATATCTGCCTCATGAAGTCCTCTGCCTTCATAAAATAATATGTAATTAGGATTCAAGACACATATTTTCTGCTAGCAAATGGGAATAAAGAATAGCAGAATTCTTTAAGAGTGCTGATTCTTTTTTTTAGTGGTTTTCTATTTTGAATGACATCTGCTTTGTGAGAGACTTAGGAACCTGGAAGGAGGTTTGCAGAGGAGAATAAAATCATCTTTCTGATCCTTCTGTATTCTATCAGCTTCAAAATAAATACTTGTACTTGTCCTCCTGCAAAAATCAGTACAATGCCAACTCACTTTTTGACAGTTTTATATAACACCCTGCTTTGTGGAAATATTTTCAAGTTTATTTTGGTGTTGAATTTCAATTAATCTAATCAAAACATTTAAGCATTTTAATAAACATGACTGGATAAAACCACACATCTGTCAGAAAACACCAATGATCCACTATATTATCTGCAGTTTTACATACCAGGAGTTGAAGACAGCTAATAAAGTCATTCTCTAGAGAGTAAAAAAAAAAAAAAAAAACCACAACTTTTTAGCTAGATTATGCATTTCCAATTGTTCAAGCTCTTCATATTAGGGACAAAAATACCCTCCTTATCTGTGTGGCAATCTGAAAGGGCTTTATTTGTTTAAATTACATCTTCTGCTGTAAGTGTTTATAGAAGAGGTGGCTGGAGTCTGTTATAGAGTGAGGATGTATGGAGACACAAACTTTAATCTTCTAGCTCATCTTGAGCTCCTGAGGGTAAGACCTGGCTGTCAAATTTCAGCTCTGGGCTGCAGGGATGCCTGGTGGTGGGCACTGGTGAACATCTGTGTGGCATCAGAGGTGAGGAAAGAGGTCTCCTGGACCTTAGTGGAGTTTTCACAAAGTGCCAACACTATCTCAGTGGTATGACCAAAGCTGGTGATGCTTTGATGGAAGCACCAAGGGAAGTGCTAGGGACAGCAGTGGGCCACAAAGGCACCCTTGCTGCCCTGATCTGGTGTCCAGGGAGTTTGGACATTTACTAGGGGCTTGGATATGGGACACTGTGGAGGCTTATCTGGTTCTCATGCTATAAGTCCCACTGTTCTTCTACATGGACACTACCTATAGCATTGCCTATAGCACAGACGAAGTCTGAATTATGCCAAGAGTGATTGCAGGGCTCTAGATTGAGGGTCAAGGCTACAGACATTCTTTGGTGTCCCTTGGACCTGCTAGAGAAGGAGAACCCAGGGAAGATTAAATGGATTCCATAATTCTGTGCGTTAACAAATGTTTGCCCAACTGGGGTTGAAAATAGGGATTTGAATTCGCGGACCTGGTATCTTCAAGAACTGGCATGAAAAGACAGGACATCTGATGAGGGAGGGAATCTTCACCAACAAGCTGGCCAATCTGGTAAGAGTTTTAAACTGGGAGAGATGA
This sequence comes from Ammospiza caudacuta, assembly GCF_027887145.1. NCBI lineage: Eukaryota > Metazoa > Chordata > Aves > Passeriformes > Passerellidae > Ammospiza > Ammospiza caudacuta. The sequence continues at coordinate 119,023,415 of NC_080593.1, read as the reverse complement.
GGGTCATGATGACATTGTCCACTGGAAGAGGTGGACTGGTTTGATAATCAAAGAGTGCAGAGAGATGTCGAAATTTAATCATCAAAACAGGGCAGAAGGGAGTTCAGCCCAAGTACATGCATACAGGGAAGGAAGTACCTACAGAATATGGAAGAAACTGGGGGGAAATCAGCATTATTGAGTGCCTCTCAGTGCCTGTGCACTAATACATGCAGGATGGGGAGAAAACAGGAAGATTAAGAGGTCTGTGTGCAGGTGTAGGATTTACAAGGTTGTACAGGTCTCACTGGAATCATGGAGATGTGGTGAGACAGCTCACATGACTGGAACAATGCAGTGCCTGAATGAAGGCTCTTTGGGAAGGATGGTGAAGAGTGGAGTTGTTCTGTACATGAGAGAGAAATAGGGATCCATGAAACTGACTTGGGATGGGTAAGGAGCCATATGAGCAACCTTGTCACAGCTATTTGTTACAGAACCACGATCAGTAAGTAACATGTGAGTCTTCTTCAGAAAAGTGCTTTGCACACCCTGGTACTCACGGGAGAATAACCACTCAATGTCTTCCAGAGGGGTAATACAGCAGCAGTGGAAAGATGAGAGGCAACAGCAAATTTAAACATAGAAAATAAACTTGGTTTTTGCTGTAAGAGTGATCAAAAAGTAGCACAGGTTGTCCAGGCAAGTTGTCAAGTCTTCATCTTTGGAGTTATCCAAAACCTTTCTTTGCCAAATTCTAAGCAACCTGGTGTAGCTGACCCTGCTTTGAGCACAGGGCTGGATTTAAAAGTCCCCAGAGATGCTCCCCAACCTCATTATTAGTGTGACTGTCTGGGTCATTAGTGTGGGGGCCAGGGGCCAATTTTTGCCTTTTGGGACAAGTGTCATAGGGATGGAGCTTTATCTTAGTCACATCTAAACTGACAGATCCAGGAGCTTCTCTAGGATCCCATTTCGGGGTGCATATTCTGGCATTGGCTTGGATTAGGGAATGCTCCTGCATCCTCCTCCTTGATTTCTGCTGGAAGGGAGCCACACTGCAGCGCAGACAGGGTTCTGTGAACCTTTGTGCAGTAATGATCTCATTTTCCTTCTAAATCAGGAAGGTTTTTAGAGTGTCTTATTTTTCTTACCCAGTCCAATATAATTTCCTTGAAATTCCCAGCTGGAGGGGCAGAAAGCAAAAATTCCTATGCAGTTCTATTTCATCCCACAGAGGAATTGACAAGGCTGAGAGGCTTAGATGAGTCCAACACAGACAGAAGAGCACCAGACTGAAGCACACACAGCAACCAGAAAGCTGACAAGCTGTTGCATTTTGTAGCAGATGCAGCTCTAACAGGGTATGTGGCTTCATTCCTAGATATAATGAGGTGCAAACACATACTGGGAATGCTGTTTTTGTTCAAAAAATATCTCCTCGGTTAATATACAATATGTGCACTGGATGATTGTGTGCTTCTATTCCCATAAAGCAGTGAGAGATCACAGAGAGGAGCTGTCACACTTTACTGGTCTGATAGTGATTGTTTTGGCTGTTCATATTGTTGCTGTCTATTTCTCTTCTGAACAATACAGTTAAAAAGCTAATGCTCAGAAATCAAATTAAAGGATGTTGCTTCTACCATAAGAAGTGCAGTTCCTGGCTGTTTAAAGGGATGGGTATATTCTGCCTGAAGTTCAAGTTGGTAGGATTTACTCACACTTTCTGTGCAGAAATCTGAAGGTTAAGTCCTGTATGCATCAAAATACAGAGGAGTTGTTGTACAGATGTTGTACAGATGAGATCAGATCAGATATGTCTCTTCTGTGTACTCGAGCAAGGAAGCAGAAAGCAGTGACCACACAGATTGGGAACTCCAGAATGGATTAAATGTCATCAAGACGGCATATAGAGAGAAAAATTCTTCCTTCAAGACAATACAAAGTCAAGAATGGGTAATCAGGTACCAAAGAGCTAAAGAGATAAGGCAAATTCACTAACTAAACATGAACATGATATCAGGGCAAATAAGCAGCACACTCAGGCACATACCCAAGCATGTATGTAATTCTGTCAACTTCATTTCACATCACTAAGATATGAATGACAAGCTTCGCAAGCATCAAAGACAAGATGTTCAAAGTAGAGTTTCTGATCTGGAATACAATGAAATATGAAGGAAGAATTTCTACCAGAAACAATGTTGGTTGAGAAGGATGTCTGGGATTTAAGTATGTACACACTGGATTCAAAATCAAAGAGATAACAAAATAGCAAAATAACAAACTAAGGAAAGTTATTCCCTTTTTTTCCTTCAGTTTGAGGGTCCAAGAAGTTCACATGCTAAGCAGCAATGCCCACTACATTACAAGCCTGTCCTCAGCTGCAACTTCCATCTCAATGAATAGGAAAATAATTTGAGGCAGTAGCAGTATAGGGAGACAAGCCTGTGATCGTAAACTTGTTTTCAATGTTGCCATTAGTGTTCAAATATTGAATTTTTTATTCGCTTTTGTGAGCTAGTAATGACAGAATTAGGCTTGCAGTGTTTGACATAGGATGTCATTTTTCTGCTGCCACAACAAATTGCAGAATCATGTGCCTGTTGAAGGCGCTGAAAGGATCAAAGTGAGTGCAACTTCCTTGTCAGAAGCAACTCCTAAAATCAGATTCTTAAGTATATTCCTCCTACTGTGCCCTTTATTTCAACTATATTTTGCATTTAATACTGCCAGCTGGCCCATTTTGGAGCTTGCTATTGGACTCTGAATCAGATTTAATGGTCTATCTAGTATAAATAAGAAAGATGGAAGAGGAATAAACTAGGTAAACACTTAAATTCATGGTCTAGGGCTACTGATAGCTCAAAGAATGAACCCAACTCTGTTTTTCTACAAAAAGTTCCTGCTGATTCTGAGGGAAACGAATAAAGTGATTGCAGAAGATAAATGATTTTTTTAAGTTGGAAAACAGTTATTAAGAAGATGAAAAAAACCCAAAAACCCAACAACAAAGCGAACCACTGCACTACTGGGAAGTTTGCATGACAAAGAGCTCAGTGTTATGAAATGCTTCAAACCATGTCTATAGATAACCTACAGCCTGCACAGGCACATATCCATGATCAGAGTACACTCGGTTGTATGATTTTCTATGATAAACACAGTGTGTTCATCTGCAGTACTCCTGCCTTGTGCAATTTACTGGACAGATTATGGCCTGAGGATGTATCAGAGTGGAGTGGACAGTTATGAGAAGGACTCCCATTCTGCCTGGTTTCTAAGAACAGAATTTACTACATGAAACAGGATGAAAATTTCCAGAAGAGAAACTATCTTCCTGATTAAGTCCCTGGACTATCGTCTTGATCTCTGATTTTTGTCTCTGTCTAAATCATAGTTTTCTGTGTGATACTGATCATAGCATTTGTGGAAACCCTTTCTCTGTGATCACTCCTGTTTCATTTTCTGAGTGCCCAGTCTGAAACAGCTGAAGTATTGAACTCATAATTGCAAAAGTTTGATATGAACTGTGCCCTGAGCACATAAAAGGCAGCAAAATCCACAGAAAAAAACCAGGCTCTATTCTTGAAAAGTAGCCTCTAAAAATGAACTGATAGGGGACAATTTTGGTTTTAGTGTCAATGGCTTTGTTGCCAATTTGTAAATCTGAGACAACATCCTATTACCTGGCTGAATAAGTATATGTAAATTCATTGTATAAGTAAATTCATTATTATCTACAAAGACACAGATATCAGAATCAGATTAAAGACTCAGAAAAAGGAATATATTTGTGCTCAGTGCAGCTTTTGGATATTAAGCATTAACTGACATATGGGACCACTCACAAAAGAATGAATAAATATTGTTGAGAATCATGTGTCTTTATTGTAGTGCATGAACACAGCTGGCAGATACAAGACTGTAGGATACTTTAACTGGGTATTTCCTGGCTGTGAAGCTTCACCAATCTTTCCAGGTAAGATCTTTTGTTTTCTACAAAGATATTTGTATACCTGTAAATTTCTGAAATTTTTACATGGACAGTTAAGAACCAGTGACATCAATCCCCACTACATGGACAAGGAATTGATCTAGGCCATGTGAATCTAGATAGAGGAAAAAGATCTAAATAATTTGGAAAATTCTAAATTTTTTTGCAGTAAATAAAATTCACAGATTACCAAGGTTAAGAGGACATTTAGAGAAGAATTTTTTTAAATTCTCAAATGTCAGCTACAGAAAACATGCATTGTTTTTTTAGGAGACCATGATATTCTTTTTTCATGGTGCCATAATTAAGTCTTTAATATCTGAAGAAATGCTAGTCATGACACAAAGGTTTGAACCATTGTATAGTTCAGACAAAGTATTCCAAAGAAGAGAAGAGCTCCTACTAATATTATTCATCTGCTCTGCTCTATTTATTTCTCCCTGAAGTCAAGTCAGAGCTTATTTTCAAAGCCTTTGATAGACTACAACAAAATTTATTCTTAAAACAAGTCTCATTTTGGCTGCCCTTGGCCACTTTTGAATTTTCTTCTGAGAAATGACACGTTCATATGCATGGGAAGAGAGGCTCAGCAGATGTCTCAGCAGATACACATCTGAAGTTCATGTCCCTTCAGAAAGCAGGCAAAATGCTCTATTTTTTGTGAACTACCTAAACTTGGTGTATCTGCATGTCTGCTGCATCATTACCATTTTTGTTAAAAGCAAATATATTTGAAAGCCTGTAGCTGAAGTGTGCCATGAGATAAAATGTGGACTTGGGAATGGCAGGAAAATTACACAGCAACAAGCTGAATATCAGAGTGATGAGCACTGTTTTACTACATCAGGATGGAAAAAAATCAGGCAAAAATGAGACAGGCTACCTCACCCCACCTGAGAGCACTCAGAACAAATCTGCTTATGTTTGGTCCTCAGGTAATACCACAGTAGCTAGGGAAAGGCTTCAGAGCTATGATATAAATAAACAAACTGTGGACAAGATCTATTTTTCTCCAACTGAAAAATAACTCTCATCAAAAGGGCAACAAATTTCTGTTTCAGAATTTCTTATAGTCTTTGCCATTAGACTAAAGCCCATATTTGATTAATAGAAAATAAATAAATAAATAAATATACATTCTTGATATGACTGTTGTTTTTCTCTCTTTTTTTCTTTTTTTGCACTCACTTATATATCTACACCTGATTATTTTCTTTACAGAGCCCTTCACTTGATGGTCTGTTTTCTCTGCTGAAGTTCAGGCATATGCAATACCTGTTTCATTAGTGTCACTTGGCTTTTCATTAGACAAAGAAAATGAGCCTCTAAAGCATTCAAGGAAGAGACCAATAGAGATATATTACTGTCACTTCACTCAATAAGAGCAGATGGGTCATAATAGTCAGGCTGATACCAGTACATTTGTAGAGTTATTCTTTCTTATCAGGCAGTTAATGAAATGAATTTCTATCATAGCATCTTTATAATACACTCACAACTGTCTTTAAAGACCTATTTTGAGCCAAATATGTTATCTATCAAAATATCCATTAAAATTAGGTGCAGGCCTACAGGAAGAGACAGATTAAATCATTGAGGCATCTGGGCCTCTTATTCCTCTAATGTGACCTCATTATATCCTAATTTGTTATTGCAGAAATTTAATTTTCTGATGCCATGGAATTATTGAGGGTCTTCCCATTTCCAGCATTTTCACTCTACCTAATTGTGAACTTCAAGATCATTTGATATTTGATACTGCTTGTCTCCAAGATTGGATAGGAAACCGATAGTCTGTAAATGAGGAAGCACTTAATGAGGAAAACGTGATGATATCTATTGACTATATTCTAAAATAAGATAAAGAAATAACAGTTTCACTTGAGATGCCCTCAACTTCTCCCTGACACATTTATTAACTCTGTTCAGAGCAGATGCTTTGTTGCCTCAATATCAAGGAAAGAGGCAGCTTCAAGAGAACAACCAAGGCCACCGGCCTACAGGCCCTACAGCTGAGCAGTCACTAACCCCATGGGTATGAAGGAGAAATTACCTGACCTAAAAGCCTGGAAGCTGGACCTTGAATATCACAGGACCAACATGACAAGCACTTCAGCTGAAAAATGCACCCGTGTGACTTCATGCACATTCAGCGTTCTTCATTGGGGCAGCCTTCCCTGCCACTGAAGTTTACTGGAAAACCAAATTTCTTCCCTGGCACTCTAGTAATCTTCCCCAGATGAGGCATGACATTGGAAGACTTCAAATTTTCCAGAAACTCATGACAAAGTTCTATCACCTACCAGTTCTTTATGGCAGAAACTCTCATGTAAACAATGGAACGACTTTGCCCTACAGAGAAGGTTCAGTAAATTTTGGATACTGCGCAGCTGTTGCATGCAAGACAAAAAACCAAAACACCTGTTAATGCCCACAGTTCTGTATTCAAAGCTGTCACAAAATGGGGTAGAATAATGAGAAGGACATACCCTCTGAGAGTGGTATTCCAGTCTTCCTATAATTTCCCGCACCAATCACAAAATGCACTTTGAGGGCTTCAAAATCAAAATTGGTGCTTGATCACTCTGGGACAGCTTCCCCTGCTGCTCTGAAGTTTGAAAAATCCTCGTGCAAGTCCAAGTCAAAGAAAAATTTCCCTTTCAGGTTTAAAACAAAAATAGCCTTCATGAAGTAATTAAAAAAATTTTTAAACTTCAGGTACAAGCAACTGAATTGAGTTCTCTACAAGTACAGCAATAAGAAGAATGCATTCAAATTGTATGCAACTTTGTCATGTACTAATTTACATATATACTTGTGAAGGCTAAAATTAAAAATCTTAAAACAGTTCTAAATCAACAGAGAGTGGGTTAACATTAATATTCATGTGCAAAATTTGGCCAAGGTATTTAGCTTCATTTTCTATTGTACATCAACTTTTAATTTTTAGTGAGTGAATGAAAATACCTTTGCAAGGATATTTCAAATTACAAAAGAATTTACAATACAGAGGTTATTACTTAACCTCAACACACCTCAAGAGGAATAATCATCAGGAATGCTCAGATTTTTTAAATTAAAACAAAAAAAAATTTCATTTTTTAGTCTGCTAGTGGGTACAATAATTCTAGATGTAAAAAAAAAATCAAAAACTAAACTAAAGGACATCTCCCTGAGGTAGCTTCTGAAGTGTATTTAACTAAAACCACTTTTCTAAATTATCTTGTAGCTCAATAATCTAATAGTTATTAATTTCAGTAAAACCATAAATATAATTTAAAACACAAACTCCATTTTAATCAGTGAAAATGGCCATTTGTTGCGAAGGTTTTTTGAGTAATAACTTTGCATTCTTATTAGTAATGTGGAGTGATTGGAAAATCAAAACTGTATTAATTATACCATACCCTTATTATATATTAATAGACTCAGAAACCAAACATTTTTTGTGCCTTGCAGACTGAGGTGTAATCCTTACACGAGGCTTTGCAGCAGCAGCCAATGTGGCACTTAGCTCTAATGCTCCTACTTTAGAGTATTGACTTGATGCCCCTGGGACCCATAAGCTCAAATCCAGCTGGGAATGCTGATATGCTGCACTGAGCCTCCAGAACAGTGTCTTGGGGATTTTCACTTCTCACAGGGGGCCAAATAATGTCAATGGATGCAGTTTGTATTTTGAGACATCAGTATCTGAATGCAATATGTGTGTCACATGTCTATTCCAGGCAAGGCTAGAGAATTCTCGTGCTTTGATGGGAGAGAGGTCTGAGAAGACACAGCCCCTCAAGGTCAGCAATATGCAGCTCTTTAAGCACAGGCATGCACAACCCTCACACCAAGCTGTGAGCTGAAGTAAGATATCATCCTCAGAGCACAGGAACAGGAATGCTGCTTCCTGCACTGCACACAAGGTGTTTGCCCCACTGGAAAGCCTGGTTGCTTTGGCAGCTGGTGGGATCTGGTGTTTGGGTTGTTTTCTGGGTATAAGCTGAGAGCAGAATGACTGATCAATTGCATCTCCATGACAGCAGCCTTTGTAGAGCAACTGCTTAAGCCAGATGCCAGACTTGTGACATTATTTGGTCATCGATGGTTTCTGTAACTTAACTTAGTTTGCTGCTTTTTGATCAATTTTTTTTGTGGTCCAAATTGTTTATTTTGAAGACTGCTAAAGGTGACTGAAGCTGCCAGACAGATGAACTCCATTATTGTCCATATGAATCTCAACTATGCTGCTTTACACTGCCAAGGATTTCTGCATGTATCCCAGACCCAGGAAGCTCCATGGAGGGAGACATTCCTCAAAAAGAATTTTAAGGGAAAACACTTGGACTAATATGGAGGAACAGAGAGAGCCACTCTCATCTAGTTTGCCACACAAGACTCACACAAGAGAATGGGCGCCCATTGTGTCACTGGCTCTCCCTGCCATATCTTTTCCATGTGTGTGGATGGCTCCATATGCCTGGATCCCCACGACCTTGTGAGATCTTAAAGGAAAGAGAGGTCAAGGATATGACCCAGTCCTTCTCCTAAGCCCAGGAGACTTCAGAAAAGGCAGTGTCATTGCTGGAGGCTCTGTGAATTGCTCTGTGGGGCACAAGCCCCATTGGAAACTCCCTCCTACCATGACCTAGGGTGGCCTCACTTACAGATGAGACCTAACAATCCATGTTCAGGGAGAGGCTTCAGCTCTCTCCCTTACAAAGACCTACCCCAATAGCAAACCAGGGAGTGATGCCCCTGCAAAGAGAGCTAATTCCTCCCTCCCACAAAAGAAATGGCAGATCCTCATGCCTGGCGGCTGCTCTTCATCTGTTTTTAGCTTTCCTAAGTTCATTTTCTTGACTGCACCATCCTCATAAGTGTTTGCAGCTCAAGCTGTGTCATCTGAATATGTCATTAGTCACTGAATAGCTGAGTGAGGAACAGTCAGCTGGGGAGGATTCAGAACTGTATAGTACTGATCTCTGCCCTCTGAGGATTATAAGCATTTTTCTAAGTGCCTCTAATTTTAATCTCCCAAGCTGTGGCTTGTACAAAAATATATTCAATGGCCTCCTCTCTATTATAATATCTTTATATTAAGGATTTTCTCTTTCACCTCAGGAAGTCAGCTTTGTAGCAGACCATCTCATTTAAAATCCAGTGTAACAAGAGTGGCATTTTTCTGTGTAAAATTGGAAGTACCACAGGTGATAGATTCAGCTTTTGCTTCTGTCTGGTTCCAAGTGTTAGAGATGGAAAAAATAATTTTGAAACACATTGTGGAAAGTTCAGATCTTTTCAGTTAGTGAAAGTAAGTAATTTACTTCTGTCTGTAAGTAATAATTATCTGTGTAGAAACCATAGTGATGGAGAAAGACTGCCCAGCAGGGTAAAAGGAGAAAAAGAAATCTTTGGATTTTCTGAAAGCATTCAAAAGGATCAGTAAGCAATCTGTCTATACCTCCTTGTTGGCACTATGCACACAGGATAAGAACACAATAGGGGAATAAATAAAAAATTCAATAAAATAAAGCAGACACCTAACAAGTAGAGCACAGATGATTCTCTTGTGATTCAGGTAAGGCCAGCGGTTAAAACCAGGATCCAGCTGCAAGGAGCAGGAAATGAGTATGCAGACAGAGGCAATGTTGGCTTTAATACTGATCTCAGGAAAATCAGACTGTTTTGGTCTGGTTTTGGGGCTTTGTAATGATCAGACTTTGTGACAATATGAAAACATCAGGGCAGATGTGAATGAGTCAGACCAAAGTTCAGAGGTATGGCTGAACTTTTGTCCTTATTTGTTCCTTTCCACACTTCCCACCCAGCACACCACAAAGTGAAGGAACCTTTTCATGGGCTTCCCTGTGGGTGCTGACCTACAGTTCTAGGTTGAGGAGGTTCAATAGCTCCTGGTGACCATGGGATTATTCTCATGTCCTGTGATAAGTCACCACTGTGCAATTCCAACCAGGTCCATGGATGGATTTGGGGGAGCTTATTTTTAGTGGAGGGCAATTACATCCTTACATTTTTTCTCTTTTTCACCCTCTGCACTGGTTTGTTTATTCAGCAACATACTCCTTTCAGAGAGGCAGGAATTGCAGTTTCAGAGGCTGGGAAGGCAGCAGAGACACCAGCCATGAGCAGCAGCTCATGGGAAGACCTTCAGAAACAGAGCAAGTAACAGCATTTCTTATATACTGCCTATCTGGTACTTTTCCCAGTGCTTTCTCACAAATGTATTAATTTTTTTGTTGTTGTGTCATGAGCATTTTTTTCTTCAATAAACACTCATTTCTTAATAAATCATTAAGCTGCATTTACCCATCCTTAGACTTAGAGCTTTCTGTCCAGTGCCTTACCCAAAACATCCTTCACACTGCCAGGGCTTCCTGCATGAATTGTTTCTGCTCAGCAGTACAGCTTCATCTGCAGTCAGTGCCCTGAGCACTGTGCCTCCCCTATCAGCCGTTTCAGGCAGGAGTGAAAACACACCCTATCCGCCTATGATATCCTCTTTATTTCCTTGTTGCAGCCCTTTTCATTTCTCCCTGGCTGTTCTCTGACAGCTGCAGCCCAGGCTCCAATCTGCTGCAGGTGGCTCTTTTTGCCCTTCAGGCTTTCTTCACCATTGTGATGCATTAATGAAGTAGAGCTCCCTGTCAGACTTCATCAGCAGTCTTGTGAAGGCAGAATGAAATCACTTCTATTGACCCACTGGCATATTTATAGGCTCCTTCTTTTTTGCTGAGTATGGCAGTTATCACCTTTCCATCCCCATGTTGTGTTTATTCAGCAGAAAGCTAAATCACATCTGTGCACAAGTGGAACATTAATCAGTAAACGTAAGCCACTCATAAAGGCTGCTGAACCTATCTAATTACCAGAGCTGGGACAGCTCACAACACCTTCCCCTCAGAGGGGTTTGCAAACCCATCAATCCACAGGCCTCAAACACAGCCCAGCCAGCTCAGGGACTTTTTCTGCTCTCCTCTTGCTAGACAGTCCCCAGAAAGCTGCATTTTAAAGTTTTCCTAGGTTTGTTCCTGGTACTTCTGTTGTCTCCTACAGAAACAACTAACCCACTTCAGGGCAATGTGTTTTGGTTTTATTTTTGGATTTGGGGGATTTTACTCTATCTCTGCTTTCCCCTCTCTTATTACCAAAATTGCTAATTACCAAAATCAAACACCCTCCATGTGATTGGCATTGGATTTGTCATTTAGGTTCATACAATATTACAAGATGAAGCATAATACTACACCAATGTACTAATATTTTCAGTAATTGTGCATAAACAGCAGAAGCATCTATTAAACTTTGTGTGACAATAAGTTTTATGTTGTATGCCTGTGTATGATGGAGAAAAAAGGTGCTGTCACATGAAGTTTGTATCATTTTTTGAGGAAACTCTGAATTTGGCTGCCTGAGATTTCTCTATGGATAGATATATGTTAGCTTCTAAAAACCTGCTGACACAGTCTTGCTCAATTCTGATGAAATTAGAAGCTCTCTGAGTTTCATATAAACATTTTGTTTTCTGTTTTTTCTTATGGGTATTATCTGGAACAGATTAAATGGACTAAAAAGTGGTAAATCTACAAATCTTTAAAAATGGAAGCGTCATCTTCTGGTGATATTTCCAGTCAGTAACCTTTTCTTTGTCCAGTGCTATATTCCACAGTCAAGAGGAAAATCTTGGCAGTAGTTTATAAAATCTCCATGGATTTTTATCATATAAAAATCCATGGAGTAGTTAAAACTAATAGATAAGTTTCAAAGAGAAAACTGGCTTATTTTAGCAATATGCATTTAAAAAAAATGAAATCTAAGAATCAGGATTATAGATGGTATTTATAAGAAAGAAAAGCAGTTAAGGAAAGGACTTTGGGGTCAGGACAACCAACAAGGTGCTTCACTGCAGGAGAGGATATGGTCCTTGACTGAGGGAGCAAGGGAACATCAGTTAGAAAGTGAGAGTGGTTTATACCACAGTGATATAATTAGCAAAATCCTCTAACTGGTAATGCCTTCTAAGTTTATCATATGTGAGAATGTGAATGTAAAAGGAGAGCTCCAAGAACTGTTTCATAGAAAATTTTGATCACTGTGAGAAACTGACGTACATTCTTTAGTGTGTGTTACTCAGAAGAAATATGATCATGTAATTACTCAAAGAGGACATAGGTTTCAGACCTAGTAAATTTATTTATCTAAGGAGATGAAAATACAGCAAGAGGTTAAGCTTGGTCACTTCTGCCAAATCAATGCAGTATTGAAATAATATCTAAGGTAATTTTAAAATGAAGAAAAACAACAATTGAGAAAAGTTACCTAAAGGTTTGTTTGTTTTTTGGGTTTTTTTTTTTTTTGCCATTTATTTAAACCAAGATAGCAAATCCTCCAAAAATAGATACCACATTTCAGCTAAAGAACTTGATAGAGAAATAATTTTGTATAATTTTAGGTTAGATGATTTTATATCCAAGTAAGTAATAACTCAGATCCTTTGGGGGTGGCTGAACAGTGATCTGTCTTCATGTTCAGTAATGGGCCTCACTTGAACTCTTGGAAATTTTACCAATGGCAAAATGGATAATTAAGATTTTAGGGGGTAACTTATGTTATTAGAGGAAATTATTAGGCCTGGGAGGACATGGCTGAGAAATTCATATTTGCATCATTAGAATACAGGTCAGTAGGGATCAGGTGCAAGAATCATGTAAATTGTACACAGTCAGAAATTCAAGAAACTCAAATGTAGGATACTTAAAAAATTATTTAATGGATATGCAGTCTTCTTTAATTTACCTGACAGCAATTTCAAGGAAACCCATGGTTCTAATTGGAGAGCTAGAAACACAGAAAAAAATCTGATCAACATCTTTATTATCTCTGTATTGAGATGAACTCTTAGCTCTTTTCATCTGAAGGAATGCATGAGCTCTAGTTCTCATGAACCCTTTGTGATTAACATGTTGCTTTAGCCATATATTCATCGTTTGTTGCTTTTTCAGGAAAGTATCATTGAACTAAAGCCAAAAAATAGCAGATGATCATGCTCCATCTAAACCTCCCCTACAAATACCCATTGCTAGGGATTTAATATTGATAGATTTATATAAGATTTTCTCACCAATAATGTTTATTTAACATGTTTTACTTTGTTTATCCATAGGACAAAAGAGTGGTCTAGCCTTTGAATTACACTAGTTCAAGTGATTTTTCAAACTTCAGTTCCATAAAAAGCTTTAGATATTTCCTTATAAATGTAAGATAGAAATCCAAGATAAGCCTTTATATATGGCATCTGAAATCTTTCAAATACAATAGCCTACTAAGTATGAATTAACAAGACTTTACTATTTTATTGTGAGGACTAAGATTATTCCAAGAAAAGCCATATGAAACCAGGAGATCTTCCTCTGGGATCTGAGTACTTAAAAGAAGCTCATTGTGTATGAGGAATTGATTATGCTGTGTTGAAACAAAATGAAAAAATCAAACAATACATATATTTTCTGTTGGGAAAAAAGAACAGTGGTTTGCAAGTCGCCTGTGATCTCAACATCTATGTCCTCTACATATAAGATACTTTGACTGCCTTGATAGTGGGTCTATCAAGCAGTGGAACAGACAAACCTAAGATTGTTTATCTTCTCTTTCCTAGCAGATAATAGAGGGAAGACTGAGTCCGCATGAATGTGTATACATACAACTGTGGAATCAGAAACCCATGGAAACCTCTTTGCCATCATATTGCTACACAATGCAGTCACCAAAAAACCAGCAAAGACCTCTGTTTCATGATAAACTTTCCCAAGGGCAATGTCAATTAATTCATCCTTCAAACAGTGAGGATGTCAGGGAGGCAGAGGAGGCTCCAAGTGAAGACAACTATTTCTAGGAATCTTCATTTCTCCATAGATCTAAGTATCATAGCACCACAGAATCATTAAGGTTGGGAAAAAAACTCTGAGATGATGAAATCCAATTGTTAATCCAGAATCAACATGTTAACCACTAAACCATATTCCCAGATGCCACATCCACACATTTCTGAACACTCCCACACACGGTGACAGTGATTCCACCACTTCCTTGTGCAGCCTGTTCCAATGCCTGACCCCACATTCAGTAAAGAAATTTTTCCTAATATCAAATCTAAACCTCCCCTGGCACAACTTGGGGCCATTTATTCTTGTCCTGCCATTATTACCTGCAAGAAGAGACTGACCCCCAGCTAGCGGCAAACTACTTCCAGGATGTTGTAGAGAGGGATAAGGCGCCCTTTCAGCTTCTTTTTTTTGCAGGCTAAACAAGTCCAGCTCCCTCAGATGCTCCCCATCACACTTGTCCTCCAGACCTTTCACCAGCTCCATTTCCTTTCTCTGGACATTCTCCAGCTCCTCAATGTCTGTAGTGAGGGGCCCAAAACTGAAAACAGGATTTGAGGTGCAGGCTCACCTTGCTGTGTGCAGGTCTGAGTACAGTCCAGAGTATCCAGACATGCTACAGCTTTGGTATTGGAAGTAATCCTTCCACTGCACACTTTCAGAAGAAGATCGCTGAAGAGTTGCTGAGGTCAGGCACTATTTCCTGGTCTCACAATTCCCAGCTACCAAGGGAAGGGTGAGTGTACATATGTACGTGCCCACGTGAGCTCAAGTACTCTTTTGCCACTTTCCAACATGCTCTGGGACCAATGAATTCAGCAGCTCCCCTCATCCCTACATGGTTCAAGAGAACTGGAGACTTGGAGGTTGTTTTCTTTGCCCTCATTTTATTGCTTTGTCTCTACCTTCTGTCTTTTAAAAGTATGTCAGGAAAAAAACCTTTATGGAGAACTCATAATTCTCAAGATCAGGTGTCTGGATTTATCCTGTCAATGCTCATTTTACCTTCAGCAAGACAAACATGCTGTTAGCAGTGTCCTACAGAGGGCTTGCTTGGCCTCAGCTTGGAAGATCTGGTATTCCTGTTGCCCCAGGGACTGCTCTGCCCAATACATTCTGGTTGCTGTTATATGATACAGCACCTTATTATAGATCAGTATCTTTCCCAGACCTTCCCAAAGCCCATAGACTTTAACACTGCTGTTATAAATATACATACTTCCCATAACATCAGCTCGTCAAAGGGCAGCTTTTCCTCAATGCCAGGTTGACTAATTTACAGCCTTCCTACAAAGTCAGACTGTTGCTGAGGCAGTGAGGGTTAGTGCCATATGAGGTATTATGACTACAAGGGAAAAAGGATGGGGGTAGAAGGCATGGGAAGAAGAAGAAGAGAGATGAATAGCAAAATTTGACAAATGCTTTTCTCAGCATTATGTCAAACATGTTTACAGAACTGCACAATTAATTAAAAAAAACCTGCGCTAGAATCTCTAATTATTATTCCACACAGGGTGGAACACTTCTTCATTATCCCTTTTTGAATTGATTGTGTACATCAAACAGTCAAGATATAAATAAAATATGCCTGCATGCATAATACCCTCACATTAAAGCAGAAGGCAATTAACCTATGATTTTTCATTAATTAAATTAAAATAGCCCTCTGAAAATGTCTCAAATCAAAACAAGTTCCTTACAGAGTTCTTTTTTCTTGCTATGATGCATAGACCCTACTTGCAAAATCATTGGTCCAATGAAATCACAATTTCATCAAAGACCACCAATTTTCTTCTGTGGCTTCATTGTTTAAAGTGCTAATCCCAAATACAATATTTGTTTTATTTTTCAGTCTTTAAAATATTTACTAATGCTTGTTCACTATTTAACATATTGTTTACATTTTATTTTTGCTAATTATATTGATGTGCTTTGCTGAATTACTGTACCAATTAAGCTGATCAGAAATTTGGCAAATACGACTTAAAGAGAGGGTCATTTCTCTCCTCTTAAATTTATATAAATAATAAACTCAGTTAGTGTAAGGTTTTGTGAGTGCTTTATGGTTATCTTCTGTTAACTGAGTTTAGTTTATTTCAGTAAGAGTTTGGTAAATTTTAGTTTATTTTTAGGTAAGAGTCAGTCTGCTTTTTGCCCCATACAAAAACATATTCCTTTTCAATCATTCTATTCACACAGATTGAGTTGCACTAAAGACACCTTCAGATGTCTATTTGCTTTGTGGATTGTAAGAACACATGACTGAAAAACAAAGGGAAGACATACTTCAGCCAAGAATACACACTGGATGATAACAAAATGTCTATTGCAAAATTGCTGTTTCTAAGATATGTTCACTTCCATTCCCCAGATATAATGATGGCTTAAGAGGCTACCTAGAACACAGGCTAGACAGTGCTAAAGGAATAAAGTAGGTATTTATTAAAAAGGCCTTCAAAGGATACACCTTGGGCAGCACAAGAGCCTGGCCATGGCTCCACCCAGGATGAACGACAGGTCACGAGTTTTCACACTTTCATAAGTTTTGGTCCGTTTACATATTGGGGTTAATTTTGTCCAATTACAGCTTCAGGTTATGAAGCCCCATACTCCCAGATTGCTCTCCTCAATTCACCATTGTTTACACTTTTTGGGCCTGAAGCTGCAACTGTGTCCTTTGTTCTCAGGCTGGAAAAGGATTGTTTTGTCTAACTAAACTGTGAAGAGAACTTGCTAACACTTGATATGAAGTTCAGAGTTATGTACTAATGCAGTACAGAATCTGGAAAATATGAAAGCTAAAACCTACAGGCATCAAAAAGGGAAAACTATGAAGGTTTTTTTTTTTTTCCATTCCAGATCTCAATGGAAAGCCTGATTGAGTTTGGTTTTGTGAGGGATTTTTGGTGTTTCTTTGTGAAACCTGAGGATAGAGAATTTTAGATACCACCAGTTAATTATAAAGCTTTGATAATAAGGTGCCACAAAATAAACTACCTCTTTGTTGCCTTGTAAAACTAAATCTTCACACTCTAGAAGTGTTGAATTATGTGTCTGTCTTATGAGGGGGAAAAGAGGTTTTCAAGTACAGAATATGTGAACAGTGGAGCTTCAGCAACAGTGTCTTTCCTTTAAGTCAGGAGTCACCTAGGGCTTCTTAAGAACTCTGTAAATTTTGAATTTACAAGATTTTTGCTGTTTAATAGGCATAAAAATTACTTGCTACATTAGCAACATTAACAAAAAGCCTTTGGAATGACAATTTCTTTGGTACAGATCATCCATGCCAAGGTAGCAGAAGCAGGAAAATGTCATGTTCCCTTTTTTATGTGTTGTTGAGAGCCTGGAGCCTACGGATGAGAAAAGAGACCAGGGAGCATCTACTACTGTAGGGAGGGAACACATTCCCCATTCCAGCAAAATCCAGCACACATGTATTCACACCACAAGTGTGGAAAGTTGTATACCAAATCACAAAAACATGAGGACAGATATTTTGGTACTTCTGCATTTTCAGATATCACAAAGTGGAATGTTTTGCCTGAGGGAAGGGAATCATCTTGGTTCTTATTCCTTTGTCCAGAGAATGGGGACTATATTGGTCTCATCCAAATGCTGTGAGAAGGCATGTATTAGATTCAAATGCTGAAACAATGAGTTAGTCAGGACCAGCAGAGCACGTCCTTCTGCTGAGTCACGAGTCCTCAGGTTAGACTTGATGACAGACTCTTCTCAGTCTTTCACGGACCATGCAAGCCTCAAGATTTTCACTTTCTACTAGGGAGAGTCACAAACAGCCTCAGAGCCTTCAGCACTGTTTTCTCTTCCTCCGCTTCTTAGCTTTTGGAAGATAATACCCAGCCAGTGCTTTCCTTTACTGGTCTAATTCCATCCATACACTGATAGCTCAACCGCTCATTCACTCCCATATATTTTTGTGCCCAGCATTTGTAGTGTGTCTCTGGAAGGAATTAAGACTAAATGACCATGGTCCCTTAATCCTGATCAAAGTAGACAAATAAAAAGATGAAATATATCAGGCCTATCTTTCCTCACAACAGTACAGAAATTCTTTTCACTTTATGTGTTTCAGATTTGAGATTTCATAATTTCATGAGAAATAACACTCAGAAATTTCATAGGAAGAACTGAAATTTCAGCTAAAAATTTTCTTCTAAGATGTTCCAAAAGATTAGCAACCAAAGTTAACTCAAAATAACCCTGCTTCATGCGTATTTAGCTTTGAAGATAACTGTTTTTATTTCAGACCTGAAATAGGGTTTATGGGCATAAAATCCTGTTTGTTTTTTCCAACTATATGACTATATAAATATTAAATAACTATATAAATCTTAAATAATCTTAATAAATCTAAATAAATCTTAAATCTTAAATAAATAATCATCATAGTGATGGAGAAATTAAGGAAATTAGGGAAATTCCCAAAATTAGGGAATCCTTATTAAAAGAATTAAGAGTAAAATTGACATATGGTTTTCTATTTAAACCAATTTTCTTCTGTAAGCAAAAAAGTAAATACAAACTCTCACCAAGTTACAGTAGAGGCCCAGTTGGAAAATTAACTATACTACCCTCATGTCTGAAAAAGCTAGCCTATTCCAAAGCTTGAATTCTTGCACCATTTTTTAAACTAGGTGTAAAAAAAACCCTCAATGGTTTAAGAAACATAAGGTGTTAGAAGCTGGCCAGAAAACCCTATAATGCACTGCCTTCTTTTCGTAGGAGGTATTTTGTCTCCTCCTACAAAAGTTCTACAAGACATTCATTCATCTTTCTCATGGAGTACAGCTTTCAGCTCCTGAACCGTCTTTTTAATTTCATTCCTAACAAGTAAATTGAGTTATTTCCTTCATCCTAATGTTATCTGTTTGTGTTCTTCAGCAATATGAGCCCACAGTGCCAGAGAGGAGCTATAGATCTGCTGCAAGCCTTTGGCTGATGCTTTCATGCTTGGTAACTGGCCACTCCTACAGAACATTAAAAATGGTTACATACCTCCATTCCTCAGTCAAAAGGCACATAGTATTCACAGTATATTTATTACATTACAGATGCCACACTTTGGGGGGGAACGAAAAAAGAGGAGATCACAGTGTATTTTTTTTTCTTCAGCCAGATAGAGTCAACTTACAGCCTCAGCTTCATCTCTGTACTTATGCTATAAATATGATTAGGTCTGGAAAATGTCCCCTGTGAATCAAGGGCTGAGCTTATTGAACTTCTGAGGGATTTGAGAAGAAAATGGTTTTTGTGTCTATAAATTCTAGGAATTATTTTTTAACCTAGACAGGAAAGATTCAGCTGAGGACAGAATGGAAAGGCAAATGCTGCCATTACAGATCATCCTTAAGGAGAAAAAAAGAAACAAAACCAAGTCCAACCGCAACTTTTAAGCAGGACATGGAATGGGTTAGCATTTTTCTTTCAGTTACCTGTAATTTGCATTTCACTTCCTGTAACACTTTCTTCCTCCCACCAGTTGTTTTCCTTCTCTTGATCTACTCTTTCCCTTAAAGAAGCCAACTTGAGAAATTCTATTTGATACAAGTTTGTGATATGTAAGTATCTTTTAGGACTGAGGCAAAGGAGTTGAAGGCCAACTCAGAAACCACAGGTGTAAATGAAAGAGTGTGTCATTCTTGTTCAAAATGGAGAAAAAAAATTGAGACTATTGGCTTTATTCCAAGCATGTGAAGACATTTGTGCTTTTCATTAAATAGTAGGGAAAAAACTATAAATTACCCCAAAACATGGACAATTTTCCCACTCTTCTCCTCGTTGCTCCAACAATAAAGACCTTGTAAAAAGATATGTATTAAACAAATGCATTGAGATCCAAATGCACACAGGGTAATTCTTTCTGGCTTCAAAATGTTCCCTCATCAGAGCCCCAGAGGGCTTGCATAAACTCAGAAAGTGGACTTGGCAACAGCTGTGGTGTCATAGGCTATCACAGGGATTCCAATGATTATCACCTAAAAAGACCAAAAAAAAAAAAATTCTTATCAAATTCAGAAGGGAGAAGGTGGGGAGACTGCCTGACATTTTGCCTTAAGAGAGCCAAGACAGCAGCTTTGCCCAGAGAAACTCCAGTGCATTGAGCAGCTGGGGCAGGCACACAAATCACATGCAAGGGCACTACTGGTGTGAGATTTTCTTTTTTATGTCACAGCTTAGGATACTTCAAGATGAACTAAACATTTTTGCAAGTTTATGAATTGCAGATAGCTAACTGCGCTGCATTTCATACATTATTTTATAGGCTGGAAAGAAACAAGGAATATAGAATAGACTGAGGACACTGGTTACACAGCATTTCCTAGGGTAGGAGTCTGAAGATATGCCATAAAACTCCTGCTGTTTTTCCAAGGCCAACAGGAGCCAGAAAAATAGCCACTTTAAACAGCTGCCAACATTAATCATTTCTGTAAATGTGGTAGGGGAAAGCAACAACATAGACACCAATACCTAAATATATTTTTCAGTTGTAAATGTATGTAATAATTAAATGAAATTATCCGCCAGATTATCACAAAGGCACATCCAAGAGCTCCCCAGATCAATAACTGACTACAGCATCTGAGAAAGCCATGCATAATTTCAGCTCAATGACAAATTGCTGCCAACTGGACAGTTATTCATGTAAAATACCCATTTAGAAGCACTGGACTGGATTTACTATTAAAAACAAATAATGGATCACTGGCATTTCTTCATGATACCCTTATGTGATAAGAAGGCAGAGAAAAACCTGACAGATATGAAAGTGTTCTACTATGAATAGCCTGAACACAAGCTCTTGTCATCCTGCTACTTGTCAAGAGAGGAGAAAAGAAGTAAACACTAATTTTAGTTAGTCTAAACTGCCTAAATAAAGAAGTAAACAGATATGATTCCAACAAACTGTGCATTTATTAGCTCTGTCATCTGAAATCAATGCTTTATCTGCCTCTACAGTTTGAGAAAAACAGAAGTATAGGTTTACAAATTACAAATTCAACTCGTGTAATGAAAGAGATATATTGTGTCTTTCTCACAAAGAGGGATCGTGATGGAATTCAAAGCTGTTAAATGAGCTCAATTCTTGTCTCACGGTTTAAGGAAACACCTCTAGGCTTTGTTCAGAGCAGGTCTCTCGGAAGATTGAGTGCTGACTTCCATAGGCGAGTTTCTAGCCCCTGCTAGAGTGCAGTCAGGTTATATTCTATGTATTCACACTGAAATGGAGGGGGGTCTGAGCACTATATATATATCAGTTATGGCTTTATGCAGCAGTGCACCAGTGTTGAGAGTACATAATGTTGAGAGTACATAAATGAAGAGCAAGAGGCACAGTGAGGTGCTGACAGTGGTGGAGTATCTCACTGTGAAGAGCTCTGTGGCTTATCCTGAACAAACAACTTTCCTGCAAATAATATGGGAACTAAACTATTCTGGTCTCAGAAGCCACAGAATCACAATGCTGAGTTAGAAGGGACCCTCAAGGATCATTGAGTCCAACTCCTGGCCCTGCAGCTTCATTCCCAAGAGTCACACCATGTGCCCAAGAGTATTGTCTAAAACATCTTGAACTGAGTCAGGCTGCTGCTGTGACTTCCCTGGGAAGTGTGGTCAGCTTATGCAGAATGGAAACATGCTAAATGGCACAGAGCTGAACCTGTACTCAGAGAGAAAGGAAATTATTCATCTCTCAAACTGCTGCCATGACTTTAAAATCCAGAACTATAGTGGGCATCTCTAAAATCATTAGGTTACTCTGAGTGTGTAACATAATTTACAGTAAGTAGATTCTCTGGAGGTGAGTAATTTTGCACAGAGCTTCTGCAGAAGCACTGCCACTAGAGTGCTAGGGGAGCAGGCAGCAGACGGCACACAACCCCCTTTGGCTGCAGGAAGAGACCAAGAAGGGAGGAACAAACTGCTGGAGGGGAAGAGATGTGAAGCTGGGAAGCAAACAGACTTGAAACTCTCTCTGTTGTGACAGATCTGCTGTAGGACATTTCTAATTTTTGTCCCGAGCTAAGCATTGCTGTTCCCATCACCTCTAGAGGTTTCCAGGTCTTTGCTATGCTGATGCAGGATTAAGCACAACTGTAGCCTAACCTACCACCATGGTGGGTTTGGGTGGAGGAGAGACTCTCGTTTTTAACAATCATGCTTGGTTTAACATCAGCCGTACCTAAGGGGCAAGATCACAAGCCTCAGTACTGAGGAGCACACAGGAAGATTCAGCCCCTAGGGTATCATGCATGCTCTCTGACCCAAGCCTAAAACACATCCACAAATCAGTAGCTGCAAGGGTTATTTCAGTCTATAAGCAAGAAGGGGGGCAGCTTTTGTGAAAACATGCCAGGCAGACAACAGCTCTCCCCCACTTCTTAGCTCTTAGCTTTTTTTGTATTGTTCTTTACTCTGCCTTGCATGTAAATATAATAAATCACAATCCAAGGCTCTGAAAATGCAAATGCCTAAAGGCATTTAGAGTGTACAGTCATTTCTTTTGCCATGGAGCAGTGTAAGAGGGCTGTGCTCCCTATGGAGCCCTCTGGCACCTATGTGCTGATTCCTATAGACAGTCCGGAGGAATTTCAGGGCTTCCTCCCCCCAGTCCAGACAGGTACAAACAGTAGCCTTGTGTTCACAGAATACCTTGTCCACTCTGTTTTCTGACAGAGGAGCACAGAATCTTCCAAAAAAGAGAATTAAATTGCTCCCTCTGCAATGGAAAGGTCCTTGGGCAGGAAGGCTGTCTCAGGCTCTTTGTTATAGCACATTTCAGCTTGGGGTTGTTGTTGGGTGAGAATGAACATGTCAGTTTGTCTCCATTGCCCTGTGAAAATCAGCTTCTCAGCTGACTGTACTTGATATGTTTTCACCACAACAAAGCATTATGCTCCAGAATCACTGGGGTCTCCACTTTGATTCAGGGCTTTTTTATTCTTTAACTGAATGTTCAGAAAGCATACTACCTCTCTGCAAAGGTGTGTATGCATGAGGGTTCCTCCTGGACCTTGAGGTACTCTTCTTCAGGCATTCTTCTTTATCTTTGCAGCAGAATTTTAAAAGGACATAGGAAGGCCAAACTGGCAGCTGCAAGTACCAAAGGGAAAAGATTTTGCAGTAATTATCATGTAAAGGTCTGGAGAAGAGTACAGTTTGTGCCCATTTGTGATGGACAAGAGAAGATGTAGCTTGAAGATGTTCTGCAGCAAACACATGTGGTTAAAAGATGGACTAGAGGACTCTGTAGGCAGGCTTAGCCCAAAACCAAATGTACAAAATGGAAAGCACCTTGATATTTTCCACAGTGACAGGACTAGGAAGGGATGTACCTGTGTGAGTGTGAGCAGGAGCAATAACATTGGGAGGACATTAACAAAGCAGGGATAACTGAGGCATGGAGAACACACAGATCTGTGATTCACTGACACAGACAGTTGTTGTAACAATGCTTATAGGAGGTAGATACAGAGTGAAATAAAGGCAACCTGAAACCAAAATAGGGAATCCTTATTAAAAGGGTTAAACAAAATGGAGAGAGAAGAGAAAAAAAACCACCATGAAAAGACACTTAATATTTTGTAGGGGGATCAGAGTTTGTAAAGAGTATTCACAAAACTTGAGAACACTGAACAAACATTTTCTGGGATCAGTCAAATTGTTACGTTTTGACTATTTTTGTGCGGGAAAAGATCCTATTTTCTCCATGAGATGTTAAGTCACATTACACAAATATAAGCTTGCTGACCAAGGTCTTTTTTTTCCTGATGAAACAGAATTTTCCAGAGAACAAAACACCATTTTCTTACTGGATCTTAATAATGCCTTCAGGATATTTCCCATGCTTATGCAGATTTTTCTACAGTAGCAACAACAAAATACAACGTATAATTTCTGGTCTTGCTGTCTTATAAATAATAAGTGCAAATTATATACATATAATTCCATACTACAGCAGTTGTTTAGGGCTTTAGGGAAGGAAAAAATATAAACCCAAACCCAAAAACTAGGCAAGAAAATCTGTCAAATGTCAATCACTATCACTTCAGATATAAGCCACCTAAGTTTAAAAATTTCTTTATCACTCTGTGAAATTGCCACAGGTTCCAGGTGAAACCAGGGGCTCCTGTTATGGGTAATGGATTGCACTGCAGCCCAAGTTTCGGCAGAGAAGTAATGACCAGTATGAAAGAGCAAATCATAATGAAAAGTTTATTACTTTCACAGCGCAAAATATCCCAGTATCTGAAAATAAAAATTGTTTAAATGTAAGCAATAAATAAACCAACATTATCCAGTGTTCAAAGTGCCAAGCTAATGAAATTAAAGGATTGTTCACTAACCTCTCAGAATCCATTCAAAAATAAGGAGTTTGGCAGAATTAAATCCCTCAATGACATATACACTTAAAAATACTTCCTTCCTCATCCCTATTCCATTTAGTTCTTTATGAGAAGGTGTAATATGTAAAAAGCCTAGATTGCTCAGACTCAGTCAACAACAATTACTTTATTCTTGGCTATCATTCTTTAAAACTTATTCCTGATCTGGCATGTTTTCTTTATGAAATCCCTTATGGCCATCTGTTGAAATGAACTGAAGTATTTTCCAAGGATGTATATAATGTAGAAGAAACAGTCACAGTGTTAAGATCATAAAAATCTGTAAAAAAGGGAAAGGCACGTGAATGTGTGCATTAACTGGTGTGACATTGGCTCTGATTCAGCCTGGAAAGGGACATTGAGAGGTGACAGGAGAGAATGGTACCAGGAAATCAGTAAGGTACACAGCCAGGGTTACAGCTCCTTCATGGCAGAGTTCCTGTGTTACAAGGAGTGAAAAACAAAGTGTTGCTGCTTTTTCTTCTAATGCCCACTTTATACCAAGGACAAGCCTCCATCAAAGCAGTCTGTAAATTATTCTTTACTTTTTCTATATCTCATTGCTCATTCTTCTCTCTGGAAAAGGAAACAGCTCTGGGTTCACCTGCTGTATGCATTTTTGGAAATATTTTGTGTTTTATGGTATTTAAAGGTGTTTTATGGTATTTAAAGTTATTTTATGACTCATCATGTTGAATGTACAAAACGATTTTTCAGCTACAATTCTCCTTCCCACGTATTTTTGAACAAGCTGACTTACCTTTTAGATGCACTTAGCAAAAAACTTTATGCTTTCTGACAGATCCTCAACAAGACAGCAAATTCAGAACGAACCAGTGTAAGGCAGTCATACATTCTCATACTTGAAATTTATGCTCAACTAAGCAACTAACAGTGTTAAATTTCTTCCAAATAGTTGGACATATTTAGCTGCTTCTTTTGTTTGAAAATAATTCACTGAAAGATCCAAAGCTTTGCAGATTTACTTGTCAATAAACATTAATCTGCAAATGGTTCATGGAAGCATCGTGCAGCCAATGGGCGGCTCACAATCTGTTTATTGCTCCTATTGCCTGGTAGCTGTTATCACTGCAACTGCTTCCTCATACAATGACTCCTAAAGAGCTTCAAAAGGCCACAAAACAGTTTAATTCAAATATCCCTGCAAAGCCACATACCATGTTTGTTTCCTGCTAACACCCTTCTGAACACAGATCCACTCAGAAAACATTGATGGAAGCAGGAGAGTTGTTTTTGAAGCATTTGCCTAAGGCCAAAAATTTCAGTAGTGACTAATTATTTTGGGTACTACATCTTCAGTGCTTCCCAGACATGCACCTGCAAGATATCTGTGTATAGAGTGGTAGAAATCCACAATAATTCTGGGTTAGACCCTCTGAGAATGTCTCCAGGTGAACAGCCAAAAAATCGGGTGTTTAACATCCTTAAGCATTTTTGAAAATTGTAGTTTACTGTGGGGATTTCCCTTGTTGTATCTTTTCTTGTTTTGGTTTGGTTTCTTTTCCCCTAACAGAACTTGAGTGCTCTTTCCACAGACATCTTTCTCTTGGTTTATAAGATTTCCATAACATACAATTTTGAGATATCACCTTTCAGTAGTAATGAAATTCAGATAACACGTATCTGATTTTTTTTTCCTTAGGGACAAAAAATTTATGGTGAAAAGAAAAAAGAAAAGCGGAGAAAGGGGACTGTACATATTAAATGACAGGCAAATTCTCAAATTGCCATAGTTATAACATTTTTCAAGGTCATGTGTCAAATACAAATGAAATAATGAACCCTTGCTTGTCTGTGGCATTCCATGTCAGGCAACTTAGGCATCAGCATCAATACAATACCTATGATGAACTGCACTTCTGTGCCCTGCTGCTCTAACCTGGAAGTTTAAAAGGCAACAATTAAGTTTTCTAAAAAGGAGCAGGAAAAACAGGAAAAATGGGGCTAAGAGCTAGTAGTATTCTTAATTGTGGAATGCTTATTTAATACCAAGGCAAAAGAACTAAAAATGTGCAGACTGTAGGTAAAAGGCAAGGAACAGGGTTGTTAATGAAAAGGTTGGATAGGCTGCAACTATGAGACTCACATCTGACCCATGAGATATTTCAAGAAAACAACAAGGCGGGAGTGTGGGGGGAAACATTAGAGGTGGAGGACCTGTTATTTACAATCCTATGATAGAGTGTAATGCAAAAAAAAAAAAAAAGCATCAAAGCTATTTTTTACAAAAGACACAGGACTGCATGAAAAAAACTGCCCAACTTGGATGATTCATTTTATTCTAAACTATGTCACTCTAAATCATCAAGTTCCTTCCAGAAAGGCAACTTATAGTTACCTATACACTGCAAAGGGGGTGTACATTATAATCCAATATAGGACATGTTATATTGTATTATTAAAGAACAATTTTCACTTTGCACAGCTCAAAATGTCTTAATGGGTTTAAAACACATGCTTCTTTTCCTTTTCTCCCCTCTCAGCCCAGCATAAAATGAAGCTATGGTAATATTTCTGTCCCATATGCCTTCTTGGGAAGTATATGTTGCTGAAACTGAAATGGGTGACTCCAGAGGTGTATATGTTACAGCCATATTTTGAAACCAGTCATTTCAGGAAATGATTAAAAATTTCAGCCATTTTATAAAATGGCTGTTTCATTCAGTTATTCTGTGAAATAAGAGAAAATTTCACACCTTTAATGAAGTTTGGGATGCAAGTAGGGGTGCACCATGTGAAATACCTGATACCTTATGACAAGAATTAACTTAAAAAGACAACACATGAGTAATTTATTTACTTCTAAAGCCATACAGATGTCTACGTTTATTCCTGAAATCTTCCAGTCTCACATGCCAGAACTGAACTTGTCTTCAGGCCAGAACTGAACTTGTCTTCATAAATAACATGACTGTAACATCAGTACTTTCTCCATTTTGCTTTTCAGTGTTTTCCTCCCTCTGAAGACCGTGCTTTACTGAGAGTCCTGCCTGCAAAGCCAGCTCTGCCCAGGCTCCTTGCTGCTGGCCAGAGCAGCTGACAAGGGCAGAGGGCAGCACGTGGGCAGGATTGTGCAGGAAGTGGCTGGCAAGGTGCCTTAAAAGCGAAGAACCAGCTAGCTCATGGGTATTGGTGGGTGGAGAGTTTGGTGGATCTGGATTAATCCATTCTGAGACAGCTTGAGCTATAGGAATTGGTCAGACCTTTCGTTTAGCAGTGCTTCCCATTTGATTGCCTAGCACTGTATCAGGCATGGGGAGCAGTGTGTCTGCTGGGGATGTGGGGCATCAGAAAGAGCACTGAATATAAATTACAGATTCTGCTGACTGTGGAGGTGGGTGATGAGCCCTGATAGTAGAAAGAAAGGCAGAGTGATGCCCACATTTGGGATTGGTACAGAAACAAGCTGCATACAGTGTGAAGTTTATTTCAGATTGCTGGGTGGTGCTTTGAGAACTGGGCAAAGTGGGTCCACACAGTCTAGTCCCATGAATATTGTCTGACATCCATGCCAAGACCATTTGCTTATCATACCCTTTGAGAGACCCCTGAATTTGTGGATATTTTGCTTTTCCATACACTAAAACAAGTGGAGGCCACAGAAGCTTCATTTATTGGATGACTTCAGCAGCAATTTCAGTTCTTTCACCACTCTGCAACCCAACCAAGTAGGGTTACCAAGACCCAACCAAGAATTGCCAAGTAGGAGAAAAATACTGAAAAACTGAAAGGCTGTTTCTGGTTCCCTGTGAGGTAAAGACTCAGAGAACACAAAATCTAAGAAGATGGTCTTGATACACCATTACATCCTTAAAATTGCCTTGAGATGAAGCTTGCAGACCAATAAAGTCAGCCTGGCCTCTGATGAGTATTCATTGCTCTAATGGTCAGTTTTATAGCAAGGCCATTAGTCAAGGATTTTAACACCCAAAACAGAAAAATCTCAAGAGCTCAGCAGTCTGTCTTTTGGTGTTTGCATATTCAGATGATAAATGCTTTATAACAAGGACAGGTAACAATTCTTACTTATCATACCTCTCTTCAACGTTCACACAGTATGTAGGAAATGCTTCTTTAGTCCAGTGGTTTTGATTAGCTGCTTCTTGTCACCAGCCATAGAATTTCACACCTATGAGCAGTGGAGGAAAATTCCATAACCAAAGAAGAGACAAATTACGATGAGAGCAGAAAGAAAAAGTGACGGAGAAAGAAAGGAGAGAGAAAAGGAGAGAGAGAAAAAAAAACAACCTGTTTTTTCAAACTTACTTTACAAGCAAATAGTGTTCAAGTCTTGAATTGAGTTTGGGATCTTGGCTTGCCTTTATGATCTCAGTGATAACTGTACCATGTTTTTCCTTTAGTATCAAGCACTTTGGACACTTCTCATACTTTTTGGAAAGTTCATTTCTGAACCTACCTTCAAAATCCAGAGTCATCCCCAGCAGCCAGTGCAGAAAAAAGCAAAGGATCCTTATCCAATAACATCCCTTTTCACAATATGCCTGTTACTGGGTGAAGCAGTCAAACAGTCTGGTGGAATTTGCAGCACGTCAGTCACTTTGTAGAGCACATGAAACTTTTAGTCATTTTACCAAATGAGTGACTGAAGGAGTCATTTGAAAAATGACTGAAAATTTCAGTCATTTTGGGAAATCACTGGTTTCATGATACTTCTAACATGCTCAGGCTGGAAGTGGGAAGCAGATTGCGTTCTTCAAACCCCCTCTTGTGGCTGTGGAGAACAGCACCATAAAATACCTCATTTTACTGTGATCTTTTGTTTAAAGACTGCAGTGATTGCTTAGGAAGGAAGGAAGGAGATGTGAGAGACCTTGTTTTATCCCAATGCTAATATTCTTCCTTGAAAATCTCTGTCAAGGGAGGTTTTTAGGGCTTTTTCCTCAATTCTTTAAGAAATAGTACATTCGGTTTGAGCTGGGTACATCTGCACAGATCCAGTACAAAGCAGCTACCAAAAAGGTTCCATATGGATGAGTCCAGTGGCTATTTCATGTGACTAGTTTCAGTATAGCTGTATCTGTCTTATATGGAAGTAAAACCTTCACTTTGTTTTCTGCAAAGTGTTTTAAAGCTTCACAGCCTTCAGGTAGAGCTAAAATAAAATTAATGTGCCCAAAGAATACTTTCTTAGCAGACAGTTAGCAGCGAAAAAGCTTTCACAAATGCAGGTGAGCAGCTATTCAAATCCAAGCAACTTAGAACAAAAGCTGTCCTGAAGGACAAACTCCTTGCTTTTCTAAGTAGAAACCAAATAATTGATCTTGTCTGAATAGGACTGAAACAAGGAGCTCATGGGAAGGGAGGGCAGGGTAAGGAGAGAGGTGATTGTGGTTTACTCTGAATTCTAAAATTCTTGCTTAATTCCAAAGTGTTTTAAAAAGAGTGATGCAAGTGATGGCATAAATTTTTGATCAATACCATGTATCTGCAGTGCTGCCTTCACATTGGCTTTGGGATGTTGCATGCTGAGGATGTGTTTGCAGAAATAGTACCTTACCTTGACTCCCTGGCAAAAGGATAATGCCAGACAGGGAGTTAAAACCATCAGATCCAATCCTTACTTGGTCTGCAGCCACTCAGAAAAGATCAGCATAGGTGTCCTCTGAAGGACTTCAACACAAAAGCCTTTGGACACCATCAAGGTCTGTGATACCTCATTTTGCCAGCATTCCCCTCTTCCCAAATACCACATACTTCCCCTTTCTTCCACTGTTGTTTCAGAAAATTCTTTTAAATACATTTTTGATCTAATTTAAGTAAACATGGTATTTCAGCATAACTACAGCTACTCATTTCTCTTTTTTTTCTTTTTTAATTTATCTTAATTTTGTATTTACAGTGATATTGAGAGTCAGTGGACTCATAACATCTGAAAACATAGTCTGAGAGAATCTGGTAGAAGTCTATTTTTTGTACATTATAATCTGGTAGACTGAAAGACTACACAGATTAACTACAAAAGTATTTCATACCAAAACTTAGAGGAAGTGTGTTTGATCAAAGCAAAAGAAAATTATTAAATTGCATAATTTAATAAAGGCTTACATTAGAGTGAAACACCCTGAGCATATATTAGTTTAAAAATATAACATGGTAAAACATTACTTAATCAACAGAAAGGAAACAATTGGTTGTGCTCTCCTTGGATTTTTTTCCATTATGTAGGCTGCCCAAAATAATGACCATTATTAAGTTCAATATACTTCATTTAATGTGTTAGGGAAAGAGCACAGTGAGTTTCTGCTACACAGGTCTGTAAAAACTAAACTGAAATTCCTTTTTACATGAAAAATTAGAGACACTTTTTAGGGAAACATCTTAATATTTCATTTGGAAAATGCAACTATGAAGTCAGCTAGAAAACATTTTTCCCCAGTTAAAACTGTCATACTTCACAAAAACCACAGTATGAATACTGGCTACACATTCTTTTGACAATAGATACTTCAGCAGCATGGTTTCATCCATGTCTTTATATATTTAAAGAGCCCAGATTCCTGGTTCTGGCACAGTTTTTGCAAGTGCTTTAGGTTGAGGAGAGGACTTGACTCTGAATCTGCTTGAACGTGTCTGAGTTTGAAACCAGTGAAATTCCACTGTGCTTCATTTCAGAATGTCCTGATGTGCCTCAGCTCCCTAAAAATATCTTTCTGGAAGCGAAAATTTATTAGCTCTTGTGAAGAGCCCTTATGCTGTGACAACAGGGAACAGACAGGAGGACAAGGGCAAATCAGGACTGGCCCAAAGCTCCTCAGCAGGGTAAGACAAAATTAATTTTTTCCATTCTTCAACTTATGTCATACTCACAGGTAGTAGGAACGCAACTTCTCCATGTAGCACCCTTCCTAGACAATATGCTGGCCTAGAGAAAGATCAGCCTTCACGGGAGGCAGCGGCCAGAGCCAGAGTTTGCCACCTCCCCAGACACTTGGGGCTCAGCAGCTGCTGTCCAGGTCTGATCCCAGCCCCCTGCAGTCCCTGTTTTTATCTGTAGCTGCAGGTGGTTTTGTCACAGATGGTTGTGTGGCACCTTGAAACGTTGGCTTACACCTTGCCTTGCTTTGAGTGGTGGCATGTGTTTTGGGGCTTTACAATGATCAGGCACAAACTTTCATGGAACCTGCTATAAGCCTGACTAAGTCCTCACACAGCCTTAAGCTTTTCTATCCCAACAGTTTTAATTAAGCCAGCCAGTTCATACTACATGTTTATCACCATTAAACCCAGTATTATTTGCTGAAGTGAATGTAGGCATGCAGAGAAGTCAGGTATTAGTCATTACTGCAAAAGCATACTATATATACATCTACTTTATTGATTTCCAATATTTAATATTCCACTGTGACCAGCACTGATCTAGCTACACTAATGAAAATACTAGTATATTATTCTCAGTTCCTTAGCCAATATTTAAGACTTTTTCTATTTACCTAATACTGAAGAAAATCCCTATCTCGAAGTGAGAAGCTACTTTCAAAGACCACAAGATGTTGCCAAAGCATGATGCAAAGAGCAATATGTTTTCAAATGTGACTTGTCTACTTTATTCACTTTTAAAATATATTTTCATTATTTTGCACCTGTGCTATGTATTTGGTTATTTTGCACTGTCAGTTTGTATAGTGGATGGTTTCATAGTTAGGCTGAGGAAGTTGGGGCTGTTCCAACTGGAGAAGAGAAGTTTGTTTGGAATCCTCATAACAGAGTTCCAGTATCTGAAGGGGGCCTACAGGGAAGCCTGAGAGACAATCAGGAACTGTAGTGACAAGATCAGGAGGAATGGCTTCAAATTGAAGGAGAGTAAGTTTAGATTAGATGTTAGGAAAAAATTATTTACTGTGGGGGTGGTAAGGCACTCAAACACGTTGTCTGGAAAAACAGAGGATGCCCCAAACATGGCAGTGTTCAATACCAGGTTGGAGGGGACTTTGAGCAACCTGGACAGGAGGTGTCCCTGCCTATGGCAGAGGGGGTTGAAATGGGACAAACTTCCAACCCAGAGCATTTTGCGCTTCTGTTTTGCAGTTCAGTTGTGCTGAGACACGCCATTGTGATCACATTTATGCAACAGAACATGACAGGTTGGAAATTCTTTCCTTTTACTTTTGTTCACTTCATCAATCAGTTTCTACTAAGTTAAATTAATTCCATTTCTCAAAGATGGATAAGAGGTGGACTTCTAAACCTCCTGACCTTTCAGCTCTGTGTTTCTGACATTAGTTTGCTAGGGAGGGGATCAGATCTCCCCCATGCTCTTGTTTTCAACTTTATTTATATGGGAATTGGATTTCAGGAAGGCAGATTTTCAGAGAGCACTTCATTTGGGTTGGTCTCACAGACAACAATTTTTCCTGTGAATTCTACCATTGTCTTCCACACAAGTAGCATCTGGTGAAGATTGAATACATTTGAAGCTCCTCCTTCAATTCAGTGTTTTTCAAATGGTATCTGTGACTAGAAGAAGCCAAGCTGTGGGTTCAGGACCTGTAACAACTGTTCACTTGATTCAAGACTATAGCATTGGTAGTAACTAGATAGTAGACAAGAAAAACTGCAATGTGGAACAGACTACAGGAAGTAAGAAAATGCAGCTTTGGCATGTTTAAATACAAATATGAATGTGAAAAGAAATGTTTTAAGCTAAGTTGTCAATTCAGTAGAAGATACAATACTTGGTTTTCTTAACCTTTCCATAGCAAGTGAGGACAGTCAGCTGAGAGATTTTTTATCAGAAAAGAATTTAGTGAGTTGAGATTTCCCAATTCTAGGTCTTCTAAAAAGCACATCAAACTGACATTATTTGTCTATCGCATCCATTCACCAAGTGAGAACAACTTGGCATTTTTTTTCTAAAACAGCTTACAAAAGCATTCAGTCCAGTCATCATATCTATTGCTTCTCTTTTAAGTTTTCCTTCTGTCATTTCCACAGCTTTATGTTGTGACACTTAAAGACCCACACTTCCTCAGAAAATGATGCTTCAAGGTACAAAATGCATCTTGAAGATCAGTTTTCTTTCAAGCTCTGATGTTACTCCCAGTTGTACCATCCTTCTGTCCTGCCTTCTGCACCTTCAGTAATAGACAACACAGAGAGAATTTGCAAAACATAGGAAACTAATCACCAGGAACTGGATTTGTCTGACCATAAGGAAAATTCTGAAGAGCTATTTGCTTGGCAAGAAGCAAATAGAGAAACTGAACAGAGAAGCTGAACAGTTAAAGGTGTCTTAAAGAGATCTATTTTTTAAAACTTAATATGTTTATAATTCACATTAAATTTTATGAGAATCACTTTGTTCTTACTATTGATAATTAAATAATCTAATGCTTTTGAGTGTGAAAACAGTAATGTCTCAAGTAACAAGTGACCTCTGCAGCAAAACAAAGTCTGGAGACTTTTCAATGTTCTCAGTCTTCTTTCCTGGCAAAGATCATGTACTACCAGATGGGGATCAATTAAAGGAACATGGAAAAGCTGACAATTGGCTTCTTGGCTAAATTTAAAATGTAAAAAGAAGTTGTTTCAGATGATGCCAAAATGGCCAAGTTTTACTTGGGAAGTGGAAAATCATTGAAAAAGGTGAAAAGCTTTTCAATTTTTTTATTTCTCTCTGGGGTTTTTTGTCAAGAAAATTCTACAAGTTTATCGCAAACTTACAAATAGTTTCATCTCACCTGCACTTACATTTACAGCAAAGAAATCACTCAAGCAAAAGACATTCATCACCTCTGGGAACAATGTACACCTTTTTTTCCATGCAGCTTTCCTGAACACTAGTAAGCCATTAACTGCATTTGCTGCCTCCTGCATTCAATTACCAAACACGACGTTTGCCAAACCAGATTTTTCACATGAAAGTATTCTACACACAGATATTTTTTTGCCAATTCTTGTCCTATTCTAGCAAATAGTTCAGTTTTTATCTGAACAAGGAGTGAGTTCCATGATGAAGGATAAGAAATGCTGTTCTTACATGGTAAATGTAAAAAGCTTGAAGGACTCAAGATCTGTATCCAAATTATAGCACTCGGACTGATTCTCAAGAGCGCTGAAGTACAGTTTCTTTCCATATTTTTAATCTAAAAACAATATCCATATTGTATAATTGTACTCTTGGTTTTTTCAGAGCTACTGTTTCAACAGCAGAAGCACTTCAGCAATGACAAATACTTAAAAAAACAATAGGACAGGTACTTTAATTAATTCATGCACTGTTAGAAGCAGTTTTGGATGCAGAATCTATGGGGGAAGTTTATGAATATTTTGTCTGAACAGTTCTTCTGTTTTCCAACAATTCTGTAAATATTTTAATACTGTAGCAAAAATGATGCATCCCTGATGAAAAGTTAAGAGACAAGAGAAGGAAAAAAAGTCTTTTCAACCTTTCAACCAAAGTATTCCCACCCCAAAATAGGAGATGTAGCCCGGGGCCAGGCAACTTCAACCTTGTTAACTGAGCCGTGAGCATCCTCTTAGGAATGACTAGAATTTATTGCAGGCTCACCAGAGCCCTGTCATGGATTCAGCATCAGGCTTCAAATGCGAGGGCTGAACTTCATGGGCCAGCAAAAGGCATGGGCTGCAAAACAGGCAAGAACAAAAGCTCTGTGTGCAAATTCCTCCCCCTACCTTTAGAAACTGTTTTCTGCTGATTTTTTCTTTCTGCATGAAAAACCGTCTCTTTCAGGATACATTGCCTTCCTAATTCTACTCAAATTAGAGAAATTATCCTGGGAGAGGGGAAAACATATGACAAGGTTGAAAATACAGCAGTAATGTGTTACTGGTTTTGCAGTTTGGTTTGGTAGTGGTGTTTTTTTTGTAAGTTTTTCATGTTGTTGTTGTTGCTGCTGCTGATTTTTTTAATAAAAGCTTTCCATTCCCATTTCCTTTACTACCCTCTCCAAAAAGAAAGGGTTTAATTTTTCAGTCCATTCTTTGCTGAAATCCATGGAGGCAGATTTCTGTGTACCTTTTTAAGATACCTTGAGCTTTCTGGAAGGAAACAGAATATTCTCTGTTAACATATAGTGTGTTAAAAAGCCTTATAGTAGCTCTCCTGTTTTCATTTTCAATCTGCTCTTGCTGGAAGGGATAATCAGCTTAGTCTCTGTTGAGTAGGATAGGAGCTTGTGAGTTCCTACATTACTCCTTGTCCTGCAGGTTCCTGATGCTTTACCCTCTGAAATTTTGAAGGGTCCTGCTAAGAGGATTGCAAAACTCTTCCCCAAATCCCATTTTTCACCTGGTGTGACACAGCAGTAAATCGTACCATTTAAGTAGATCTGTTCTCTGAGACCATTCACAGAGTGCCCTGCTCTCAGTCTGGCACTGCCTGCACCATTTGCTTTACCTTCTTGCCCTAAAAAACAGTAAGAAGCTACAGACAACCAAGGAGTTTTCTTCAGGAGGCAAGGTACTAAACATGAGTGCTGTAAATATGGTTCTCCTAAATCCCTCCTCCTTTTTTTATACACACACACCCTTCCCCCTTATTTAAAAGCATGTGGAGGCTGTCAGCCAGCTCTCTTTCAAGGTTATTTGGAAGGTCTTCACTTTCCCTGGTGTCAGCAACCAGACATGAATCACAGCATTCAGTGAAGGAAGGGCTGCCTGTTGGCTAAAGCATCCCAGAATACTCCTTTCAGACTCACCCAGAGCACTGCCACAACATCTAATATTAAATCCCAGTGATAAGCAAGAGGTGAAACTAAACAATGTGTGTGTCAAAATCAGTTGGATCTGTACAAAGGCAAAACCAGTGCACTTTGAGAAACCCTGAAACAGCAATACCAGGGGAAATTGGTGTGTAAGCTGTCTGACCTCTTATTTTTTCCCCCATTCCTCCCTTACTGTCTTTCTCCTCCATCCCCAAAGGAAGTTAAAGATGTTTTTATAATGTGGATGACAGAGATGCCTTATCTGCATAATGAAGCTGAAAACAGCCTGCTTGTGTTGAAGCTCCTCCTCTGCATGTTACATGCCAGCAGAGATTTGCTGCGAAACAGGAGAGCTGCAATGCAGCATTTTCCTCTGGAACTTTGCAGCTGTATCACAGTTCCAAGCACACCACAAAAAGACTTTTGTTTACAGTATTTAAATTCAATTTAAATGGCAGCTGTTAAAAGTAGGCAGATGAATCACTACACATCCACTAACATTTTAGTGCTCACCCACTCTAAAGCTTTTATTCTTAACTGAATTACTTCATGTTCTCTTACAATTAATTTTCCTATTGTTTTATCATACTACCTGCCTAATATTTAGTGTCCTTAATATTTGGCTATTAGCAGTCCTTAATACTCAGCAAAAAATAAGATGCCTGGGTAAAAAAATAGAGTAATAAAAGAGCTCAAAATACACAAAACCATTAGGTAGGGATAATAAGGGCAGTAGCCTCAGAAGGCAGAGAAACTTCAAGGAAAACTTGACATGGAAATCATCTCTTACTTTCCTCAAGCACAACAGTGTCAATTCCAAACAGCATTAGCCATTCTGCTTCCCAAACTGTGCAATGTCACCAGAAGGTCAGTCAGGATGGCAGGATCTTACCTCCAGAAGTCAAAGCTACAAGCACTCAGTGACTCAGTGACTGCTGTTCCTCCTTCAAGTCCATATTGCCTTAACACTACCCAGCTTATCGAGGCAAGATATTACAAGGTTGGTTCCAACATGCATCCCAAGCCCCAAAGCACTGTTCCAATTTACTTGTGAATCTGAACTCCAAATATCCTAGAAAGAGTTAAAGTCTTGGTCCAAATTTTCCTCTCTTAGCCCCTACACAGAAACATTAGTTTAACCCACCAGTATTTCCTTTACAGGTTCAATATATGCTGCAGTTGCAAGTGAGAAGAATAACAGTGCTCTTAGACTAGCTCTCCATGGAAATAGTCACCAAACCAGTCAGCCCAATTATCAGACTCTGGTGAAGAAAAATCCTGGATGAAAAATATATCAGTGACAATGATAAAATTCAGCTGATGGAAAAACTCTGACTGAGCTCTGAGGGAAAACTATTCCAATACTCTCTCGCTTTTGACATGATATGAAGATAATTCATATAGAAGAATTATATTTGCACAAGGTTAGTAATAAGAAATCTCAAATTGGATTTCTGCTCTTTTTTTTTTTTTAAACTCAACTTCCTACATGATGGATTTAACCACTGATTTCAATAAAGCTGGGATTTAACTCTCATTGACTGCAATGCAGCCTTTTCTCCCTAAGCTTGAAAAATACTTAGCTTCCCACACATGTGCAAGCAAAGAGAACAAAAGAGCAGAAACTACACATCCACGTGTCTCCTATAACATCTCCTATCAATTGCATCTTACAGAGTGATGGCTGCAAGAGTGCTTTGCACCAAGCTTTCACTCTGTGTTTGAAGCTATAGCACACAACATTAAAGCACTTGCAAACAGCTATGACTGTCACAAATGATAGAAGTATCTCTCCCCTTCATCTTTCTCCTGCTATTTCACTAGAGAAGGCAGGTTTATGATGGGTCCTTATTTGAATGATCATGCTCTGATTTTCTGCATCTTCTGTTGCGATTGACTGGAGATCGATCAGTTGTTGATAAGCGCTGGGAATGTTAAAATACCTCAGGCCAGAAAGAGGGACAGATTTCTCTACTAGCTGTGTACATGCAGCCCAAAATAGCAGACCTCTCTCCCTTGCAAAACTTACACCTTGCTGTATTGTAAATATCAAACAGCAGTGAGTTATTTATTGCCCAGTCTCTCACTCTCGAACATGACAAACTCTAATGCTTTGCCTGAACTGACCTCTCATGGAACAAAATTAATCTCTCTCTTTCCACAAAGGCTGTACAGATGTCCAAAATATGGGATCTTCCTAGATATTTTATTCTTTTGCTGAGCAGAGTGCTGAACTGGATAATCCCTAAATCACTGACTGTTGAAAGATTTTAGCAGGGGAAGGATCACTATTTATGTTCCTATACACTCCCCTAAGTATCTGCCCTCACTGACTGCTAGAGACAGAGTACTAGGCTAGAAAGACCTGTAGCCCAACATCTATCTTGTGATTATAATCAGTTTAAATTCACAGTACAGTTTTTGTACCAGAATTTGCATCTAATTTATGCTGCTCCATGCTGGGAAGAGAAGGTACTGGAAATTGCCCTCTTCCCTCACAGACCTTCCCACCCTCTGTCCCCACACTCTCACCACCAGCACTGGGTGACCCCAGACTGGGTGACCCCAGGACTGCTGCTGGGTGGTCACATGTGGATCCCTCTCCCAGAAGCAGTCCTGCCACAGTAAGGAAAGGCCATTTGTCTGCAAGGTACAAAACCAAGTTTGCTGCAGCAACAGCAGCTTGGATCCTACAGCTTCTCACTCTGCTGTGGAGATCAGGTTCTTCTTACCCTGCAGCATCAGAGCTCACATGAGCCCTAAAAACTTCCTTCAGCCCCTCAAACTACATCACAATTAGGGTCAGGGGAGACCTCAAATTTGAGATGTATGGAAAACCACTGTGGACTTCAGTGCAACCACATGGACCTAGCTGAACTAATATAGCCACTGCTCAAATGCCAAGCAACTTTGATTCTCACAAGACTGCTCCTTAATTGAAACTATTCAACAAATGTTTTCTGTAACTGTAATTCAGCCAATTGATTCTTTATAATCTTTGGCTGTGACTGCTGCATTCAGTACAAGGAGAATTCTCTTTCTGTACTCATTTGCATCTGAGCATCAGCCTTGCAAATAAGGGTATATTGTTTATCAGAACATTCACAAGAAAATGTTAGAGGAACAAATCAATACTTCCCAACTACCTGGAAAACATATCCTCAAAATCACCTGTGACTACTGATTTTATACAAACAACTATTTAAACCCAACCTTGACCCTTGCAACTACAGAGCTGTTCAGGGCATGTTAGCTGGGAAACCTTACCACATTGAGATAGCTATAATGTCAGCAATGAGCTATCCTTAATGAAAAATAAAAATTCCCATATGAAAAAAACCCTTACTTTTCACTGCTTTGGAACTATTCAATAAGCACTGGCTTGGTACAAGACTCAACACATGCATTAGTGAACTCTGACCTTACTGCATAGTACAGTCATAAGTGTTGGGCTTTTATTACAGAGGTCTCTCACAGTCAGTGCTGATAAAGTAGGATCCCAGTGGCAACAAACCATTAGGGAAACTTTCTTTTTCACCTGTCTAACAAACCTTGAACCTGCAAAGTACTCAGGCTAGTGAAGAGTGCCAGAAAAACAAGGACATATGCAATGAGAGTGCTGGACAATTTAATTACAACAGTCATAAGACTAAAAACAACCCCACAAACCAAATAATTATTTCATGCTCAAATTTCATTCCTCTTTA
This sequence comes from Ammospiza caudacuta, assembly GCF_027887145.1. Classification (NCBI taxonomy): domain Eukaryota; kingdom Metazoa; phylum Chordata; class Aves; order Passeriformes; family Passerellidae; genus Ammospiza; species Ammospiza caudacuta. The sequence goes on along the minus strand of NC_080593.1, from coordinate 118,983,731 downwards.
TTCCTTTATGTTGTTGCAATTAAACTGCATATTACTATTTAATTTCCTTAAATGGGACAGTATTTCACAGAAAATGGATATCCTCCTGGATCTCTGAACTCCTCTCTGAGAGTGAGTAACTGTTATTAACACACTATTAAATAACCCTGTAGTAGTAATTAATCAGCCTCAGGTCTAAGCTGTAAATGGCAATAAAGGAAGATTCCACCACCATGGAATATTAGTCCCTACTTTAAAAATCTGCATTGCTGATTGGATTTAGGTTTTGGCTGGCTAGTCTGAGCAACAAGAATTTGATCAAGAAGAGGAAGTATGGGGAATATAAGGGGAGAACAGCACACCCTGATCAAGCAAGAGGCAAATTAAAAATTCTTTATTCTATTTGCAGGAATTTCTGCTAATGAAAACATATAAAATCAGAATTTAATCAAGTCAATATAAGCTAATATACAGGTATGAAGTCCAGCTGTATAACTTAAATGATTTTCATTAAGTGGTCGGCTTTCTGGGAAAAGACTGATATTATCAGTAGAATTCTCTGAATGAGATAAGAGAGAGAGATGCCTTATTTTCTAAAATGAAAATAAATAACAATAACTAAACTCAGGCAAATATCACATAATAGACAGACAACATAGATGGGACTGGGTGCTTTGACAGGGCAATGATACTCCTCTGACAACTTGAGTTTCTTTGTTTCCTTGTGAATTTCTAATGCTTAGTTAAACCAAAGAAGACACCACTTTAAAAGCCTTGTGACTGCCTTAAAATTGTATGTTTCATTAATCTGTGTTAAGGCACAGATGTGCCAGACCTTTCATTCTTCACTCAGAAGGAATAAGGATATTCCATACTCAGGGCTGCTCCATCACTTAGCCAGGAACAGTCAGTTCTACAGTGCAGTGTAGGCCAAATAATAATAAAAATTCATGCTTCTAACCCTTCAACAGTCACAAATTTCAGGATGGAAAAATAACACACTTGAGATGCATTAAATGCTCATTAAAATTAATGAGAATGATGTGATTCTTACAAAAAGTGCAGCATTGTCTAGTGAAGGAACTGTTTAGTCTCACAAGTGAACTGAGAGTGTTAAGAAGTCTGGTGGTACCAGATAAAATCCACAACAAAGCTGTATAGAAAAATTCACATGGCCACCTAGAAAAAAAATCACAGTTCTTTCAGCTCTATTTTATCAAAGATTTTGACACTGTTTTCACATATACTGTGGGTAGTTTTCACCCCATACCTTTTGATTTCTTTTTATTTTTGTGATTTGTTTTCCTCCTTTCATGTAGTATAATCTCTCCTCTGTGTTTCATGGCCTAATTTTACCTCTTTGCCCTTGAAAGTCTGTATTCGTTCAGAGAAAATAATGACCAGGAGTAACAAAAGTAGCATGCTACAGTTCTCATGCTTGGATGGATGTAGATATTGATAATTTGCTGTAATTTTGAATAGTATTTAACCCCTCCCACATCTAAAATCTCATAAAGAATTATCCCAATAAATGGATTTTTAAAGGGAAAAATCTAAGATCACAAATGGAGGTTCCAGGACTGTGGGAAGTATCTAGGAGGCAGAAAGGAGAGTTGAATTAATATTAATAATTTTGACTATAACAAGAGATTTTTAGAAGTTGCCTGCACAATTATATTAACTCCTGGTTTGGCAAAAGTGAACATGTTAACAATTATCGCAAAAGATGTAGAAGAACAATAATTAATATGGAAAATAAAATCTAGAAATAGAAAAAAAATACATTTCCTCTAGAAAGGATTAAAGGTGTTCGCACTGCAGTGACACAGCCTGTACCTGCCTTTTACCTAAGGCAGGTCTGCAGTAATTGCAAAATCTCAGGCCAGACTGCAGCCAGATTAATCCTCTCTCTCCTTTGAATCACTGGAGTGTCACTAGAGATTTGTATCCTGAAATGATGCCTTGGGACAGACCCACCGTATAGCTGGTGTCAAGTTACCTGAGAGCCCAGCAAGAAAGGACTGTCAATAATCAGATCCCAGGAAGAGAAGTAGTAGCCTTGAATTGATCAAGCACAAAAGAGCTCCCGTAGCAGCCATTCAAAACATTAGAAAGCCTGAGGAAAATGAACAGAAAAAAACCCAACAACAAAGAGCAACAGCAGCAAGTGAGGTTTGCACAAAGCCAAATGGAAAATTACTAGATTCAGCAGTTGTTTTACTAGGATGTTAGATCTTTAATTAAATTTCAAAAGCTGTATTATCATTCATGTCCTGATAACAGTACAACAAAAACAATATGAAACAAATCCAAATGTGAATAAAATAATATTTTTTCTTACAATCCATAGGGGAAGAAAGACTGATATACGCTGCTTAGTTTCATTCCCACTGACATTTCAGTTCTCGCTCTCTAGTATTGAGTTATCTTACCCAAATGCAAAACGTCAGCTACTTTAAAATGCTAAAGTAGAATATTCTATCTGAATTCTGTGTAGGAAAACAGGTCACAGAATGCAGTCCCAGACTACTAAATCTGCTTAATGCAGACACATTCCTTTTCCACTTTGAATCAATACCATGATTTTCAGGAGCTATGGAATGTTCTGCTGCTAAATAAATTTCCTTGTATCAGTAATGCTGAGATCCTATTGTTTCAAGAGACTCATGGAAGATATAAAAGATACAAATTTGTAGGGCCAAGGCCAAACTGCCTATATGGATATAAAATACTAAATCACATTATATAAATAATGAAGAGAGATTCATACAACAAAAAATTCTTAAAGAAAGCAAGAATCTAATTTCTGCAGTTTTATTGTAGATATTCCTCTCTTCCAAGAAGAATGCAAATGACAGTGCCTTTTTAACTTGACACTTTCCCTTAATTTTTTTTTTTTTTTTTTTTTTAGATTACAAGGATGAAGGAGAGGAAGAATTGTTTTATGCTTCATTTTGATTTTTTTAATATTTCCTACTTGATAAAACATTTTTCAGTGACGAGTTTGTAGCACTGGGAGTAAAATCTAACTTATCACAGGGGCATTATTTTTCCTTTTTCAGAATTACATATGTGTTTAAAAATCAATGTTTTAAAATACATGTTATTACCACACAGTAATAAAAAAATTCTCCTGTTTCTCACGGAGCCTGTATTCATAGGCTCATTTACAAAATTCACAGTCACACAGGGATGCAACATCCACCATAATTAACAGTTAGATGGCCAGGAAATTATAACCATGGCTTCAGAATTGGGATTGACTGAAGTCAGCAGAGCAACACCTGAGCAGGAAATAGAAGAGGCTGCAGGGCAAGGAAGAGGTAAATGCTGGGAGTTCTCCTGCAGCCCTGAGGTACTCACTTGTGTGAGGTTTGGATGTCCAACCCAGGGCTCCTGTAACTCTTGCACTGGGTAGAAGAGGCTCTCCATTGAAAACATGCCTTGAGAAACCACCCCTGGATATGTGAGCAGAACCAGGTAATTCAGACTTCCTCTTGCCTGTTCCCATGTGGAGACCACCTTCACCTGTTGTTTTCACCATTTTGGCACCCATGTCTGTACAATGGCCAGCTGTCAATAAAAAGAGTGGAGTAAAAAAACAAGCTAGACCCATTAATAGTTTGGAAAGAGCCTCCAATAAGCCATGGAGAAACCTGTACGTGTGCATTTTCTTTCAAACATATGCCTCATCACCTGCTTGACACGCAGCTATGGCAATCTTGATTTTAGTAATAAATGGATTATTGGGAAAAATCCCAGCAATTCTGCATATGCTTTTCCTTGAGGTATCCAAATTCCCAACTTCAGTATAGAGCAATAGGATGCTCCTGAAGAAGTAGGTTATGACACTTCAGCTGCATGAGCGCAGCACATGCAACACAGTGGGTCATGCAGCCATTATTCTTAAAAGGCTGTAAAGAATCCAACTACTTAGAGAAAATGACATAGCCTGGATCCTTTTCAAGCACTAAATATGAGGAGCCTATGGTCTTGTGTTTTGTTTCCTATTAAATAATGGACAAGGTCAGCTACATTGGACTAGGTTCAGTAAAGAAATTATTGTTCGCCTTTATGGTGCCAATAGAAAGAGAAATACAGACAAATCACCTCCGGTTCTAGCATCTGATTATGACCACAAAAAACCAGGAAAGACTATAAACATATTTTAAGTGCCATTTCTATGGCACACAGACTATTTGTGACTTCATCAAGCCTTTAATATGCAGTGGTCACTCTGTTGATGAAATTGCCTACCTGGTGAGTACCACTATTCTATGAACAAGTCAGTAGTTCTATGGAAATTCAGTCTTTGCCAATTACTTCTCAGTCACTGATTGAGAATGTATATCTTTTACCTTGTGGCCCATGTGAGGCAACTTACCCTCAGTGGAAGAGGCACTAAACAGTTCACAGACAGGCATTAACCACACACGAGCTGACCTACAGAGAGACCATACACTATGGGGCCTCACAGCAACTTGCTTTCTGACCATGGTTTAAAAACTGAGTATCAGAGAGAAAGTAGCTCTCTGCAGCAATTCTGGCCACATTATTAAATGAAGAAAAGGCAACAACCATACAGGATGTGTATTCCTCTTCCTATTTTCTCCAAATTGCTTTCCATATAGAAGCTAAGCACAAGACCTGTGCCACAGTAGCAGATAAACGTGAAGGCAAGAAATGCACAGCTTAAATATTCTACAGGTACTGAGAAAAAAGCAATAGTTTGATTTGTGAACAATGCCCACAGGGATGCTTCTAGTGACCATTTCACTGCAGCACACTTGGCATTTTGCACAATCTGAAACTGTTCTCATCCCACCTCTCCTTTCCAGTCTCTGAGGGGATCAAATGCAGATTAGGACGGAAGAGAAAAAATGCACAAGCTGAATGTTTATTAAATGCATGCAAAAATGAAAGCAGAGCTTATTTAACATCAACAGGCCATAATTTGTGTCTTCTGAAAAAAAAAAACCCTGTCTAGATTGGTGTCATGGTTTCAGTCCAGCCAGCAACCAAGCCCCACAAAGCCACTCCCTTGCTCCCACAACCAGCAGGATCAGAGAACAAATTTGAAGTGTAAAAGCTGGAAAACTAATGGGCTGAGATAAATACAGTTTAATAGGCAAAGCCAAAACTGCTCAAATAAGCAGAGCAAAACAAGAGATTAGTTCCGTGCTTCCCATGGGTAGGCAGGTGTGCAGCCATCTCCAGGACAGCAAGGCTCCATAACATTTAACAGTGACTTGGAAGGACAAATATCACCACTCCAAAGGTCCCTCCTTCCCCCTTCTTCCTCGTCCCCCTCCGCCCCCCCTTTATATACTGATCATGGTGCCATGTGGTCTGGAATGTCCCTTTGGTCAGTTGGGGTCATCTGTCCCAGCTGTGTCTCCTCCCAGCCCTCCCAGGCATCCCCAATCTCCTCACCAACAGGGCAGCAGAAAAAGCAGGAAAGGCCTTGGCTCTGCTCAGCAGTAACAAAAGCATCTCTATATTATCAGCCCTGTGCTCAGCACAAATCCAAAACACAGCCCCATACCAGCCACTGTGAAAAACAATTAATTCTACCCAGGCTGAACCCAGTACAACAAGAATGGACTGAAGGCAGGATACTGACTTTTAGTATGATCAGCCCTAAAAATAGCAATTGGCACTATCTTTCCCTGTTCTGAAGGGAAGATATTTCTATCTCAGGTGAGATACCTATTCTTACAGGCATCTAAAACCCCAAATTAGGAGCCCTCTGTCAGAAAAGCATCAATGTAGAAAAGAAGGGAGAGCCTGGGCTGTGATATGACATGCAGCATGTAGATTCTCTTTAATTAGCTTTCTACAAATTAATACCTCTGTCTCTCATAACTCCTTAACATAACCACATTCACTGGACTCTAATTAAAGGTGTGTGGCTGCTGTTCTGTATGACATTTCCTCCAGATAAGAGAAAGGGCTGTAGAAATTGGTTGCATCAGACTGTGGGTGAAAAAAAAAAGTCTTATACTATTTCCTGGGAGTAGTGGTATTATTAATAAGAATAATAATGGTAAGCATTATGGAAGATACGTGTACCTTTATTTATTTCACCTGAAGTCTACTATGGTGTTCTCAAACCTGTCAACATAGCATTCAAAGAGCTCTTTCAATTACTGAATTATTTTCTATTAAATTAGAAGCAATGTACTTTTCAAAGAAATCATCTATTATTTATATATAAAAGGCAAAGAAACATCTAACCCACAATGTCTCTACAAATCTTACAGCTGAACTGTTAGGCTGTAAACACAGCCATGTTAATGGGCTTATTCTGCAACAAAGCACTTAAAGATAGCACAGCAACAACAATGATAGATGCTAAATGGTTTTAATAAAAACACAAATCCAAACCATTCATGAAAAAATGTTAGACATACAAGGGAAATTCCCCTGCTTGTAAGCATCACCAAAATGTCTGGTGTGGAACTCAAGTATAATTCATTGCCTTTCTACCCCAGATTCCTACTGTTGAGATGAAAAAGTCTGATATTTATTGACTCCTGCTAAAATATTCTACATATATAATAGGCAACAATCAATATTTGCCTCACAATGAGGGGACAGGAACTTCAGTCCTATTTTATAGCCAGAAAAATAAGTAGAAACCTATAAATCTTATCAGCACCTAAGACCCAGTGTGAAAGGTTTTTTGTCGCTGCTATAAACCTAAGTTTAGGCCCATTCTAATATATCCTGCTCAATAAAAAGCCAAGGTTAAGGGCATTTATTGAAACCGTTAATTTTCATTAGCAAGAAGAAACTGAGGCAATTCCTTGGAGTCTGACCAAGTAAGATGACTCTAAGACAGTTCCTGGAAAAACACTGGATATAGCAGTATATTGTGAGAGGAAAAGCCTGCCCCTAAAACTCTCATCTGTCTCTCTTTCTCTTCTTCTTTTAAGCAATAAATATAAAAACTTGAAAAGGAAAGCCTGGAAAAGGCCTCCAGACTTCATCTGGTTCATCCCTTAGCCGGAGAGTCCTGTACTGCTTCAGACAGATAGCTTTCCAATATCTTACAGGCCTTTTACAAGTTCTTACAGATTTTCAAGAAAGCTTCTGCCCGGGCTTTGCTATCCTTAGTAGTTTTCCTTGAGTCTTAATTGAAAAATCCCTTGTAGTAATCTAAAATCATTATTTTTTCCTTGATCTATACAGGAAGTTCCAATTGGAACTCTAACCCCGCTCAAGCAGCTTTACTACTACTACTGCTGCTACTAGTACTATTATTGTTGTTGTTGTTGACACACTGACCAAAACTAACAACAGACTGTTCATCTTGCAAGACCACATCTAGCAAACAAGATTTATAAATCCCAGTGCATTTGCATTTTTTTGCAACAGCAGCTTGAGTCATTCAATTTGCATCCACTACAACCTGTGGATCCTCTTCTATAGATGAGCTTGTTCTTCCCCTCCTCTTTAGGCAGCTGACTATACATGCCTAAAAGTAGAATTTGCAGAATTGAATTGTATCTTACTTTTTCTCTTAGCTCATTTCTTATTCTAATTCTCTCCTCCAAGGTCTTCCCACCTTGATGTCATCTACAGATTTAATAAACAAACTTTTCATTCCATTAGCCACGTAACGAATTAAAACATTCAGCTAGCTAAAACGCAAGACAGGAACAAAACAAGCCCCCAGAGCAATGCAAAACACAATGTTCTATCTTGAAAACAAACTACTGTCAGCACAATTTTTCAGTGTTTACACCTGCAATATAGTAGTTTTACCCAGAATGTGAATCTGCAGCTTAATTTTAAACATCATGCAAGTCAACATTAGAAGCTTGAATCCTGAAAGTTAGAATATCTATGGTTCTTTCTCTCCCCAGAATATTTGTCACTTTAATAGAAAGATATTAGACTGATTTATGCACATTGTTTCCAACAACTCTTCATCATGATTCAATTGCATCTCATTAATATCTTGCAAATAGCTATATTATCATTTCTGTTTGTTTGCTTGTTTGTTTATTTTACCAGGAATTGAAATTCCATTCGTTTCTTTCCCACAGGCTCCTTTTTCATGCCTTCTGAAAACAGAAATTTTATTTGTCCTTTTCCAAACTTCTAAAACCCCAAGTACTATTCATGAGATTTCAAAGGTAACCTTTCACTTTTTGGGACTTGCTTCATCTTGCACTCTAAAGGAGCTCTGGATAAATGTTAGATACTTTTGAATTGAATGAATCACTCTTCTGAATACTCTTTAACCTGTACTTTCTTGAAGTCTGCAAAATACTTCTGGTTTATCATTCTTTTTTGTTAACTGTATTAATAATCTGAGCAATGTCTTTTTTTGGTGAGAACTAAAACAAGGAACTCCAGAGTTTCAGACTTCATCACATTTTATAGTTTTCTCTCTGTTTTGAACAGTGATAATTTTTTCCTTGACTGTCTTCTTACTAATAACATAATCTCCTGTTATTCTTTACAGTCTATGCAATATGCATCTTGATTAATTGACCTTGTCTTTTTGACTTTTTCCTTTCAGGTAAACTTTATTGTTCTATCCTTATGTTTAGCAACTTGGTCTGTTTTCTGAATCTACCCAAGTCCTTTTTCTGCTCAAGGTCATCAAAGTATTCAGGAGTTTGACATACTTGCTTTTTTTACTCTCTAGCCTCCCTCTACTTTCAATTGTAGCCTCAGAGTAACTTCTTTAAAGGTCTGCTGTCTCTCCTGAGAAACATTTTCCTGAGACTTATTTTCTATGAAGTCTTATCAGTCAGTTTTCTGAGTTGACTCTGTTCTCCTTGCCTTACCCCTGGAAGTTGCTCCAGGTTGTTTGTACGGGAGCGCATCATAAATCGCCAAGGAATAGAGACTTGAAATTTTGTCTTTGTTATAATGTGCTGCCAAGTGATAAATGTGGCGCTTTTTTTTTTTTTTTTTTTCTTTTTTAACATGTTTTCTGATTTTGGGTTTGGTGGGGGATTTGGTGGGTCTTGGTTTGTTGTTGTTGGGGTTTTTTCAATTTTACTTTTTATGCTACTTAATAAGAAACAAACATAAATGGTTATAAGCAGAGAAACAGTAGGATGGAGGATCATTTTGGTGGGCAGAAACAAGCACCCTCACTCTCTCTCTATTTGTCTACCTTCAGAGTTAGGATATATTTTAGAAGGTCAAGGAACAGATATCGAGAGGCACAAAAGCAAGCTTTAAACATATCAAGGCAACGATATCACATTGGCAGTCGCAGCTGGGAATGGACTCATGCAATGAGACACATCCCCTCAGACAGCCCTGCGGCACGGGCAGCTCTCGGGCAGTCTGCAGCAGCCCCTTCCACAGCGCCATGCACGCAGCTGCACGGCAGAGCGAGCAAACACCTCCAGCCAGCGCCGGCTTTTGGTACGGGCACACAGAAATCCAGCCCAGGAATTCTGCAGCATTTCAAGGTCAGTCTCCGTGGCAAGGGCGAGAGATTTCCGCAGCAAACGCTCATCAGTGCTGCGGCTGTGGTACCGCGGTGCCATCTGCAGCCCCGCACCCCTCGAGTCCCCTGTCAGCTGCTGCTAGCCGGAGCAGCCAGGCCTTTCCGCAATCCCACGGTCACACACGCGCTGCCCGACTCATTTAACTCTTTCTCTGCGCTTTGCTGCCGAAGTAGTGGCAAAACAACCTAAATGCGCGGAGCTCGAAATGCAGAAAGAGCTGAGCAGCGGAGGTGAGCTCTCCCTGAGGTGTGTTCTCCCGGAGGTGAGTTCTCCCTGAGCAGCGGAGGTGAGCTCTCCCTGAGGTGTGTTCTCCCGGAGGTGAGCTCTCCCTGAGGTGAGCTCTCCCTGAGGTGAACTCTCCCTCAGCAGCGGAGGTGGGCTCTCCCTAAGATGAGCTTTCCGTGGGCAGCGGAGGTGAGCTCTCCCTGAGGCGAGCTCTCCCTGAGGTGAGCTTTTCCTGAGCAGCCCGGACGGGGCTGAGCTCTGGCAGGATGGATGGGGAGCAGAGGGGAGCTGTGCCATATGCTCCCGGCACACAGAGAGAGCCTACTGACGTGGGAGAGGCTGCTGGCTCCCAGGGCCTGCTGAAGCCAACAGCTGACACCAGTTCAAGAGTTACTACCCAGACAAGCCCATGCTGCCAGGCTTAGGCTCCCGTGGCATAGCACAACCAAGGGGAAGACAAGAATGCCAGCACAGCTCTTTCCGATTTCTGGCATTTCAAAGGCATTTTGTTCTGCCCAAATCTCCCTGCTTGCGTCTCTAAGCCCTCAAGCAGGCACAGGCTATCTCACCTTTATTTCTAGTGTGACACGCCATCCTGGAGCCTGGAGCTGGAAGTTTGTCCGCTTCTTTGCAGGCCCTGCAGAGCACAAAAAGCAGCAGGTAGGTTTTGCATAGCATTAGCCCAGAGCATACCCACTCCAGCTCACAAAGGTGACAGCTATCCCACAGCTTGCCACAAGCTGGTCATATGAAAATTGGAGGTACTAGACATTCACAACCATAGCCAAGCTCAAGTTCCCCTTAAGATTTGGATGGATACAGAGAGGGATATAGAAGAGGGGTGGGAAGTTTGTCACATGGACAATTATGAGACACAAAGAAATGGTTCACATCTGGCTTGAACCAGCAAAAGGCCCAAATTTTCCCGTCCTCAGTATATTATCCAAAGACAGAGAGTCTGTCCAGCTAGCTGGGAGAAGTTCACTGCATCATTCACTGCTCACTGCAATTTCAATGCTTTTGCACTTTCATCAGCATGGCGACATTCAAAAATCTCTGAACTGACCTCAACACAAGCATGGAAGTGCAGAAGTGTAAGCAAGGGTGAGTAGGAAGCCTTGTAGCTTCACAGTAAGTTCTTCTGTCTTCAAAGCCTTGCCTTAAAATTGGCTGGATCTTTAAATATGGGCAGATATTTCTAGTTTCACTGCACAGCCAGTTCATTCCAGGTCAGCCACTAAATACGTAAATTTTTACAGCATTATTCCACTCTCCAGCTCAGGCACCTTTGCCTTAAAAACCACTGGGTTTGTCACTGCTATACAGAAAGAAAACAAGGAAATTTTTCTTTTAATAAGAAGCCTGAAATATCACAAATTGGATGCCATTCAGGACAAAACTTAGAAAAAACTCAGCTCTACCTAAGACAAGATCTGAGCTAAATGAACACATTTTCATATATCCAAGACTTTCTTCAATTACTGAATATTTTTTTCTCTTTGAAACATGATGACAGTTCCTGAAATAGCATTTACTGGTAGTAAATTCTCCTAAATTATCATACCAGCTATTGCAACTGATCAATTTAATTTTGACTGATACGTTAAAGTGATTATAGAAGGACCAGGCTCCTGAATATAATTGAATTTCAATAGAACTGTGGCACTTAGTTACTTTCAATATGTAGAAGATTCCAGACTTTAAGACTAATTATTAAAGCTGCTTTAAAAAAAATGCTACAAAAAAATTTCCAAACTACTTTGCTTTTCACTTCAGAAAGTGCTCTCAAATTTACATCATTTTCCACCACAAAAAAGATGAAATTCTAAAAAGAAAATCATAAGAAGCCAGGGAAAGTTTTTGTTGAATATGATTCATGAAACATTTGTTTAGCAGAACACATACAGGCCACCAATTTTCACATTTTTGATTAAAAATTCTCACCCAGTAATGAAAAATTAACAGATACCTGATCTAGATGAATTTAAAGGTAAGATTAAATATTTAATAATTATCATAACATACCGTTAGAGGGTTGTAGAAGTTTCAGAGCTTTCTTTTTCTATCACATGAACTGAGGTAGATTAATGTGGGGTTTTTGGCACTTAAGAAAATTGAAAATAATTAATCTGTAATGGCATTGATGGAAAAAGTGTTCAAAATGTCAATAAAAGTGCTGCTTTAACAGTACTTCAAATAGTCTACTTACGCAGCTTAAGAGACACATTATCTGCCAGACTACACACTTTTCCATTAAAATCTATGAAAATCTGCAGGTGTTTAATTACCTGCTCTCCCATTGTTCCTTGGTTGCAGCAGGAGTAGTTAGAACACTATGTAAAAATTAATGTACAATTTAACATAACAGTTATGCAGATTAAAACTTTCCCTAGTTTCTATTTTGTATGAAGAATCTCAGACAAATAAACCATAAGTTGCTTTTCACCAGAAAGAGTTGTTTTATTATTTTTATTATTTTCACTAATTTCAAAACATTTTGGACTTACAGAAAGAGTTAAGTATCACTATTATAATTATCAACATAAGACCATAAAATACCTGGGGAAATATTAGATGGAAAATTACATCTCCTGAGAACAGTCTAAATACATGCTCCTTTTTCCCAAAGCAGGAGACTGTTCAATAAATTCTTGTTCAGGAGTTCATTTAAGTTTTCACAGAATCAAAGCACAACTGAAGTTGGAAGGGATTTCTGGGAACATTTGGTCACACTCCTGTGCTTGAGCAGGGCCACACTGCTCAGGCTTATGTCCAGACAGCTTCTGAATATTTCCATAAATGAAGAATCCACAGCCCCTCTTGTGTCAACCTATGTCAGGGCTTCATCATGCTCACAATGAAAATGTATTTCCTGATGTTCAGAGGGATCCTCCCACATTGTGGTTTGGGCCATTGCCTCTGGTCCTGGCACTGGGCAGCAGAAAGAGAGCCTGGCTCCGTCCTCTTTGCACCTTCACTTCAGATGGGATCCCCCTGAGCCTTCTCCAGGCTGAGCAGCCATCACTCTCCCAGCCTTTCCTCGTATGAGAAATCTCTTCACCATCCTTTGGGCCTTTGTTAGTTCTCTCTGGTATGTTCATGTGTCTCTTGTACTGGGGGAGCCCAGATGTGTCCTGGCCTTCCAGATCACCAGCACTGAGCAGAGGGCAGGATCATCGCCCCTCATCTGCTGGCATTGCTTGACCCAACAGGATATCACTCTCTTTCTTTGCAGCCCAGGATATCACTCTCTTTCTTTGCAGCAAGGGTGCATTCCTGACTCACATGCAGCCTGGTGCCCACCAAGACCATGCCAAGCTGCTCTCTAGCTGGGTGGCCTCCAGCATGTACCAATGCATGACGTTGTTCTTCCCAACATGCAGGAGTTTGTACTTCCCCTTGTTGAACTTCACAAGGCTCCTGTTGGCCCGTTTCTCCAGCCTGTCAAGGTCCCTCTGGATGTCATCATGATTCTGAAGCCTATCAGCCAGTTTGGTGCCATCAGCAAATTTGCTGAGGGTGCACTCAGCCCCACTATCCAGACAACAAAAGAAAATGTTCAACGTGACTGGACCCAGTACTGAAACCTGGGCATCACCTCTAGTCACTGGCCTCCAACGAGACACTGCACTGCTGATCACCCCGCTCTGGGCCAGACATTCAGCCAGTTTTCAATCCACCTCACCACCCAGGCCATGCATCATCCAGGCCATGCAGCAGCAGCTTCTCTATGAGACACCTTAACAGTGTCAAAGGCCTCACTGAAGTCCAGGCTTCATCAGACTAGTTGCTTCATCACAGAAGTTTATCAAGTCAATCAAGTCAGAAGTCAGGCACGCTGACTACGCCTGATGATTTTCTGATACTTTATGTGCCTGGAAATGGTTTCCAGGATTAGCTTCTCCATCTCCTTCCAGGGACCAAAGTGAGGTTTGGCCTGTAGCTCCCTGGATCTTCCTTCTTGGTCACTTTGCAGCACTTCTAAGTCTTTTCTGTTAGAATTTCATCAATGTCAGAAGGACTCACAGTTTGATGTTTTTGGCCAAGAGCATTTAGTATCTTGGGTCTGAAAAATATACAAAGAAGGTCAAGAAATCTGGGATTTCTTTTGGCATTTTTCCAGGATCCAACCAGCTTTTTTGGCAGGCTTCTTATTTTTCTGTTTCATGCTTCCTCCTTTCAAGGCAGGTCCACAATAGGCAGCTAGTATTTAGATGTGTAGTTCATGAATCCTGAATCAAATATAAACATATACTCAAGGACCATGAAGGGCATTCCACTACAAGCTCTGCCCATTGCATGGTCTTTAGTACCATGCTTCACCCATGATCAGCAGTCCAGGACCCATTCTGGGACCAGGCATCTGCTTTCTTTCCTTACAGAATACAGAAAACACTTCTAATTTCTAACATATTGTAGGGTGAGAAAGCAGGAGAGAAAACAAGCCTTATTTTGTGAAACTGCTCAGTGATGCTGAGTTGCTTTCACTCTGCAGGTTTATGTGTTAAATGCAGAATATCACTCTCCAAGCCAACCGTCGAGACATCCTCCACCCTTGCCATAGAAGCTATCCTACACTACAAAAGAAGAAATAATTAGCAATGGAACAAAGGAAAGAGGGAGTGTGGATATGGATAACAGCAGGGAGAAGTCTCCAGGATGCACCTGGACCACTTCAAGGATAGTAGTCTCAGGTCTCACTCATTGGCCCCTTCTAAAATTTTTTTAATCTACCTAAGGCAGTCCAGGATTTTGCAGTCTCTCTCTAGATTAGCACAAGCTATCTATTTGCCTCTCAAGTGAACCGGATGGGATGCCTGTCTAAAGAGAGAGAGCTCATTTCTGTCAGCCCAGGTCCTTGATGCAATGCTGAAGAACCACGTTCCATTTCACTTGCCATGATGCTACACACTGGTTCCACAGCATCTTGCAACCCCAATCCCAAAGTTTATATTCTTCCTGAACCTTTCAAGATGCAGTCATCCCACTGCACCTGCGTTGCAGACAGACAGACAGGTCCCTGGGCAATCTGTGTTTTTTTGCAATCCTTTGTGAAAACAGCTCATTGCTTTCAAAGTTATCCTGGAATATATTTTACAGTATTGTTGCTTCTTTAGATAAAAAGGCACAATTAGACCTTTCACTTGGCAGATGTCTCTTATGTGGCAATTACTGCCTACCACTCAAGATGACCATCAGAGGTAAATCATGCCCAAATCTGTTGCAAAAATGTGAGATGGATGAGATCGACTGCTTTGTTATCCATGTAGGCTGTCTGATCAAAGTACTTTTTTCCCTGCATAGAGAGCACAACATGTCCTATCAACACCATTATAGTTAGTGATGCTAACTTTAGTTTTATGCAAGTTATTTATAGCTTTCCACATAACCATTAGGAACAGTAGAACTCCTACCTTCCTTGTTTCAAGGCGAATTTCAGCATTTTCTATGCTCCAGTCTGAGCAAAGAAAATAACCTGGAAGCTGTGTGGTCCTCTTAGCAGGGGATTGCACCCCAACTAAGAAACTCTAAAAGAAAGACTCCAAAAGGCAATCCAGACATTCCTCAGTTTAGGTGACAAGGAGATTTTTATTAAACTCCTTGACCTAGAAGTATCACAGTCTTTCCTGTTCAGGGCTGAATGTCACTCTCAGTCCTGAAAAGTGCCAGTCCCAGGCTTCCCCACAATATGTCTGATAGCACATGAATGCTGCATGAGGCAGTAGTAAAAGTATCACAAAGGGAATTTCCTCCCTCTTTATACCTGCTGCTGCTCACCACCAACCCTGACCAGCTGAAAAGACATCATTTCATAGGAGATTTCCAGATTTTGCTGATTTTGCAGAAGCAAATTGCCTTATGTAATTTCAATATTTTCACAAAGCTAAAAATACCAAAATAGGGAGTGGAAGGGAAGTGATGAGGTAATCATGTTGAGAACGTTAAATATATAGAATAGAACTAAGAGAGCAATACTTGTATTTAGTAGCTGGAAGAACCTGGAGCATGAGAAAGAAAGAGACAAAGACTTAAATCCAATTCTTTTCTTTTCCTATTATGCAGGACTGCAGCATCAACAACCAGCAATTGAGAGAAGAGATACATCATTAAACTTATTTATAGCATTAACTACTTTGCATTCATCCACACAAGTGAAACTGTAAAAAGAAGAAAAAATTATAAAGGCTGTGTGTGGTTCTTTCATTAGCTTGTCTGTAATGTTGGATTGGTCCATAAATTAATGTGTAAAAAAGGATGGGGTAAAAAAAAGAATTCAAAGCTTTGCCATTGTAATTATAGCTCTTTAAATATCAAAAGACGCGAAGAAAGATTCCTTTTGAAAAGAGTACCGATTCTCTTGGCAAGCCACTATTAAATACTTGCATAAATCTACGGTCTGTATCCTGCAAGTTGAGGTGACATTGCTATCGTGGCTTGCAGGTCTCTTCACATGACTATTAGTGCAGCTCAGTGTTATTTATATTTATATATATATATTATTGGGACACTTTGATGAGATGCCTTCTTTCTGTCATGAGTGAAGGGCTGGTAAGTAGCAACTGAGAAATCTTGCAAGTAAAAGGGCCTTGATGAAGGGTCACCTAATTGATTTGGACTGTTCCAAATACAAGCTCTGGAAGTCTCTTTGGTACAACTCAGACATTCAGGTGCAGTTTCATCACAGATTTACCAGTAGCTCCTCCTTAGTGTGCACCATATGCAAATACCATGTCACAGCAGCAAGAAATCTATCTTCATCCCTCTGTCTTCAAGTTCACACAATATTTGAGCCCAGGGAGCCACCAAAACTAACAAAATATAGTAGTAAAACATCTTCTAATAAGCACAGCAGAGTGGATTGTTGGGCACTGCAATTTCTAAATTAAATGCCACAAAGCTCAGTTCTCACCCACAATTTATTCCCTCACAGGCAACCTTTCGTTACATTCTCCCAGCAAGTCTTTTGAAGGGTGCCACAGAGAAGGATCTCATTCTTGATACCTGCCAGGATAAATCAATGTCCTTTGGTCCTTTACAGATTGCAAGTTTCCTCAGGTCCAGTCCCATAACAGAGCAGTAGCTCCAGCTATTTTTTAAAAGGGCCAAATCCCACACTGCATGGGGTCTAATAATGTACTGCTCCTGAAATAAATCAGAAACAGGCTTTTGATGAAGTTGAACCACTGCTCTCACAAGGCTGAGATCAATACTCTTCTGAGCAGCTGCAGCCCCTGTGGGTTTTTCAAGGGACTGGTTGTTTCCTCAGGCTGCCCAGAAGTTGCCCTGTGATGCTCAACAGTCATAGATAGAGCCCACATGGAGTGCAGCATCAGTAAGCCTTGGTTATGGCACAACCTCTCTTCTAAATTGACACTTTCAAACAAAATCCAAGACACAGCTCTTTAAATACACAAAGGAATGAGAGAGCTCTTTGGTGAAACACAGCAACTTTTCCTCAGATGCTAGAAACATAAGCCCGTGACCAGAAATGGGCACTTGCAGGATATTTTTTATGAAGCAAGAGAACCTGGGTGCTCTCCTCTTTCCAGTCCTCAAGCACACAGTCAGAGGCACTATCCTTTCTCACTTACAGGTATTAACTTTAAGGATAATCCAGCTCAAAAGAAGCAGGGTGACTTTGTTGGTCCCCTAATGGGAATGAACTGGACTACAGGAGGGGAATATAGGAATGGATCATCTCAGATTTCATAAATGGGACATGGCAGAAGTGTAGAGCCCAGAGGAGGTGTGGGACACACCACACAGCTCCTTCCCATAGCTCCTACTGAGAAACTGTGGGTGAAACAGGTAATTTCTAAGTGCAATACATTGACAAAGCCAGCTACATGATTTGGGCAGTCTCTCTGCTGGTGGTTTCATATTTGAAGGAAACTGGATTTAAGAATCATCAGGAAGAAAAGCAGATGCTATCACAGATGCCCTAAACCATCCAAAATATGCAGTACTTTTTCCACAGACTTTCCACAGTTCAAGAGCAGACCCTTGAGGTACAGTGTGCTGCCTCCTAAGAGTGACTTGACACCATTTAGCACAACTTATATGCATTCTTCTTCATGAGCTAACAAGCCAATTAATTATGAAATGCAACAGGTTTTGGCCTAAAGCCAAATTACAGTGGTGTCATTAGTCTTTGCTTTGTAGCAAAATCAAGAGTCCTGCCTGGATTACATTCTTTGAACTCTTCAGTTCAAGGATACTGCGCTGTAGAACTCTAAGTAGGTGCTGACACTTACACACACATCATAATAATGGGCACTATAATGGCAATAATCTCCACATTTGTAAAGGATTTTTCATTTATAAATGTTCAGAATCTCTTGGTAAAACATGTGACCTCAAACAAACACCTTTCCTGTGCATCAGCCCACCTGAAGATGAAGAAACAGTACCTATATTAATACATAAAGTTCACCTGGAGGACCTGATCCACCTGCAACACTCCTACCCCATCTATAGCAGCTTGCCCCTGCTCTCAGTACTGCCCCTATTTCTGACTGCCTACACCTTGGATTTTATGCAGATTATCCCTGTAGATAGATTGCTCACAAATGTAATTTCCAGGAATAGTATTCTTACAAAATAGATGAAGGATGTTTACCTGAAAAATATTTTGTTTCAATGAAGATGTGTTAAATTAGAATAATACACTAAAGATCACGTCTGCTGGGTCTACAGTATACATTTTAAAACAATGGATGCACAGGAAAAAAATCAATAAGCTCTGAAGTAGGGACACAATTTCAAGAAAGATGGTGATCCCCCAAAGATTTTCCCCAATTAGGCTACACCTCTACCACAACACTTTAAGGTCTTCCTCTTGAGATATCTTTACTTTCCACCTCATTTCATCACCCAGCGCTGCTGTGCCACCCCCTGGAGTTGCTCTCTGAATTGCTGAGCAGGCTGGAGAAGCTGCCATGAGCCTCCCAAGCCATCAGTGCAGCGTGCATGGCTCAGTGGTGCGAGCGAGAGAGCTGCAGCCAGCCGAGCAAACGCTCGGTTCAGAAACTGGGAGGGCTCCGTCTGAATCCCATTCAGCATTATTTATTATAAAGCCTCATATTTAAGCTAGCAGGATCAATGGCTCATCTCATCAGATTTCTGTATAACGTGAAACAATGAGAATTCACCCTGTGACTTCTGTGGTGCTGTTGCTGCTTCTGATAAAATATTATACAAACACATTAAGGAAACCAATAGAAAACACCTGAGATATCTATCTACGTTAAAGTTTTATTACTTCTGGGATCTCAAAAGGCTTAGGAAACATCACTGAACATTGTTTCATACATACTCATGAAAGGGTAACGTAATAAAACCAGGTCAAACAACACTGAATATTAAATTTAATATAAAGTATGCAAAACAATGAAATACAAGAGGTGTTGGAAGAATTATTAAAAAATAAGGAACTGTACTTGTGATTGGGGGGAGGGGGTTTGGTGAGGATTTTCTGTGTAGTTTGATGAGGTTTTAACTGGCACACAAAATTATTTTACATCCATAGAAAGATGCAATTAATTTTTACTTTTTTTTCTGACTAAATTTGGAGCAGCTGAGAGGTTGGTTATTTCTGTCTTTAAAAATGGACTTATAATGTTGCCATCTGTTGGCATATGACAGATATAGCATCCCACAATTCCAGACAGAGTCACAAAAATGCAGAAAATTAAAGGGACAGATGTGAGAAATACATGCTCTCATTTGGTTCCAGTGTTCACATCTGTTCTCCTTGAAGATTTTTCAATCACTTAAATCTGTCCACAGAAGCTAGTACCTTGAAATGTTATGGCATTTCTGGTAATCATAAAAATCATATTCTAGTAGAGTTTATTGCATTCCCAAACATCACCGGGTTCATAAAAATCTGGTTTCCATCAAGAGGACACAAAGTACATAGCAACATTACCTGTCTGCTAAAGTCCCCTCTCCTTCACAAACCATGAGCATATCTCACACAGCTGTAACATCATGGCAAGAACAAAATTCCAGCAGGTGTCTGCAGGTACTTTGCCCAACACCAAGAAAGGAAATTGGCAGCTCTTTCTGATGGTGCCTGCACGTTGCCCTGTCCCTGTGGGATCCTGGAGAGTGTGACCCCTGTGCTGATGGTGTGAAGGCTCTTCTTGTCCATTAAATATTTGCATTCCATTGCAAGCACATCTGCCTTTATTTGCAATGTCACCCATTTCTTTTCACCATGCTTTTTACAGTCTGCTTGCTAATGCTTCCAACAACAACCAAGATTTTTCCCCCTGCCTGCTTCCCTGTCCCAGCTCCTCTAGTCACACAACATCAGCCCCCTCTGGCTCCCTCACTGATTTGGAAAGTGTAAGACCTCACTGCTCCTCACAGACAGAGATGAAATAATCACAAAACCAGTCACAAAGGTTATTACTCTTCCCTCCACTGCCCCAATTTTCTACACCTGTTAGCCATTTTCCTTTGGATTTGAATTTTGAGTATCATTTCCATCCAAGAAGACAGAAAAAGTACAATCCCTACCCGCCTCCCCACCCCTATTCCCTTATTGGGAGTGGGGACTAGGCACGCTTGCATATTTGTGAGATACACATATTCTTCCATGGGCAAACTTGTACCTCCTTTTTTATTCATGGATAGGTTTTAATGGAGAACAGAGAAATGATGCTCAAATTCTTATTTCGTTTTAGGGTACAGTGAGCCCATTTTCATCTTAAGTACAACACACCTCCTCTGTAATACACTACATAAATCCGCTCTCAAAATGGCAGCATCATCAAAAATTAAAAGGTATAGTACAAAGCAAACAATATTGGAACTACATAAGCATGTTGATTATTCACATGAACAGTTTTGGGTATTTACAGAAAGCATTGACTGATGCAGCTCACTGGCCCTGTGAGCACTATGTTAAATCATTTAAGTGCAAGCAGCCTTTATTTGTATTGCAGTAATATTCTGTATCCCCATCCCAGAACCCCAGTGTGCTCAGCACTTACAAACAACCACCAAATCACGACTTGTATTTGAGAATTAATTTTTTTCCTTTAAGAACTAATTTAATCTTTGACAACTCCTCATTTTTCTACCTATTTTCAATTATTTTGAAGCACAAAATGTCCTGCAGGCTACCAACTAGAAGAAAAAATTGCTCCACATGCCTCCTGGATGAAACACCAAAATAAGTAGAAAATCCTAATTATTGCATATTCCGGAAAGGTCAGTGACCTATATAAAATTCACAATACATAAGCAATTACATGTTTGGCTTTAGCTGATAAATGATAGTTGAAATAGACTTTCTAGTCCCTCTTGCTCCTCAGGTAAATGAAAAAGATTATAATGAAAACATCTTTTCCTGAAAAAGATTCTGAATTTAAGACCAAAGCAATTTTTGTGTCAGCTGGTACTTAGCACTGCCTGTCTAAACATGATAGAAGTTTAAAAATAACAGAAGCAACCATAGATTCTTAAATTTCAGATGCCAGCAAGCAGTAGGACCAGTGATTCAATATTCCCTCTGTGGGTTGCCCTTTGCTTAGATCTTGTGGCCACATAGCAGGGCCATGATTTTTACTGCCATGAGAAGCCAACCCAGGGAATAAGGAAAATACAGAAAACTTAAATAAAATTAGGGGTTTCATTGCTAATATGGAGTCTCTCAGAAGCATTTTGTTTCATATTTAATTATACTAAAAAACAAATTATATTTATATACTTACTAAAATTCAGTCAGAAAACAGGTTCAGGTTAGGGTTTTTTACAGAGAAATACATGCTTGATCTACAGTTAGCAGTTTCTCCTCTTTTTTCATGCTTCCCTCCAGACCAAAAATTCTGTGCTAGACATCCCACTTCATTCAATTACTTATACAAATTCCTTCTCAAATTAGTTGGGGGGTTTGGTTTTGGTTTTTATTTGTTTTGGTTTGGTTTTGGGTTTTTGTTTTTGGTTTTTTGGTTGGCTTGTTGGTTGGTTGGGTTTTTTTAGTTTTGTTTTTTTTTGCTTTTTCTAAGTTCTAGGACTATGAGAAACAGCTACAGAAGTTAATTTTCCTCACTTAAAATCCTAGCTGTGGTAGAGATCTGTATCACCTAAATTCAATCGTCCAACCAAAAAGCCTACACCAAAAGTCTAGAGACCAATAGTTCCAAACTTCTTTACACAACAATACCACAAGAGCCTCTGGGAGTTGTTTTGATGTTCTTATGACCCTGGTCGTGACTGGAGCCAACAACCTGCCTCTTTCCTCCATCCACTGGGAAGCCAGCTCCTGATCAGGTATAGTGAAGTTCAGCTGCTGACTTCAGGAGCTTTTGAGAAATGCCTGGTTCATTTATGAAATGTTACATAAAAGAGAGTCACCATGATATCAGACTCCACCTCTTCAGTAAAAAGAAGAGCAGAGGCAGCAGCCAAATTTGTGAGGCACCCTATTCTGTCAGTCTTGCATCTCACCCACTATCAGGGACATAAGCATAAAAACAGTCAATATTCTGAATCCTGAAGAGGCTCGAGCACAATAAAAGGTATTGGGATGCCTGGCACTTGCAAAATGAAAACAATGCTGGCCTTGCATTGAGTGCATTTTAATCGTTTTTAATTAACATACAAAAATCAGTTAACTTGTAGAGTGCAGATTTAGAGAGCAGGGGGGGTTTCAGTGTGAGACCAAAACACTTACTTACCTCTGCCTCTGTGCATTGGAGGGCATGACTCATCAGCAGAGCACACTGTGCCAACACACACCCCTCCAGCCCCGACCGGAGCAGGAGGAGGCTCTGGAGTCAGAATTGCAGGTGGCAGCAAGACCCACACCCACTCTTGCAAACAAGGGGTTAATAGCTCGTTCTGTCCCCCTCCAATCAAGCCACTGCTGATAAATGCAGAGCGACACTTCCTTAGAAATCAAAAGTTACCAGAACAAGTCGATTTCAAATCCTGCACTGTGATGCAAACAGATTTTTTTTAAAGACAAATATACAAATCAGAAAATGTTCACCTGGCCGCTTGTAAGAGGAAAAAACGCTTGAATGCCCAATGCTCCTGTGTCACTAGGGAAGGGCCATGTAAAAAGTGCTTCTGTTTATTTCATTAGCATCCATTTTCATCAATACCCAAGATGGTATCATTTCACACACTAGAAAGCAATTGCCAGAAACACGCTTTCAAAAACGTATCAATTGATCAGAAAGTGCTGATGACATGAATCAACTTATGCAGATCAAGGAGAAATATGCTCATAATCCCCTCGCAGCTGGAAGAAACTGAGTGCACAGCAGCCTGGAAACAGCCGTAGCAAAGCCCTTGGGTTTTTTGCTGGTCATGCCTAACACTCCTACACCACTGCCACCTGCCGGCAAACAGCAAGGCACGCATTTCATTCTGAAAAGTATAAGTACAGCAGTACTTTTAACCGTGAAGTGTTAAGGCTGGAAGCAAGGCATGTGCAAGATCCAGAGCTGCAGCAAGGCACCTGTGTTCCCCTGGAGACACCACAAGCTTGGAAAGCACAGCACTTCCGTCAGCAGCATCAGCAGCACTGATTGATGTTACTGCTCCCTTTTAGGAAGGATTTGCCTTGCCACAAGAAAAATCAAGTCCTAAATGTTCCTTCATTAAAGACAATGCAAAAGCTTCCATTGACTCTGGTGGGAACCTACAAGTGACATTTACAAAGCACTGACCTGCTGGATAATACTTTCCTCTTTTTTTGACAGTTAATCTATGCAATCAAAAGAAGAAACAAAAATAAAAGTGTAGTGCTAAGTCAGTACTCCACATCATTTTCTTCCTCTCACTAGTCAGTTTAGGTTTTCCATGATATCCAGAGGAGCCTTTGGACAGGCCCAGCAATCCGTGCACAGACACCTCAACAAACCTTCGTTGCACCTCTTAGCCAAAGTTCTACGCTGTTTGCACAAAAAAATTGACACTGTGAATGCTTTTTCATTTTCCCTGGCCAAACGGTGGGTCAGCTGATCAATACAGATTGGAACACCAGCAGTGAGTTTTCCTGTGCATTTATTTGGGATTAACTGATGAGAAGGAAAAACATTCAGTTCTGAAAACTCGGGCATCAGCCCCAAAAGCAGAGCATCTTTCACAGGTCTAGAACTGGTTAAAATTTTTTAAATTTTTGGATTAAACTTTGTAGATAGAACAAAGTAATAATAATAGCAATGATAGCAAACTATTTACTGCCAATACAGTGATGCTCTTTTAGGAAAGAATGTAGATTTTGTGATTTAATGAGTCTTCAGAATTTTTCAATAGAACAAGATTGTGCCTAAGGAAACAAGCAAAAAAACCAAACAAATCTTTGTTCTGTAATCATTAATCTGTAAATTATAACTCTATAAGCTTTAATTTGTAAATTGACACATCTATATTATTTATGCTACAACAAGATCTAGGTTATGCAGCAGGCTCCTTTTAGCAGTAGGACAATATAGGAACCTGCAAAGTTTCCAAGATAACAGAAGAAGAAATCACAAATGGAGGATCTCCTCCATCAGTTGCCCAGGGAATCATCCTGGCAGCAATAGCAAGAAGTTTCTCTGAGCTGCCTATGTGATTCACATTACAGAATGCAGCAAGTTGCCCTCATTCCTTGCCATGGGCAGCAGGCACGGATGACTCCTTCAAAGCCAGCTGAACTTCACCTTGTGGTGGGGGTAGGACTAAAACTTGAGCTGCCTGCCTCTGGTCAGCATCAGCATTTCTGGTCACATCTCCTAACTGTTAAAAGGCAGAAAAATAAAGATTTTGAAGGAGGGTACAGAGATAAGATGGCACTATGAAAAGAGAGTGATGGTCTTTTTAAGAAAATTAAATTAGAAAGAGATCACCTTAGGTTACTTCAGAGGAAGAAGTTGGTACAGTCACAGTGGAAGAAGTGATGGGTAGGCTGGGAAGGAGCTGTGAAATGGAGTTTGTGTGCAATGTGCTAAAGAAGTGATAAAGTCTTAGCAATGGCCTAGGGGAAGAAAAAAATCTTGACAAAGTTGGAAACTGTCCTGCACATTCAAATAAAGTAAGGCAGCAATTCCCATGCCAAAATAGATGTTATAACACACAACAAATTAGAAAAAGTTATGTGTGCAATTGGATTGGAAATAAGAGGAAAAAATTGCAACAATTGGCTGTAACATGCAGGAGAGGCAAAGAAGTACCCAAAAATATAGTGCCCTTTATAGATCTGAAGGAAGTAAGAAAGCAGAGCTCCCTTGAAGATAAAAATGGATTGTGGAACAGTTTGTACATAACAGAAAGGATAGTTTGTCTTCTTTTAATATATTACTCATATCTTTATATAGATATGTGAATGAATAAAAGAAAAAATTTGTATTTATAAAAAGGCAAAGATTTAAAATAGAGACCCTTTAGGGACTTCAATTAATGGCTGGCCATTCTTGAAGAGATATCCCACAGGTGGGTGACTGGGGAGGAGAAAGCGGTTTGACAACAGAGAGTAAGTTAACAAGTATAGAAATAACACCAGTCTCTGAAAAAATTTAAATATATATATATATATATATATAAAAGAAGGGACAGAGGAATAAAAGCTGAAACTACTCTGGATTTCCAAAAGGTATGTAGTCAAAGTCAGTATTATCCCTGCTAGGAACCAGAAAGAAAGTATCAGGAGATCATGGGTGTTGCTTGCAGAGAGTACAAAGGAAAGAAGAAGGAAATGGAAACTAGAACAGAACTAGAAAATAAAATGACAGCAGGTAGGATTTCCAGTGATTTTAGAGAAGTTAAAATGAAGAGGGAAGTAGAAAATCTAAGAGCTGAAATGAACACTGATGATCTACAGTCAGGGGGTGAGCAAGGGAAACAGAGCATATAGCATGTAGAGTGGGTAGTTGATGCCAAAATGAAATCTGAGGTATTAATTCACATTCAAGTCAGAGGAAAGCATGGCTTTCTTTTTTTTTGGCCTATGATCTAGGCAATCTCAAGAGATGAAGCCTTCTCTTTACCCAGGAGCCCAGCTTCCATTATAAAATATTAAAGCATGTGTGTTATAGAACATAACTAGATAAATGAAACATCATAGAGAAGTAAACAAGCAATATGGCATTGAGCAGAGATCTTGCAAATGAGGGGAGAAAAATATCAGCACTTTCTTTCAGTTTGGGTCTGGAATCTATCCTGAATTTGAATTAAGCATGAAGATCAAAAGTGAGTCTAGTTAATATTTAAAGATATGCTTTGGGGGAAAGCCTTGTTTTTCTGATTATTTGTGACTAACTTTTAATATTTCAATTTTTTTATTACGCTTTCTGTTGAATAATATTTTAAGCAGTGTATCTTTTGAAGTTCCCCTGAGTTCCAATTTGAATGTGATAAATAACATGCCTTGGAACTCAGAAATTATCTTCCATACTCAAAATACATAAACTTGAAAATGTTACATTATATTTTTTCCTCCTCTTTTGTGCAGTTTCTTTTTCTTCTTAAAACTTTGAGGGACTTTTTTGGGTGTAATGGAGAGCACCGTCTCACTTGCTGCCCACACAGGCTCCCAAGCTCTATACCTAATAGAAAAACAAGACTCAAAAGTGTAATAAACACTAAAAAGGCTTATCTAGATTAAATATATTATTCTTTAACCCTTTATCAGCATCAGAACAAGTGTGGATTATTGGTTGATTATTTACTTCTAACATCTTTCATTCAGAAGCATCAGCTCACTTCCCAAACTGTGAGGTGCTGCCATTCTAGAAAGGAGCTTATCTAAGGCCTAAATCACTGAAGTAATAATCTCAAATCTAATGTAAAAACAGCATCTCATGACATGTCAACTCCTACTCTGTCCATTGAACCCTATAACCTGATATCTAACATGATACAATTTACTAGAGGAGATCTTCTATCCCACTTTTTGGAAATTATTGGTTTACTATACCAGTAAAAGGTCCCTACATCAACTATTCAGGAAGAAGCCATCCTAATTGCATATTAACCATATCCTTTTTCAAGCAAATAATATGAGATATCTCTCACAACAAGTATAACAGCAATAATTAATATGAAATGCATTATAAACTCCTCAGATCTAGTTTAGATCTCTTGTTTGTTGTTAATCAGAGGAAGAAAACAGATCTCTGAAGGTAGATAGTATCATATTGTGCTTGGCCAACTGAATGCCATTTGACTGAGAACTTCATTCTTATACTTTGTTTTATATCTATAAATTATCCAGTTGAAAAAAAAAATTTTTTTGAAGCCAGAATGAATCAAATTAATACAAACTTGGTTACAAGCAAATATTTCTATAATGAACTAACAGCACTCTGGGAGAGTGAACAGATCCAAACTTCATTCAACTGCCCCTGAAGTAACAATCAATCAGTCTCTCTTAATACCACTAAAGTTGTAGGATATAAAAATTACATGGCCTGAGTAATAACCTCTGAGAAATGTAGTTTCAGGCATAGTAAACTTTGATATCACTGGCGCAGGGGAGCTCTCAGTCTTCCTGAGGAGCAGCACAGGTCTCCAGTCACCAGAGGAACATTCTGTTTCAGGCCTGAAGATCTATTTCAAACACCTAACAGCCAGCCACAGCTCAATATCCACAACAAGGGACCACTGTTCACACACAGAGAGGTGTGTACTTCCATGAGGGACCATTCTGTGGAGTGGGCTGGTACTTCTGTGTGACACCAAGCAATACTGTCACAAGCACAGCCACAAGCTGGTTCGCTCAGCTGTTTGTTTGGTTTGTTGTTTCTTTTTAAAGCCTTCCCAATGAGCAGTTAAGTTG
This sequence comes from Ammospiza caudacuta, assembly GCF_027887145.1. Classification (NCBI taxonomy): domain Eukaryota; kingdom Metazoa; phylum Chordata; class Aves; order Passeriformes; family Passerellidae; genus Ammospiza; species Ammospiza caudacuta. The sequence goes on along the minus strand of NC_080593.1, from coordinate 118,956,263 downwards.
TCACAGTTCATAGAGTGACTTCAACCTGATGATCTCATGAGTGCACATCTGCCCACAGGAACAAAAGTGCCAAGAGGATGAGTTGTTTATCTCTGGTCCCCAATGGCAGAGTACAGCTATGAAGGTCAGACATTACATTTGCAAGAAGTGACAGAGTTTCTGCATCTACTTCATCATTTCAGCACCTGTAACTGAGAACTCTCCAGGCATGTGAATGGCAATCAGGAGGGACAAGTGCACATGGGAAGCTGAAGGATGCTGTAACATATAATACCTCCTTGTCATGTGTATTACTGCATGACAACTGGAACTTCAGAAGGTCAACCCATCGCTAAAACAAAAGCAATCTTAAAGTAATTGCAGTGGACAGACATGCAGGGTGCCCCTGCTTTCGTTTGATGCTGTGTCTTGGAATTAAGAATGTCATTATGGGATTGCAGAAAAGAAAGAATGATAGAAACAAAACTGAAGTGAAAAAGAGGTTAATATACTGCATACTGGAAACTCTTATGTTAACCCAAATGTTTTTAAAAACAGCAATCCAACATCCTTGGCCTTCTTTTCTCCTAATTTTTTTCTTCTTTTTAAACTTTCATGCTTAAATTAATTGTAAGTTCCTATAACACCAGATTAATAGATATCTGCATTTTAAACTCAGAAGCTGTTTCAAATCAACTGTAAGGATCCACAAACAAAGAATGATGGTCATAATTTTTCTTGGAAGACACAAACATGGTCCACCTTCCAGAAATAAATGAAATAAATGGATAATTTGAATGAGTGAGTGGGAGCAAGGGTGAGAAAGAAACCATAAGGATTGTATGAAGGTTGTTTTAGTTTAAAACACTCTCTCATACCATAAACGTACAATATAAGATTAAGAGGAAAAAAAAAGTTTCTTTTGCAAACCTCATTTTATTAACATCAGAAAAATTTCAAAATAAAAACATTAAGGAGATTAGGAATATCTGTAATGACTCATAAAAGGTCTCAGTGAACTTCTGAAAAAATAAAATACACTTCTAAAAAGATGCTTGAATTCAGGCATTATGCATTTAAGTAAAACATTGACAATCTCAATTGAAGAATTAGCTGGTTTAATAGAATTTGAAATGTAATTACTTCACATAATGCAAATTTTTAATTTTGATTCAAACAGTGTCTTAGGGTGAAGTTAAAAAAAAAAAAAAATTATTTTTTAAACCAAAAATCTAATGTCCCCAGACATTTGCACATCCATTTGAATGAACAGCAGTGGAAAATCTGCTAAGGCAGATAAATTGTTGCTATTAGATTTCAGAAGGATCAGTCTTTAAAAGGACAAGAGCCTACTGTTCCTTCTTTGCTATCCAGTGCAAAATCCCATCAAGTTACAGCTGTAGCAATTATTAAATTTAAATATTAAAATTAAAAAATTAAATCATTCTGCTTTACTCTAAATTTTGATAAGCCTAAATCACAAGCTATTGGTTGTTAATTAAATTTTTTTGAAAATTCAAAAGCAAGAACAAGTTCATGTTTTGATGTTTCAATTTCTGAGGAAATACCGAAGTTCAGGTAAAATCTAAGTCTATGCTTTTATTTTTAAGTCAGTGCCATACTTACAGTAACTTAAGATTCTATAAGTGCTGAGAATCTTGCTTTTAATTGTTTGTGTTTTCTTTACAGAGCTCTAACTATGTATAAGATTTCTTTCCAGAAGCATAATTTTGTTGTTTAGACCAAGGACTAATACAACCATCAAAATAAGAAGAATTTCTATTATTTCTGTCTAAAGAAAGCAGTCATTTTTTGTGAGTGCCAAATCATACCAAACAACACACATCTCAGGTGATTGGAATCCTGTTGGCAAGTATGAATTTCTTCCCTTCTCGTGGATCTTTAGCTCAATTAGCAGCTATCAAAGAATTTAACCTCTTAAGGGAAGAGATAAGAAGTTGAATGCACCTCACAAACTGGTATGAGCAGGACCAGATGCAGATGCAACACATCACAGCACCACAGAGGCACAGGTCACTCTAAGAGCAGCCCAGGTGTAGGGACTCTCTAAGGCCAGAGACCAGAAAGCAGAGAAGGATTAAGACTCCAAAACTCCTCTTTTCACACCACCTCTGTGCAGCAGCTCATGCCTCATCTCATCTACCCCACAAAGGCTTCCCATGGACCTGGAAGTTGCAAGCAGCAGATGTGAATACACAATGCACTTCAAAGAGCTCACAGTATGTATAAAACCTCTGGAAGCTTAGCTAACTATCTGATTTTCTATGTTTTGGGACTAGTGTCAGCACTGGCAAGCAGGGAGGTGGCCACTACACAGAACTGATGGGATTGGCAAATTTGTCCCTGCTCATGATGGGTTTAGTTCTGCAGGTAGTAGAGAAGCAGCAGTGCTAGCATGAAAACAATATAAAGCTGCCTGGCTGCAGTTAGGGCATCTAGCATGTGCATGAACTCACTTCCACTTGGATTTAGTCTCTGGACTCTCATTTTTGTTAGTTGTGTGAGAGTCTAGGTTTGCTAAATTGAGAACACAGCCTTTGGTTCCAAGTGCATTTTTGTCTTCAGCTAAATCTCTTTCCACAGATGCCTAACAATCTCCAGTTAAATCTATTGTTATTAAAGAAGTAAGCTGCACTGAACTCTTACAGGTCTATGCAGAATTTTGTGCACCAAAAAAATGGCTATGAACCATCATTTAAATGACATTGCAGTTTCCACTCTTAACATACAAAACTGAAAACCTTCAGCATCCTTTGATAAGAGGACAAATCTGCTTGCTCCCTGCCCACATAGGCAAATGCTTAAAAAAAGAAATGTGTTGAGGTCCAAGGTCCATTCCAATATCTGTGTTTGTCAGCAAGCATTCAGTGGCTTTAGAAAGTACACCAGAACAATTGTGAAGGCGAGATACTAAGCTAAGAATGAAATTAAAATCTCTCCTCAAGTACATGAGTAGGATTCAAACATTGACTCAGCATTGCATCTTAGATGTTTTCACAAGAAAAAAGAAAAACAACAACAACAACAAACAAAGTGATAACCAAGAAAACCTCAAAACAAACAAACAGAAACCTCCAAAACACAAAAACCCCACCACACCTGTGAACTGAAGAAAAATAGCTGTTTATAGAGGCTGATGTGCATTCAGGATGTAACTACATGGGAATCATCATGAAGGGTAATGTGAAATTCCTGCTGCTGCTATTCAACATTAGGTAACAATGTTGAAAAAAGTATTGCATGATGGCAGAGTCCTGGTGCAAACTAAATGCAGCAGGGGTGGCAAATACAGGTGCTAATACAAGCACTATCACCTAGCTCTGGCTTAAAGCAGCTATGATGCCTGGAGTAAAACCTAAACTGGCATCAATCTGCTATAGGCAGCTCACTTCATCTTCCCCCCTCCACTTTCTCCTCCCACACCACAGTTTGTGCTGCACCCTTTGATTCAGGGACCACGTGCTGCGGTGTTCGTGCAGACACCATCTAGCACTGTGAGCTCTCATTTCTTTGTTGTGGTTTTCAGCAGGTAATGGGGAGAGTCAATAATAAGACTTTAAACTCATTTTTCTTCTTAGCCAATTGCCACAGCCTATCAGTTAACAAGATTTCTGAAAATACAGAAAAACATTTTGTGCACACATAGCTTGCCTTCGGGAACTTCTGTTAACATTCTTGCAAAGCCCACACAGCTTCAGGCACAGTGCAAACATATGGGAGTATACAGACTGAAGTAAACACAAAACAGTAGAAAGAAATACCAGTAGATGTAAAAAATGAGGCCAGTAATACAGATTAAAAATAACACAGATTTATAGTACAGATTTCAATAAATAACACTGCACATTCCAGTGGGGGCTTCATGCATTTGACACACTGAGGTTATTGCTTGCTGCACAGTTGTGTTCCCAGAATTTCCTTAGGAAGGTGCCCAGAACATTAATATAATCAAATATCTGGAAGTATCTCAATGCCACAAGTGGCACTAGAGTAAAATGGATTGACCTAGCATGGATTTAAACACCCCCGCCCCCCTCCCCATTTTAATTCAATTAAATGTGAAAGAGAATAGTGCTCTATAGCTCGAAGTCCCTTTTTTTCCCCTTTTAAACAGAACCAAATAAACCAAATCTCAATGGCTCCCTCTGCTGTCATGTCTTAGAAGTTTCATTATATTTGTAAATCCCTCTTAAAAACTAATTTTTCCTTCCCCAGTCAGTGAACATCTGGTATTTTCACAACATCACACAGCATGCCAGCTTTAAAGAGTCAAAAACACCTTCATCCAAAAGCAAATTTCTCAAAGTGCAATTCAATGCTTGCTTATCAAGGCTGGAATAAGTAGCACCCCTTCATGTTTGCATTGCAGCTACATGTAGCATCATGAAAGAACGTTAAAGATGGTTTATCATCTTTGTAATCAGCTTTGGGTTGATGTGTATTTAACTGCATAGGTGTGGATTTTGATTCTAACAAAGCCAGACCACTTTGCATGAAACAACTGTATCTTTAACAAAACAACTGTAACAAATTCTTCAGAGCAATGGGAACAGTCCCAGAGAGAGAACATGTTTCTGCTAAAACAGAAAATACTCCACAACACATTAACTAAGCTGGAGAGCTGTACTGCCTCTGGCAAGCATTCTAGATCGCACTTTGCCAGGCCCCAGGGACAGATAATGGTCATTACCTGGCACAGGTGAGCAGCAAAGCAGCAATATCAGGGTGTCTTGTCACACAGTTGACAAAGATTTGTCTGCCTCTCAGCATCTTGGTAGGAAGTTTAGCAACAAATACTCCATCAGAGACCTAACTCCAAGCCACAGAAGTCAACAGGTCACTCAAAAGAAGCAAAAGCAGACCCCAGAATCTGCCCTCCCACAAATAAAGAACTCTGGAGGATATAATTTATTGTCAGTAATGTACAAAAAGGGAGGATAATAGAAATCTGCAGTGCTCAGTCAAAACACAGAGGTGTCGATGTAAGAGAAAAGCAAAACCCCTCAGTGCTGCACTTTGCAGTCAGCCGAAGCACCTCCCAGCACAGAGTGTGTGGGGGCAGGCAGCTGAGCAGGGACATTCCCCCAGCAGCGCTCCCCTCTCCGGGGCTAACTGGCAGAAGCACGCACGGCTCAGTGACAGTCCCTCAGTGCCCCCTGAAAGCAGACTTGGTGCCTGAGGTCAGTGGAATGACAGCAGAGAATATTTCCACACTAGCCACAGAATTTGTCTCTATTGCCTTCGTCTTCTTTGTGCTCCGAACCCGATGCCTCTCAGACCGGCAGCTATATTTATCCCTCGCACACAGGGATGTTCTCATGGTGCTAAATTAAGCAGCTTCTGTCACGCCCAGGACCAGCCATAACCCTTCCCTATTGGCTCTCCACATCAGAGTTGTGGGTGCATTTGTGGAGCCCTGTCTGAACCCAGCACAGATGTACACACCGAAATAGTCACCTCATTCATCTGGCGGTGAAAGCTGAGAGCGCTGGGTGTCCCACACCGTCCACTTCTCACACAGGATGCATCTAAACTGCTGAGACACAACTTCTCCTTGAACTGCCAGGGTACCACTGACACCTTCAACCTAATTCTGCCTGAAGATTACACCTACTGTCATCTACCTCAATCCCCTTCCTCCAGGAAACATGCCGAAACCCATCACATTTCCAGTCTTCCCATATTCTTGCCA